>NW_024386883.1:11976240-12512694 GCF_900408965.1 Simochromis diagramma
AATAGTTTTTTTTCCCTACATCTTTATTTATTTTAAAACTAAACAAGCCGTTGACCTTTGCCATTCAAAATTTTTAAAGTAAACTATATTAACGACTCTACAGCGTTGCGACTGTGTTGCATGCCGGTTTTTTTTCCTGGGAATATCTTTTTAACCTGTTATAGAAATATTAGAAGTTTTGCCATGACAAGATTTTGAGTTGTGACGGTACCAAAAGCACACTTTCTATGCATTACATCAAACACGGGTCGCGACTGTGAGCCAGGATAAGCAATCCCAGAATCCCTAATTTTAATATTTCCGGCTTTCTCTACAACTCCAATTCCAAAAAAAGGATACCGGTTAAATATGAATAAAAACAGAATGCAGTTATTTGCAAATCTCATAAACCCTTATTTTATTTACAGCGGAACAGAAGAAAAATGGCATGGCAACACATCTGAAAAAAGTTGGGACAAAGCCATGTTTGCCACTGTGTAACATCGCCTGTTCTTTTAACAACAGCCTGTAGATGTGTGGGAGCTGAGGAGAGCAGCTGCTGGACTTTAGAGAGGAATGTCGTCCCATTCTAGTCTGATAGAGGATCCTAGCTGCTCAACAGTCCTCTGTCTTCTTTGTCTTTTTTTCCTTTTCATATTATGATGTGTCAAATATTTTCAATTGGTGAGTCCAAGTCCAGCATTTGGACCCTTCTACTGTGAAGCCATGCTGTTCTAATAGATGTGTCGTGCGGTGTGGTAGGACTCAGGCGCAGAGTTCAGGGGAAAACAACGTTTATTTACACAGTCACCAGGTGCAGATATATACAGTGAGGGGAGCGGGGGTCCTGGGTCCGAAAGGGAAGTCCGGGATAGGAGTCACATACACGCTAGCTCTTCTTCTTTACAACGGTTCAAACAACAGGTTGGTCACGGGTCCGGGGAAACTGCACAGGAGAAAAGAGGGTTACACAGAGATCACAGCAGGTCCACAACGCTTAAGGATACCAGGCTGAGGTTTACTGACGTGTCCAGCACAATCATCCAGCGGTGAGGCTGTCTGCGTCCCGGCCTCAAGAGTCCAACCCATAATTAGAGCCTGACGAGATGCAGGTGTGTGTGCCAAAGGCGGGAGCTTTCAGTGAGCTCCGCCCTGGCGGGGAGGAGAGAGGAGAATGTACACAAAACACATGTGGCCTTGTGGAGCCGGCCGGGCAGACACGGGGACCATGACAAGATGAAGGATGCTGTTGATCGTATTGCTGAAATATGCAAAAAAGACATTATGGGAGCATATGTTGCTCTAACACCTGTATATATGTTTTAGTATTGATGGTGCATTTCCAAATGTGCCAGTTCAGTAGGCACTGTTGCACACCGATACCATCAGAGGTTAAAGTTTTTGAGCTGAGTGCTAACACTCAGATAGTCCCGCTCCTCTTTAGCTGGGAAGATGCCGCGTCTGTGTTTTACAGAAAGAACTTCACTGTTCGTCTTCTTTAAACAACATTTTCCCACTTTTCCACAGTCCATTTTAAATGAGCCCGAGAGAAGACGGCGGTGTTTCCAGACCGTGTTCACATGTTGACTCTTCTTTGCATGATAGCGAAGTGAACTGTTTTTAGTGATTTCTGGGAGTTTTTCTGAGCTCATGTTGTGATTTCCACGACAGAATCACGTCTGTTTTTGATGCAGTGCCACCCGAGGACACAGACATTATTATTATCAGCCTTTTCTCCATATTTCCTGAATCTGTGCACGGCAGATGATGAGATATTCAAAGTCAGTTCTACTTCAGGGAACATTATTTGGAAATTGTTCCAGAACTGCAGGTTTTTTCTTTCTTTCTTTTTTTTTTTTCAGAGTGAGGAACCGCTGCTCATCTTTACTTCAGAGAAGCTCTCCCTCTCTAAGATGCTCTTTTTATACCCAATCATGCTGTAAATTAATCCAGTTAGTTTCTTTTCAGTGCACTGGTAGAGCTGTAGTATGAGATGTCCTTGTAGACATTTTAAAATGCCAGGACATTTTGCATACCTTGATTGATGCTCTTTAAAATCTCGTGGGATCCAGTGAATAATCCTTTTGTGTCTCTCGACTTTTTTTTTTTTTTTTTTGTGATCGAGCACCTGCAAAAGGTTTCCTGACGTACGCTCTGCACCTTCTTCTTGGTGTGTTTTCATTCAGTTTGGGTTTACCACCTCGTTCTTGTCATCACCAGCTCCTGCTGTTGATCTTTGGTCAGGCTGTTGAGCGACATCACTGTGTGTGTTATTAGACAGCTGGAAAAGGAGATGCTAATGCGCACACACTGTGGTTTGCTCAACTCGCACAGAAAAATAAATAAATCGAATAAAAACCAGCGTTTTACAAGAGAGACACCTGGCTGTTTTTAGTGCTCAGTAAATTGACCGGCCGGCTCAAACCGCAAACCAGGTCGTCTGAAGCTCAAGCTCTGAATCTTTGTGCTTATTCGAGCCCGTGCCTCAAAATGTCTCTGTTGCAGTTGCTTTAAAACACTCCCCAAATGACTCATTTAGCAGGTTGGTGTAAAAAATAGACCCTCAAACTTATTTTATGTCTTATTTTCTCAGCGTTGACATTTTCCTTTAAGCGGTCAGGAGAGAAATGACTGAGCTGCACATGGAAAGAAAGAAAAAAACCAAAACGCATTGGTAGCCCGAGCGTGGTTTAAGTGGGTCGTCTGCGAGTTTAATAGGCGAGGGGAAACCCTGAGATGGATCCAAGCGTGCAGACTCGAAGTCAGACAGTCGTAGCCGGAGGAAGTCGGTGATGTACTTAACAACTCCCCTCAAAGGCAGGAAGACGAGGTAAAGCTAGACAGATGGGAAGAGGTGGAAAGACGGCGAGAGAGAGAGAAAGGCAACAGAGGTTGAGGAAGTCAATAATGTACTTAACCTTACTCCACAGACTCCGTGTCCCTGTTATTGTAAGGCAAGTAAAGACGGGAAGGGGGGAGGAAGAGGGGAAGAGTGAAATGGCAGGACTCTGGAGTGGAAATGGTCACAGGCAGCAAAGAAGCGCGGCGTTTTTTTGTTTTTTTTGTTTTCGTCAGCATAAATGTCAGAGTACTTAAGTGTGTGCAGGACAGGCGGGGAGGCCAGGCTACAGGAAGAGCCCCATTTAAGAGGGAATAGCCCAGTTTTACTGGCACATAAATCTCTCCTCCCCACTCTGAAGGTTGTAAGACAGCTCCTCTTTTAGGCTTCCTCCTTCAGTTTGGAAATACGCTAAAACCCCTTTTTTCTGGACTTTATCTTTTCCTTTTTCTTTAGCTCAGTCTCTGTCTCCTTCAGACTCTCTTGACCTATACCCTCTTTTTTCCCCTTTGACCCTCAAGCTAACAGCAGGCAATAGATTAACAACATTTTATTGGGCTGTTTGTCCCCACCCCCTTTTTCTCTTCACTATTCTTTCTATTCGATTCTAGCCAGAGATGGATTTTAAATTAAACTCAGTTTGTGAAAGTAAGCTTTATTTTTAGTCTCTCATTATAGTATACCATCGTTAACATTTATGTGTCTGACTTTGCATTTATTTGTGTGCTGATCTGACAGCATTTTGACTTTCATGCCTGTGGGTTCCTTCTGATCTTTGCCCACATTTTACAATTAAGAAATGCTCAAATTCAGGGTGGCAAAAGATGCCGAAGCTTAAGTGATTTTTGACACGACACAGACCGTCAATCTCTTTGCTTGAGTGAAGAATGCAATTTCCTCTAGAGCGTTCACAAATATTATAAACACATAGTTTATTTCATTACGAAAAGAGGGTCTCCAGATATTTTTAAATGGAGTGTTTATTGAACCTTTTGACTAAAAAAAAAAAAAGTAATTTGTTGAATATGTTATTTTTTAATTTGTTTTCAATGTTTTTTTTTGCATAAAATGTGCCATTTATTTAGCTCCTTTTACATCTCATGGTGTAGAAGTCGCAAAACCTCATGTATCAAATATACATTTGGCTTCAAAGGGATACGTTTATGTACAAAGTTGCTTAACGGCTTTTGGGGAAACTTTTGTTGGCTAATCAAAAGCAATTTTTGGCTAAATATTTGAAATCGACAAAAAAGTTATTTAACAGTATTTTGAATTTGAATTGAAAAAAATATTTCAATTTCAATATTAGAATCATCAATAAAGCCTGAGGGGGCTTTTCAGGGGCGTGCCAAGTTTTAGGGAGTTAAAAAGAAGTCAGAAATCAATCAAACAACAACCAAATACAACTACTTCTTCTAAATACCTGTAAGTTATTTTATCTTGATATAAATAAATAATGCTTGTGCTTTACTTTTTTCTCCTTTTATGTCAAATTTGTAAATTTGTGCAAAACAATCATAATTTAGCATTAAAATGATTATTTTAATTAAAGAGTTTGCGCATACTGGAACACAAAAATGATTTTGGTAATTACCATAACTGTTAATCTATAGCAAACCCTATATTGAGTGGTTGTCTAATTAATATTTTAAGCACTGCATATATCATTAACTAAACTAGCCACGAGCGATGGGGATGACACTAGTTGACATCATTTTGCTGCGCTGCATACTCTGCTACCTGTTGACGCATCTTTTTCTGCATTTCTTTCTCGCATCACTGCATATAGGATAACATTTACCTATACTCTAAAACCAAGCCGTACTTTTAGATTTTGCAGATTCTTACTGTAATATACATAAGAAGCTAAATTACATAATTGGAAGGCTACTGTGGATATGGGTACCCGGTGGCTTTTAAATTTGCACTGCATGTATCTGTTCTAATTAAAAAATAAAACCAGCTTGAAATGGTTACATCTGAAATTAACGGTTGTTAGATAATAAAGTTGAGTATCTCCCTGATACACTAAATGCATCTGCTGTGTTATGTACAGTAAGCTGATCTCTGGGCAGGGGCCCATTCATGTTGAGCGATACCCTTTATGACTCAAGTGTTTTGCAGTCTTTTTGCAGAGGAGGCAAACTTTCTGTATTCTTGGTTCTCATAAGATGAAGGAGTCCTTTGGAGTTTTCTCGCTTATATCGAGTGTTTGCAGTCTTTTACGTCATATAAGCACATCGAAGGCGTTTCCGATCTTCAAAAAACAACACAAAGCGGAGAATTTCTATAGAAATATGCTTTTACTTCCAGTCTGTTTACGTTACCTTGTTCCTTTTAGTTTCTGTTTGTTGGTCTTTTAGACCTAAAGACCACCGCATGATTTTTTTGTTAACCTCCCGCCGCTACTTGTTGAGCGGTAGTGAAGCTGTGAAAATTGCGACGCAAACTAGAAACACTTTCATTGTACAAGTTGTTCCTTGGTATTGCAAACATGTTTCGAAAGCTTTACTTTGAAGGCAGATGTTTCTGTCGCACTTTTCACATTTTGATTACTGTTGATGACTGTTTGCAGGCAAATCACTGCCTCACACACAAACATCTGCAAAGCAGTAGCGAGGAGGTTTCGGTAGAGCACCGTATACCTCTTTGTCAACTCTTCTTCTTTTTCCTTCAACTTCATCTTCATCTTCTTCTGATTCCCCCCTGGCATCCTCTTCTGTCTCAACCACCCTCTGCACGTCCTTCTTCACTATATCCGTGAACCTCTGCTGTGAACTTCCTTTTTTCCTCCCGCCTGACAACTCAAAATTTAATATCCTTTGTTGAATATATCCACTGCACCTCCTCTGTGCACATCCAAGCCATCTCAGCCTTGCCTCACCAGCGTTGTCTCCAAATGGCTCAACCTGAGCTGTCCCTCTCACGTACTCTGATGCTCATCCTGGTCTTTTAAACTCGTAAGCATTTTGTAGACCTTCCCTTTAACTCTTGCTGTCAAACATCCCCCCCCCACTACACTCATGTCCACCCTCACCAACCTGCCTGCGCTCTCTTATTTACCTCTCTTGTTGCTTTGGATGGTTGACCCCAGGTAATCTTCACCATTACACCTCCCTCTATTTCGCACACATGTATTCTGTCTTGTTTCTACTGACTTTCACTCCTTTTTTTCTCCAGAGCGTGCCTCCACCTCTCTACATTCTCTTTTACCTGCTTCCTGCTCTCCCTGCAGGCCTTTCATTGTAACCCCACAATCAGTGAAACTGAAAATGTGCAGGAATCGGCACTGAGTTGCTTTGCTCTTGTGCGCCTTCGCATCTCTTAGTACAGAAGGCTCCCAGTGGATTTGAAGAAAATTGAAAAATGTTGCAGGACAAAGCGAAAGGTGGTCAAAAATCTCACAATCTTCTATGCCTTTACAGCTTGCTTCCCCACTTCTTTAAAAAAAAAAACCATCACTGAGTGAAAGCAGGTTTTAATCCCATCACTAAAACACTGCTGTGACTTTGCAGTAAAACAAATTCCTTCTGGATCAAACTGAATAGCGGCCCAAAGCTCAATTTTAGTTTTCAGTGCTTATCTTAGAATTAGAAAGATAAGGTGACAAATGAACATAATGCTGTTATTAGAAAGAGATGTCCAGATGATAGAGGTTGCTTTTTAGTGCGCTTTATCAAAAAGAAACACAGCTGCTTAGAGCTTTAGAAAGCGTCCTAGATTTTATCTGGATGAGAGAAGCCTGTGTTTTTTTGTTTTTGTTTTGTTTTTTTTTGCTCTCACTTGATTTGGTTTCACTCCATTATAATGAAGAAAGGAGTACCTTCAGTATTGAAACAGATGCATAAGAAAGGGTCTTGTGCCAAAGCTGGCAGTGAATACAAGGCTAATAAAAGGATGGATTCATTGTCGACTAGTACAAGGATTCCCTCTGTATGTGTGGTGGTGGTGGTGGTTGTGGGGTGGTGGGAGGAAAAATGGAACAACTGTATCCCAGGGAGTCCAAAGTGCTAATGTGTAACGGTGATCAAGTCAGTTTATTCTGGCAGGCTGCCTGCTGGAGGCTCTGACAGATTGGTGCCATCAGCACATTATTTCATTAACACTTGTGTTTTCATGGTGAACATCTTCTCACTCGTCATTTTTCTCTCTCTCTCTTGCCCCCCTCCCTCCCTCCCTCCCTGCCCGCCTGCCTGCCTGCCTGCCTGCCACCCCCCTAACAGATGGAGAGCGAAAAGAAGAGGAGAAAATACTCCACGAGCAGCAACGACTCTGACACCACTGACAGTAAGTTGGGATTCAGGGAAAGGGTATCTGTGTGTGTGTGCGTGCGTGCGTGCGTGCGTGTGTGTGTGTGTGTGTGTGTGTGACGATGGAATCCTGAAAGTGTGAGAAAAGCGAGTTCCTCTGCTGCTTTTATACGGTGAGCTGCCTGGTCTTCGTCAATTCCCAATTCTCGTATTCACTCTCCATATAGACTTTCCTCCTGTCTCATGGTTGTCCTCCCTCTGCTCATTAAGACTTGCCATTTTAAAACCGAACTACACTGGAAACATGAGCGCGATTTAACCAGTTAGCATAACAGAAATCACCGGTGGGAATAAGAACTTAAGGTTTGAAGAATAAAGTCTTTATTTTTAGAATAAGTGCGAATTTGTCGGAAAATGTCGTTCTTTGAGAGAGATGTTGCTACGAAAACAGATTGTGGTGCATCATTACTGGACGAGCAGATTGCAAAATTTGAGGCATTTTGAAACGGAGCCTGCAAATACAGGTGGTTTACTTGGGCAATACCACAAGGAAAGCCATCTTTTTCAGTTTATGCAACACAAAACAGCCATCTGTGTAGTAAGTACGACTTGGGGGTCTCGGAGGCTCGTCTTGTCCCTTTTAACAGAAAAACCTTCTTGTAGGTGTTTTGTATAATTGCATGTTGATCCAGTGGTTATCACCGTTCCCTCTCACACTGGTTTAAATCCTTCAGTCGGCTAGGACCCCTCTGCGTGGGGCATGTTGTCCGTGTGCTTGCGTGGATTCTCTCTGGGTATTCTCCCAAAGTCCAAAGCCTTGTGTTTTAGCTTAACTGGAGATTGCTTTGACCGTATGACTTGTTATCTGTCTCTCTGGCTGGGCCATAAAGGGGCACTGGATTACCCCTCCAGGGTGTATCTGACCTTTCGCCTCATGACAGCTAGGATAGTCTCCAGCCCCCACGACCTTGAATCGGATAAGAAGTTAGGAAGATAGATGGATGTCCCCCTGCGTGTGACATTTTAACCATTCTTCCCATGCAAAGTTCCATTATTTGCAAAACCTTGAGGGTTTTCTTGCACGTATCATCAGTTTCAGGTCCACCCACAACATTTCAGTGGAGCTAAAATCTGTACTTGACTGTATATTGTACAGTCCCTTGTGTCTTTTCCAATTTCTCTAACTGAAGGTCTGTGTATTTAAGTCTTGTAATACTTTGTTCAAGTAAAGAGAAGATGTGCAGATCCAGATAAACCCTGATCTCTCCGGGGAAATCAAGTTGATGCTGTTTATTACGATACCAATTATTAAAAACAAAGTTGGAAGTTGCGTTTGAATGCAGTTGAACTTGATGAACTATGTCAGTAAACACACCACAAACTGCAACCACGCTCTTTTTTTTTTTTCTTTTCAGAAGCTGCATTATCGCGTCAATTCTCACGCCTTCGCCAACCTCTGCTGAGGTTGGCATCTCTTTATCACCACCGAAAAAGTAGATTCAGCTCACAATGTTTTGGCGTGCATCAGGTTTGGTTCTTTATTAATATCTGGACTTAGATATCTCAGACAAAGCCGTCTTTTGCTTGCAGGGCATGTCTGGATGTCAGTTCTGGATGTGTTTGAGCTCCTCACTTTACTAAATTCGGTGCTTAATACATGCAGACTGTAGCCTCAAAGTCAATAAAGCGGACATGTCACATTTGCACTGTGCAGTTATGTCTGGCCTTGTGTGCTTTACATTTAATGTTGAGCACATAGTTAATTAGCTGAGTGACAAATTGATATTATAGGGTGGGATGCATGGTTTGACGGACTGGCAGATATGTTTTCCTCCCAGAGTTAATGACACAAACTTCAAACTTCTAAGACGAGCAGACAGGCAATCCTCTAAGACGAGAGAATAGGAACATCTGGCCAGACTACCGCATGTCTGTCACTGGCAGCTTCTGTAGAGAAATGAATCTTTTAACAGTCTTCGAATGAAATATGTTGTTATACAAGCACAAATGGCCACAACAGCTGATGACTGTCTTTAAAATACGAGGGTTTATTCACTGAAGACAGCCAGCGATTTCAATTTCATTTTAAATGTCATTCTTCTCGGCTTTTGTCAGTTCAGTGTGACTAATTCTTGGCATTTTCGCGGCACGCATTTTTGCAGTAAGCAAATATATTTGTTTGGCTATTCCCTTGGCAATATTAGAGAACAGATCAAAATTAGACACATCAGAAAGCGAGCTGTACAATTAAAAAAAAACCAACAGAACCTGGCATTTGTTTTGGTGTCGCTAAACCCGGCTGCGCTAATGAGGTTTTCAGATATTATTTTAATGCTTGTCTAAATGAGTATAAATAAAAGAGTTATCCTTTCACAGTGTGGTGCCTTGAAAACTATAATGATAAAAGTATTCTCACCCATCTTGTGGTACATTTGTGTGTACGCCAGAGCAAAATATTTTCATTTGTGACAATCTTTTTCTGGAATTAAATCCAGTTTGGTATTTCAGCTTAATATAAATGGAACTGTAGTGATAGAAGAGATTAGATAAAGAGAAGCACTGACATTACTCTAGGAGCTTAAGCAGGGATCTGATCAGGAAGAATCGTCAGTACTTTTAATACCTTCTCATTGAGCTCCAGTGTGCTGAGAAATCTTGGACTGTGGAATTCATGCAAATGTTCTTTCACACATACCGCCAATTTAAATACTGCCGCTGACCAAACATTGCAGTGGAACTCCTCGATGACAGGGGCCTTCGCCACAGCAAGACAGCGGGCGTCAGGAATGTCTTGAGGAACACAACAAAGAGCCTGGTTGCAGCCTTCAAATTCCAAATTCTGAACATCTGCCAGATGCACCGGAACAGGCCCGATCCCTGGATGCCCCACCCACAACCCACAGGACCCAAAGAAACTGCTGCCAACTTCACAGCGGTAGACGCCACAGGACACCCAAGATGTGTTATGCCCATGCATCGAGGCGTCCAGGATGTTTTGGCAGCACGAGGCGTAGCCGTACACAATATTAGACAGGTAGTATAGTCGTGGCTGATCAGTGGGGATCTGCAGCCGGATTAAATCTGGGAAATGTAGTCATTCAAACTGTTTACACTACAGGCTAAAATGACCTCTGAAGGGCTTAACTGTTGTGTGGTCACAGCCCCGCGTGTATAATGCATTTTACAACAGGTTTAACAGGCTGTTTTGCAGACCTGACCGAGCCACCCCGCGTTGGAGGCCATGCACTTTGCTTTATAATCAGCCTTTAGCTGTTAGCTTCCCCTGCTCACTGCAGTGTGGGCTCCAGCTGCATCTGCTCACTGGAGGTTATCAGGTTTCTAATTGAAGGATGCCCATGATAATTTTGGCTGCTGTGCATCCAGCGTGGCTTTTAATTAACACGCGGCCACGATGGTAACTTCCAACTGCGCCGCGGCCTGTTTTGGTTATCTGGCCACAGTGATTGAGCTCTGCAGCTGCACTATGTTGGGCACGTGTAGATGTAACCTGCCTGGACACACACATTCTTGAGGAGTGCAGATTCATGAGTAAATGTAAAAAATCCTTAACAGATTAGTGTGCAGTCTGTTTTTATACCCTCGACGCTTACACGCATGGAACACAGTACTAAACAGAGAATTGTGGACAAGAAAATCAGCGGTGTCTGAGTGAGGTGTCATTCATCATCGGACTTCTGGAAGCTGTTTGGCTTTTTTGATGCTTGCGGTGGAGGCTGCTGCTGTGTAGGTGTCAAACGATGTTGCGACTGAGATGTATGATTAAAAAACTAATAACAGATTCTTGGCCGTCCTAGAATCTAACTGCCCAGTTTAACTTTGAAGAATGAAGGCTGGTTCTGTCTGACACAGATACTGTATATACATACAGCACCACACACTGTGTCCTATATCAGCCTGTAAGGTAAGCACACTGTGAATCTACGCCAGCGGTCCCCAACCCCTGCCGTTTGGTACCGGGCCGTGAGAGTTGAGGCTCGGGTGTAAAATTGATGGTTTTCAGGGTTTTTATTGTAATTTTTAAAATTGTTTTTATTGTTAACTCATTTTCCCCAGGTATTTTCCCTTGTGTTATGAATAAATCTCCTCTTTTTTTGGTATCGGTACTGGTGTTATTTTGTTGTATTTATCCGCAACACCTTAAAGGCCAGTCCGTGGAAATATTGTCGGACATAAACCGGTCCGTGGTGCAAAAAAGGTTGGGGACTGCTGGCCTACACCTTAGAATAGAAACAGAAGGATTCATATTTGAAGGTGCAGTCAAGAAGTTCTGGGAGTCACTCTAGCTCGTTTGTCCAGCAAGCACCCAAATACCTTATTGTTGAAATCCAAAGGGCCCGACTTAAAGTTCAACCTTTGTCCCTTTGCTTCCTACCCTGCTCTTTCCCCCTCTTTCCTGTCTATTCCTTAAGCAAAACTGTCAAATAAAGCCGGAAAGGCCAAAAATAAAGACGTTCTGGGACTGCGTTATGTCTAAATCAAGTTTGTATGAGCTGATTTTGAATATTGTTGACGTTCCCTTGAAGCGCTCCGTATCTTGCATCTCTGGACCACTTTCAGTGCAACTTCTTCCTCTGAGATGCCCTCACTCCAACCGGTCACGGCCGATGCCCCTCCCTCCCTGAGGTTGGTTCTGCTGAAGGTTTCTTCCTGTTAAAAAAGGGTTTTTTCCTTCCCACTGTCGCCAAAGTGCTTGTTTGGGGGAGGTCATATAATTATTGGGGTTTTCTCTGTTTTCTTTGTATTATTGTAGTGTGTCAATCTGTAAGTAGAGCGGACCATTAAAGAGGAAAAGATCACACACAAATATGTCTGTGTGTGTGCTGTAATGACTGACAATGTAGGCAAACTGTGTATGGTGAAAAAATGTAGGAACATGGATGTGTTAGTGGCTTCCAATACAGTATGTCTTTTTGTGTGAACTGCGTGTGTGTGTGTGTGTGTGTGTGTGTGTGTGTGTGGAGTGTTGGTGATTTTTGAAGAGAGGCTCTCAGCGCAGTTTGCTCCTCAGACGTCATGAGCAACATTAGCGGGGTGGCAGCACTGCTGTTGTGGAAAGGGAAATATGTTGAGTGGGAGGCAGCGCACGCATGCACACTCGCACACTCGCATAAAGTCACGGTCGCAGATGTTAAATCGCAGAATGTTGTCGATTTTATGTTTTATCCATTATGCGTGTGATATAATTTAATTGCAGATTCGATCCAATTTTTAGTGACAGTTTCTTATGGTCACACGAGAAAAGTGTCGCAGGAGGATTTGGGGTTTATTTATTTTAAATTTAGGAAACAGCATAAGGGGCATCTTTTCCTCAATCGGTTTGGCCTCCATTCACAAACATGTACAGGCACACTTGGAAAGAGGTGTGCGCACACACACACACAGCTGTTGATTGAAGCGGTGGGTGGGATATTGGCTCCGGTGTCTGGTTAATTGCAATTAGGTTGTGTATTAATAAGGTTGTAAAGGACCACAGTGGACTAACCGCTTAACAAGATGCTATTTATACGGCCATTACTTATTAAAGCTTTTAATAGATCATCATCAGTCTGCTTCAATTAAAGGTCTGACTCATAATGGTAGTGCTGCCAGGGGCGTTCAAAGTCACAAAGAAGGTTTTTGTTTGGCTGCTTTCTTTAAATGCTTCTCTGCTGCGTTTGAATCACCTCCACTGGTGTGAATTACAAAAGTATTGAACCCCATCGCATGCTCATTTTAAGAACCTTTGATGAGCAGCTTCTTGCTCCCTAATAAGTAACCGATTCCCCGCCGGTTGGTGCTGGCTAACAGTGTTTAAAGAAACAACAAAAAAGTATTATCGTTTTATTGTAAACCCTCTCTGCAAAACAAATTTCTCCATAAAATTTCTTTGGCGTGAATTTCAGCACACGCTGTGCACTCGAAGTCCAATCTACAGCCAGAGACCTGTTCCTCATTTTCCCCACTTTAAATCAACATTCACACTCATTAAACATTCTTGACAAATCAAACGCAGATTAAGTTGGCTTTGTGTTCTGATCCAGATGAATGAAGACTTGAAACACTCCCTTCTTTCCAGCTGTGAGTCAGAAAAGGAAGGTCAGAAAAGGCTAATTTGTCTGCCAGAAGAAAAAAAATATTGATGTTTTCTCCTCTGGTCCTCAGCAGAAAACTTCACTGAGTAGCGAAAAAGATGTTTGCAGCTCTTCGGTAGGTTGTCTCCTTTGTGGCATCCAGGAGGGCAGATTTCAAAGATACATTTACGAATGTCATTCTCTCTGTTTTAAATAGATTAACACTTGTTAGAATGTTTTTATTGCAATAAATGCAATTAATTGCAAACAACTTTCTGTGCAGTCCTTTCAAGACATTTTTTGAATCCTTAATTGAAATCTACTGGTGAATTCTGCTACAGCAAGAATGGTTGTAGGAGTTTAAAAGGTTTTTAAAAAGTTAAAACCTTATTTGGGTGCAAAGATAAATGAAGAAAATCAGAGAGAGAGCAAAAGAGAGGAGGAAAGATGGAGGAACATTAATAAATGGGCAAGTGCAGTAAAGAAGAAGTGAGTGCACCTATGAAGAGGACAAAGAGTGGATAGACCGTCCTAGTGACGTAACTGATGACATACATGGAGGTCTAGGTGAGAGGTTGGTGCTAGTACCGATTGTAAAGGACAAGAGTGATGTGCAGAGCTGTGACTGCAGTGGGATAAAGCTGATGAATCATAGCATGAAGATATGGGAAAGAGCTGTTGAAGGTAGGTTAAGGAGAGAGGTGATCAGTGAACAGTATGACTTCGTGCTGAGAAAGAGAATTACAGATGTGATGTTTGGTTAAAGAATGTTGATTGAGAAGATCAGAAGGAGCTGCACTGTTTTTGTGGATCTAGAAAAGGCATATGATGGAGTGCCAAGAGATACTGTGGTACTGCATGAGGAAGTCAGGAGTAGCAGAGAAGTATGTGAGGGTGGTCCAGGACATGTATGAGGACAGTGAGACAGTGTGCTGTTGGAATGAGTAGGTGGGTATTGGATTACATCAGGGATTGGCTCTGAGCACTCTGTTGTTTCTAGTGGTGATGGACAGGTTAACACATCTCCATGGACTGTGATGTTTGCACATAACATTGTGATCTGTAGTGAGAGTAGAGAGCAGAATACACGTGTGAATAAGAGGTAGACAGGTGTGTCAGTGAAGAAGGAGTAGATGCAGTGGATGAGGGTTGAGCTGGGGTAAACCATCCAAAGCAATGGACAGTGCACGAGAAAGATGAAGAAGAGAGTACAGGCAGCAGTGAGTTGGTGGATGTGAGAGTCTGGAGGGATTTGTGACAGGAGGAGGAAGAAGAGCAAGAGTGAAAGGGAGGGTTTACAAGATGGTAGTGAGACCTGCTATGATGTGTGGTTCAGAGACGGTGACACAAAAAGACAGGCGGTGGAGCCGAAGACCGTTAAAGTGAGCCGTCGAAAGAAGAAGACAGTGATTTTAGAGAAAAGTCAGCAAACTGTTTAAGTGTTTTAGCTATTCATAAGTCATAAGATTCAGTATTGATACATTTTGCACTAAAGGATAAAGAAACTTGATGAAATATCAAATGATGCAGTGGCTCGAAATATCACTGTGCTACACCTGTTGTATCCTGTTCGATGGTGACGATTATGGTTTTATTGATCATATTCATAGAGGAAGTACTTCTGTTGATTGACACTAACATTGAGAAGGTGTGATTGGGGCTTTCGAAGAAAACGTCTTTCTGTGCATCACACATTACAACGACCTGGGAATTATGATGGGTTGTGAGCTGGATGAGCTCACGCTCTCCTTTTGATGACATTTCACTGCTGATTATATAGATGCAAGTGGAAACTAAAGTCTGTTTAGATAATGCTTCAAGATAAACGCCCAAAAAGGTGCCCAAATGTGTTTCAAGAGTGTTTGCCAAGTGTGCTATTTTTTCATTCCTTTGAAAGGGACTTAAACTCCTCCATTATAACCAGTTCTGGTAATTTCAGGTTCTAAAATAGTATGGCAACTTTGTTTTTTGTTTGTTTTTTTCCCAAATTAACTTCGTTCGGCTCTGGAGTAGAGCACATGGTGAGGTAAGGTGTTAAGCTGAGAGCAGAGGAGAAGAGCAAAACTAGAAACTCTAAAAAGAATTCACAAACTTTACAGAAATAAGAGTTTGAGTATGTAATGGTTAGAGAAAGACTGGTTTCCTGGTCTTACACTGACTGTGGTATCATTGCTGTCTTTGTTATTCCTGCAGGTCAAGTGACGTCGTGGTCCAGGTCATCCAAGAATACGGGCACCAGCAGCACATGGGTCCGCCACCAGCACAAGAAACCATCAGAGGTAAGCTAGTTTGGCAGCTGGGTTTAGTGACTCAGACCCATAGAGTACACCAGCATGTGTTTAATGAAACCCAGTCTCTGTTTGACCGTGACAAGCTCACAATTTTGCTCCACTTCAATGAAAGAAATTTGTTTTTGGTTTGCAAAATTGGCAGAAATGGTCACATTCAAACATTTTTGGTCAGCTTGTCCATGTTTTTGAACAGTAGAATGATATTCAAATACCCAGTCACATCCTTTGTTTGCTTGGTTGCATGTAATGTGGGCATTGTTGCTACCGTCTCATGTTTCAGAGCTAGTTGCCACTGCAGATCTGTAAGAGACCACAGAGTATTTGATAAAAACATATGTCAAAACATGCTTATTCCACTGTCCAAGCGTACACAATCAGTGGAAATCAAATAAATTCACACAAAAGGCATTTGAGAGTCAGTGAATCAGTGACACGGTCGCTTCTGTCCAATGTAAATACAGCCATCTCCGTCACCGCAGCAAAATCAACCAGGCGCACTGATGGCATAAATTGGTTGGCTAAAATACCAGGTTGTAACATCCATATGGTCATGATGAATGAGCCACGGGCTCTCAAATGACCACCCTGAGCAAGAAACTGGCATAATCCGGTTGGAAAATGGTGCACTCTACCAGTTGTGGCAATGTGTTGCCTGCCACAATCACACATTGCTCCCACTCTCAGTGAAGTGGGCTCTGATCTGTTTAAGGAGAACTCGTCTCTTGCTTTTTGAAGAGTTTCACTTCAAAAATAAATCTGCCATTTGGAAGAAATTGCATTTACTCTTAAAAAATTAGCAGGGGGGAAATTTTTAAATAACGCAGAGGAGGTAACTGCCTCTGACGGCAGATCTGAGCTTCTAAGGATGTTCAATGACAAAGTTCTTTAACAAAATGAATTCATATAATTTAAGGTAATTTGCTCCCACCTTATCTGTATCTCTGCATCATGGCTCAAAAGAAATGTCAAAAACTAGCAAAAGTGAAGAAGCTCAAATATTCTGTTTTTCAGTGACTTTTAAAAGAAGAATGAATAAAGCAAAATGGCATGCATGCCCCGAACCACCCTGAAGTACGAGTCATCAGCAGAGCATCTGTCAGGCCTGTGCATTTGATGCTTCCTCCCCCTCAGCTCCATCCAGTTAACCACAGGCTGTTGGAAGGTCCTGTCAGCAATCAGTCTCTCAGTAATTACTACTTTAGCTCTCTGCTCTGACCCGGGCCTCAGCTGAAGAGCCAGGGGCCATGTTCCCTTTCATAATGCTGCCTCCTCGCTCCGGGGCACGCTGCTCTTTCATAAAGGATGGTGTTTTGAAGTAATGTTTCTGCTTTTTCCGAAGCAGTGAGTGACAAGAAAGGTTGAACAAACAAAAAAAAAGCGGGTGGCAGCTGACAAAGGTTCAGTGCAAAGTTTTCAAAAAGAGTTGTGAGTGCATTTGAACTGGTGTCAAGACAGCTTAACTCATTTAATGTAAAAAATCTGGTGCTTTTTGCTCTCTTGGTGCTGATAGAAATATCACGGCTGTTTTTCCACTTTAGTTTGTTTGGGTCTTTGAGCCTTTCTGTTTCCACTTTGGCGTAGTGTCTATCGCATTGACAAGGTAATGTTACAATTTTGTGATATCATTTCGCAAACATGCGAAAGGAATGGATTTGTGGGATTGGTTACTTACTGTAACCCTAGGTTCTATGATTACAGGTGCAAAAGCTGGTTGCTAGATCTCTGTTTGTTTTACTTAAACGGTGAATCTTTACATGATTTGTAACGTTTTGAGTTTACCTGTTAATATTGCAAACATTCAAAGTGATGTTGCTTTGTGAACTGACAATGTCCACCTACTGCAACCATCAGAAGGCTAGGTTCTTTAAGCTTTTGATTGTTAACCCTCTAGAAATATCCATAATTGAGTTTAGTGTAGATAAGTAGAGACCATTTAAATCAGCCATGCGATTTAAACAGTGAAGAAAATGGATGGATGGTTTCAATCAGGAATTGTATAATTCAACAACATTATTGCTGGTATAAAAGTGCTCACTTGTAAATCACTTATAACTCACTTATATCTGTTACAGTCATTTTTTAAAATTCTCTTCCGTAAAGGCTGGAGGACAACTTCAGATTCATTATTTCACGTTTAAATCAAGAGGTTGATTATCAGTGTCTGACCTACTTTTTCAACTTTAGAGGACTTTGTTTGTATCTGATTGTTTTCTGACAGCCAATCCAAAAATCAGGATCTCTTTGCACGGTAATTTACCAGGTGTAAAAGTTGGATCTAATTCTCAAAGTCTCTTTAATTTTTGACCTAGTTTTTTTTTTTTTTTTTAAGCAATTACCCTGCAAAATCAAGGGAAGACTGTTCTTCTGAAATTGCTCAGTGTCATCTTCAGAATTCATACAAAGCTAATGAGGAGGCAGTGGGTTGCAATGAAAAATGGCATTGATGAATACGGAAAACCCACACATGACTCAAAAAACTCCTTGATTACATGTGTAGTTATTCCTTCTAGCCTGTTAATTGGGCTCATGACTAAATGTTTCAAAGGGAAGTCATCCTTTGACAGCATTTTGAGGAGCTAACAAAGACACTGTCCTTAAGCCAGAATACAGGACTAACCCATCTTTGAGTACTAACTGGTTGCCTGTCAGCACTTCAACCAGAGGTGGCTGCAACTGCTGTCAGAGTGTGAATCGTCCTGAGGCGATAGCAACACCTTGCTGTGTGTTTTATAGTTCAAACGTCACATGCCTAAGAAAAAAGGCCTTCCTCCCTTGCTGATAATGCTAACATTAGTTCCTTGTTTTTACTTGATAGGCAGTTAACTACTCTCCAGGGTCAGGAGTGAGGTTTCCTTTGCTTGCCAAGTGTGGCGAGCAGCAGCCTGGACACAAACCGAAAACAGACGCTCTGCAAAGCTGTAGACTCAGCAGCTTTTAAATGAGAGTTTGTAGTTTCCTTCTGGATTGTTGTTACGAGTGAGCATGACTATTTCACTTTTTTCACCTAGCTAATGACAAAGGATGAAAGGAAGTATGTAAGTGGTAGATAAATGTGGCTAATATAGACGAGCGAAACAACAAATGTCACATTTCCATGTGGTATTTGTTCTCGAAATGGTTCACTGGGTGAAATAGACTTCTAGGCTATGATGCTTAAGTGTGCTCTATCAAAGATTTCTTCTAGTTTTTAACCTCCCTCCCCTTCATCCTTCCATGAAAAGCCTGGTTCTGTCAACTACTGTACATGGCGTGTTTTGTAGTTAGTCCAGTGGTTGGAACTACATGCTTTTTTTAAAAACATGTCAACAAAAACATTATTTTTAGGTAGTGAAGAATCCTCACGATTTGCATCCCCACTGGTGAGAAAATTGAACAGTAGCTCCAAATGTGGGTTTCTGGGTTTCAAAGTTTATGGGTTGATGCATACTCTTGGTCGGAGGGAGGTGTGGCAAATGTTAAACACTGTGGACTTTGTAATGACAACGTAGTGCTTTTCTAAAAATGAGCCATCTTTATTTGCGCCTTTGCGAGTCGTACTCCAGCTTTGCCTTTTCTTAGAAGTGGTTTAGATGGTTTTTTCTCGGCGGAAGGAGGACACGGTCAAATGCTTCCTTTTTTTCCCTATAGTTTTTTTTTTTTTATCTTGTTTTAGATGAGGGTGGAGATGGAGAATTTTAATGGTTGCTAGATGCATAAACATAGAAAACATGAGATTGGCATTGTTGGGAATAGTTCAAGGCTGCAGGTGTGAAGACATGAAGACTGTCTGCTACTGCTTACATGCAGCTTACACAGAAAAAGAAGCTTAGTTTACAAAAATCTTTTTTGACGGAAAAATCCATCCATTCGTCATGGTCTCTATTGGGAGATGCGAGCAGACACAGCAAGGGTTTATGTTTATGATGTCTGTTGGTGTTTTTTCCTTTATGCATAGTGTATGCATAGGGAGAGCAGAGCTGCAGAATATTAAATATGCATAGTTAACATTAGAGAATAAAATGAATAGCAACTGGTCTCTGTGACCTTGATATTTTGATAACTTACTCTGTGAGTTGCACACAATTTAACGAGGATGATCTGTTATTGAGCAGATTGCTGCCTTTGAAATGAGGACTTTTGTACCGCATTTAATTAGGCATGTAAAATTCATCAAAAGTATATTTAATGCTGTAATACAAAAAAATAAAGCTATTTGGGACAGGAGTGACCCAGATGGTATTTTAGGGTTTAACAAATCTCAACAAACAAAATGAGGTTTATATTGTATAAACAGAACAGAAATAAGCTGTATACAGTCTGCAGCTGGGCATTTAGCAAAAGCTGTGACCTGCAATCAGTGATGCAGTTAATCAGCTATTTACAACTGGGAAGGGGAACAGTTAAATATTGTGTACCCACCAAAGGCATGAAGTTAAAAGTGATTAATTTAAAAAAAAATTTAATGCTATATCATGTGGGTAGTCTTGATTAAAACAAATAGAATACCTACACTCAGTCAAAGTACTGTAATCTGCTTATTAATCCAGATTAATGCATCTTAAGCCGTCATCATCATCAAAACAATATGGCAATATATAATATGTAGTCGCAAATTATGATTGCTTTATTTTCTGGGCCTACCAAAGCGGGATGGCATGATCGGAAGCACTAGTTTCACACCTTTCAACTTGTCACAGTATTTTCAATAACAAATATCCAGCAGCCCCGTGGAGGCGAGGAGGGTAAGATAAATGTTACCTGAGTAGGCTTTACAGGCAATTTACAGCAAGAAGGCTTTGAACTAGAAATGATAATATCAGCCACTTCTGGTGCAACATGGGAGGAAGGAAGTGGTATCAGCGGGGGGATTGCCGAAAAAGATGATGAGCAGGTGTGAAGCACTTTCGATAGCATTGTTGTTTAACTGTGTGTGTGTGTGTGTGTGTGTGTGTGTGTGTGTGTGTGTGTGTGTGTGTGTGTGTGGAGACAGACGTCAGCTGTAGATGCTGTATATGGATTTTACATCAGCAGGGGTGGTATACAATATATCAGCACTTGTTCAGTGAAAGTAAACCAAAGTAAAATGAGATTAATATAGATTGTTATATTGTTTAAGGTGTTTGATATGTAATACTTCCAAGATTTTAATTAATACTGCCTAGATTTTCCTTTTAGTGAGCATGATTTAATGTTAGTAACCTAAAGACAGCCTTTTAGGATGAGAAGTTTATTTTGCTTATATGTAATTTATTCATTTTTTGAAATCATATTTTGAGTGATGATACGATTACAAAGCAAAAATGAGTGGGTTTTGCAGTGGAAAGTGTTTGGGGTTTGACTAACATGTCTATTCATGTTAGTCATAGACTGTGTGTATGAAACATAGACATAACCACTTTGACATTACCCATTAGTCTGTGAAGCCATTTTTTATAGTCTCAAGTTAGCATTTTGACCACAGTCATGTTGCTGTGAGGTCTACATGTGTCTGTATTTGGAGGAGAATGTGGAGTGCTAAGTTATCGGCTAATGCTAATGCTAGCATGTTAGCAAGCTTTATCTATACGTTAGACACAGGCACATGCTAATTAGTGCTAAGTAATAGATAAATGGATAAGAGTTTTATTTACAAAAATGTAAGGGAAATTAGGACAGTTAACTGCACAGAAAACTTGTAGTATTAATTAGATAATTGCATTTCTACCACAAATACACTTGACATGGCAGCGATTGGAATTAGCGCAGACAGTGAATGGCTAACGGTGCTTTGACCAATACGCACCTTTAATTGTAAGCCTTAACAAAACAAAAATGCAAACATAGGTAAGTTGTTATCTATAAAAGGTAACAAAAAGGTAACAAAAAGGTAAAAAAAAATAAAGCATTGTTAATATGAAGTGGAAATTTGGTAGCAGCGAATTGTATGGGATTCTACAGATAGATGAGCGTTTTCATTGTCACCATCTTGCGCTTTTGAAAAATGAGAGATGTGATGAAATGTGAAACTGCACACACACTAGCTAAAATGTGTAATATTCCCTATAGACAATAGGTGGCCTCAGTTTTTGGTATTTTTGCATGAGCTTTAATTTTTTAGTCTGCTTGGTTTCTTAAATTTTTAATATCTGATTCCCCCCCCCCCCCCTTTTCGAGTGAAAAACTTAAAAACTTTAAGTTTACTTTTGTCAGTTTGATGTAGTCCTTTTAATGTCTTCAAAGTGTTTTGACGTTATAGTTTTTGGCTCTTTGTTATTTATAGTTATCACGGCTACAGGTGTCTTTCTCATCTATAGCATTGATAAGAAAGTAGGAGCTGTTTCCGGTGTCCTTTTAATTTGCAGTAAAATAACAGAGAGATACTCCTTACTTACTAAATCCACATCCAAGCCCTGTCTGAGTAGAACAGCTGGGTCCACCTTTTCCAATATTTAGGTCATGCTCGTTGGCTTTAGCATTAACATTAGGATTACCACAGCTACCTGTTCTGTCCGCTGAAGAACTTCAGATGCTGGATTTACTAATCTTCATACTGTTATCTGTTTGAGAGCAGAAGCTGTAATGCTTGATGAAATTAATACAATAAGATTTTTTACAGTGAACTGTAGATCCATTTTTCCTGAGGTGGAGGTATATGATCATCTGCCCATTTATAAGTAAGACTGTGCAAAAACTCATTTTTAAACAGAGGAGGAATCTGTTTTGTTTACATTACATTTACATTTTTTTTTAAAATTGTGAAATAAGCTATTTGTTCCATCCTTTAATCTAATGCACTATGTTATAGTGTGCTTTTCACACATATCAAGCCTTATACTTTAATACTTGTTAAAGTCATGTTCCAGTAGAAGAGAATAAAAGGGAAATTGAAATCTGTCCTCGGGGTATTGACAGACTGTGTGAACCAAAGCATTTTTAACAGCTTGTGTGTCAAGATTAGGGTTATTGTTCCAAGGCAGATGTTATAGATGGATCCCTGTCAAGAGTCGTGATTGTGATATATTGTTATTTAGATCAGCCTTACTGCTGGCTCAGATGCTCTGCAATCTTGTATATGTGAACAATAAGGCAAGTAAACAATCACAGGTAACGATACTAACTAACTAATGTGTACTGTATGTATACATGTTAGTGTATTTTTACGTGTGTGTGTGTCCTCTAAGCTAACAGCTGCTGAAGCTCATTAGGGTCTGGTGGAAACAGCTGTGAAACTCCATGGCAACCAGATGCAAACAGCTCGAAGTTGATGTTACAGTTTGTCTCTTTCTCTCTCTCTCTCTCTCTCTCTCTCTCTCTCTCTCTCTCACACACACACACACGCACACGCACACACACACACACACACTCCACGTGCCAAGCCTAGTGAATGGATGAGCAGGCTGGATGGATGGCGGAGAGTTTTGCATGTCGACACATACCAGCCGGGAGATGAGTGCAAATAAACGAATGCGGACACGCTCACACATTCACACGCCGCGAGCCAACATAGCGCCGAACCATCGTATTAAACTGTCAGCATTGCTCCCCCCTCGCTCACCTGCCAGGTGTTGAAAAGTTAAATAGAAACACATTGTTTGCACTTATTGGTAAGAGAACAGAAAATGTGTCCGATTAGCAACAGGACTAGTTCTCCAGGGTTCTTGTAGGACATTTGAAGCTCTTCTTTGGATGTTGGCTCCCTTCTGTTCTGCTCTCAAGATGATCCCACATTGCTCTGGAGTGTGGGGAGAAGCTCATAGTGTTCCACTGTGTGTTTTTCTATCTAGTTATGTTTTTACTGCATTGGCAATATGTTTGGTATCATTGTCATGGTGAAAATTGAAGCTGTTTCTAATTTAAGTTAATCGCTCCATCAGACCTGTTACCACTGTTGTTAAGGCAGGTACTTGTATAATTCAGCATACCTCCGCCTTTTCTCCCTGTTTCCTAATAGCCACCCTCCCACTGAGACCATTTCTTCAGTGAACATCAACTGAAGGACCAGATTCCCCCCCCCCCCCATTTCTTAATCAGGTACACGGTCCAGACTGAAAATGACTGAAATGCACCTTGAAAGACCTTCAGCAAGCCTGCAAACATTTTTACTCAAGATCACTTTAAAAACAAAAAAATACCAAAAAGTCAGGCCCATCAGAAGGAAAACATAAAGAAATGAGGGGTGGCTCGGTAGTTTTGCACAGTACAGTGCTCAGTTCAAAATGAGTTGTCCTGAGGTGTAGACAGTACTAGGTGTAGCCTGCGCCGACCTCAGTGAGGGCTGAAAAACTGTTATTTTGGACGTTGCTTTTGTAGATATTTTCACTTGTCGTGCTTCCATCTCAGAGCTCTAAAGTTTGTTGTTGACACATAAACTTAGCAGCGTTGGCCAGAGAACTTCTTTGGGGAAATATAAACAATAATCAGCGGGTGTGTATTTTGTCTGGTGCGGAAAGTTAATATTTGTGCACTCATGTGCATTTGTTTTATTTCTAGTTAGCCATCAGCAGTCGGTGTGTGTCTGCGCTTGCCTTTCATGGCCCATATTTGTACTTTCGGTCATGTCTGATGGTTTCATGGCAGAACATCAAAGGGCTGGACACTAACTGCACCTGATGGGGTGGAAAAGTCTACAGAGAGAGAGAGGGAGAGAGATGAGTTTGGAAAGAAAGTACTGAATGGGAGGCATAAATTTATGTAGAGCTTTCCTGGTCTAGTCTGAGCACTCAAACCGCATTAAGCATTTACACATTTGCACACTTGCACACTTGCACACCCAGTTGTGGCTTAGGACCTGCTTTACCTCCCAAGTCACAGCTGTCCGCTTCTTCTTTCAGATTCCTTCTGATAACTGATGGTTTTATTGTCAGTTGCTAAACGTCAGGTTTTGCTTCCAGTCGCTCAGAAACAGTGAAAATGCCTTCCTGGAAAGCTCGCGCTGCGCTGACATTCAACAGTGAAACCGAGAAAATAAAAACTTGACAAACTCAGCAGGCGGTCCATCCACAACACACCATCCGTCTCTCACTTTTCTCAACTAGCAGAAAATCTCTCATTAAATGCAAAATGATCATGCTCATTTTCTGCCTCCTATGCATTGTGTGAACCAGAAGCAGATAAAGCAGACTGAAGGACAAAATGGTATGAAAGTTGAAAATAAGGAGATTCCTGCATCCCGTTGAACGCCTCATATCGACGACACAAGGCAAACGTGTCTGTCCGCGGATCTCTCCTGCTTTAAAAATAGATCTAGCATCAGAGTGGGCGTTAATATGAAGCCACTTGAGAAGTTGATGTACTGTTCTAGGACCCTGCGGGCCCACTCTCGTCGCATTTACTTTGGCCGGCACACAACACCAGACGGGTGGACTTTAATGCATCAGATGTTAAAAGGAGAACTCAAAGCCAATGGCAGAGACTGAGACAGGAGAGGCGTGAAAATGAAGCTTACCAAGCGAGTGCTGAAATAAGAAAGGCTTACAGTGAGCACAAAAAGGTGATCCAAACCAGCAAACAGAACCAAGGGGGCAAGAAGGGGTGTCAAAAAAGATGGCTTGGATTGGTTAACAGGACAGGCAGAGATGGGACCGGGATGGCAAGAGTTCAGTGACAAGCTGGCATCGGTGACTGTGTGAGTTGGGACCAGACTCAGTGGGAAAGTTTTAGCGGATCTGGTGGATAATGGCAGGTCTTCAAAGTTGTAGTGTAGGGGAAGCGAGGAGCGGCGCTGAGGGAGCTGATGTAGCCGCCATGACAGAGGGAAATTGTTCTTTGGGTCAAATACCACCCCTGATGTGCTATTTTAAAAAATGGGGGAAAAAAGCTTGACTTTTTATGTCTTTTTAAAAAATATTTGTTTTAGAAAGCTGCATTTAAGGTAAATCTCCTGGAGCTCTTGGCGAGCAGACACAGATTGGCTTTCATTTGATCTACTGTGTTGTTCCCTGTTAGTAAATTTTGCTTCTAAAAAGCACAACAACCGACTCAAGTTGCAGTCGATGCAGACATGCAAAGCAGCATTAATCATGCAGTTGTTTGGTTGTTTCAGCCACACATCTCCTCCAAAACTAGGTCACATCTCTCTCCCCAGCCTTTGCTTGCCATTTCACCAGATCGCCTGCCGTAGCTGCCGTACCAAGAATGATGTTTTACATTGGACTCTGCAGGGGGAAATTGGCTTATCGCTTCTGCCTCTTAAGTCGCCTTCACTCTTTCTTGTCAGTGACCCAGTTTTTTAAAAAACTTTATTTATTGGAGGAAGTGTTTCGATGCCTGTTCGCCCTCTTTCTTTTGCTCTCTCTAAAAAAATCTTGCTTCATATTCATGACTGTACACATGTTCACACCTGGGAGCTGCAGAGTACAAGCACAGCCTCCACTGATCTGATCCACTGGAGTGGGTTTGGGGGCTGCATGCCTTGGTTTAGTCAGTTATTGTGCGGAAATCTCTGTTTTTAAACAGGAAGTTAGTTTTTTGGATTTTTTAAAATTATAACTTAAAAAAACTTAGCAGATATTATATTTATTATAACAATTCTGCTCTAATTTGTTCACTTATTTTTTTCTGTCATATTTAGGCATCCAAGCTGCCCCAATACAATTCACAGTGCTGTGCAAAAATGTTGAGCCACCATTAGGGGTGGGCGATATAAACGATATACGATAGAAACGATATAAATTTGGCCAACGATAGAGATTTTGACTATACCGCTCTACCGCGATAGCGCATGTTGATGATGTCATCAAGATGCGCCTGTTTTGATCAAAAGCATCGCAGCGGCTACAATCATTATCATCTGCAAATTATGCCGACAGTCATAGCAAAGAGATGAAGCACTTTTGAAATATGGGGAAATCCAAAAACTGCGCTTCCTCCACTTCCGTAACATTGATTCATTAATGTTGAATTCTCTCGCAGCTGTTCTATTCCCATGTTGTTGCAGTATATTAATAACTAACCTTGTATTGTGGATGAATAATCTTAGTTGTTCTCCTGACTGAAGTTTGGCCCGTGTATAGCATCCAGCTATGCGATTGCATTTGTCCCTGACCACCAGAATCCCTCACGTTAACTTTTATCGAGTGGAAAAAAAGTTGGCATTCATCCTCCAGCTTCACTGTGCTAATGTTATGCTAACATAGCTGTGTCGCTAGCAATCACGTAGCACAACATTATATACCAGGTAGTCCAACTTCAGTAACCCTGCAAACGTCACTGCTGTTTAGTTTTCTGTCTTCATTTATGTTGGAAGTGGTAGCAGAGCTGTACGTTTTAATTAGTTTCAAAAATCTCTCAGTCAGAACATGGTATGTCATGTTTAGGTGGAAACTAGCGAGCTAACTTCCTGTTAACTTCTAACTCTGGATGTTAAACTTAACTGTTACACCTGGTAAAGCAGCAACGCTGATGATTTTATTAAAGATGAAAGAATTTAGACCGTTTTTAACTCTCAGTGTTCGTTTGACTTTGGGATCTGAAGCGGACGGAGTTTTGGACCCAGATTACTCCGCGAAGCTCCTCACTACGGCAGCCGTAATGCTCTGACAATCCATCAAGCAGTGCGGCTTACCAAAGTTGTACTAAAACACTTTTTAACAGATTTCTGCACGCCAAAATCGGTTCGAGGTCATTAAGCACAACCAGAATTCATACATAAGGCGATTTTTGAGAAAATTAAAGGATTTTAAGTGTGCTTTATAGTGTGGAAAATACGTTATACAGAAGAAAAGAATATATCGCGATATATATCGTTACCGCACGTGCTTCAAATTATACCACGATGTGGATTTTAGGCCATATCGCCCAGCCCTAGCCGCCATTAATTTCTTTAAATCTTGCTCCCAAGAAGCCAAACTAGTCTTTTAAAATGGTCTTGAGCAATAGTTTTCCAGACTTTCTGAAGGACTGCTTTTTCACTTATTTTCAGTCCCGACCTCATATCTGACCATTTTCAGAGAAGTCTTTTTATCTTAAGTCACTTAATTCCAATCTTTTACTAATTCAAGCACAAAGAATACTTCAAGGAAAACCAGTGCTGTGTCTATACATAGTAGACAACTTGGCAAGAACCAAAAAACAGTTTCAAATTGTATCTTTATGCGCTTTATGCTAGCAGTCTGTCACAAAAACAGAACATTTGTGTCCATTTCTTTATTTGAATGTGTGAAAATTGCTAAAGGGAAGACAGTTTGACAAGGATAAAATGATACTTTTGTACCAACAGTTAGTTGGCAGTTAGTTGCAACAGGACTAATTTTTTGTTTAAATTGTTGTCATTATTTATTGAGGTGTGAGTGTCTGCAGCCATCTGTAAAACATGGTGCAGGCTCTGTCATGTGGCTACAACTCAGTCAGCAGTGTTCGAGGTCTCGATAGAAAAACACACAATGGAACACCGTCAGTCGTGGACTGGCCTCCCCAGAGCCCGGACCTCAGCGTTGAAGCAGTTTGGGAGAGAACAGAACAAAAGGCAGCCAGCCAGCGTCCAACGAAGAGCTTTGAATGTCCTTTAAGAAGCCTGGACAGCTATTCGTGTCTAAGTCAGTGGTCCCCAACCTTTTTTGCGCCACGGACCGGTTTATGTCCAACAATATTTTCACGGACCGGCCTTTAAGGTGTCGCGGATAAATACAACAAAATAAACCAGTAACAGTACCAAAAGTAGAAGATTTATTCATAACACACAGGAAAAGACCCAGGGATACTGAGATAACGATACAAACAATAAAAAAATAACAATAAAAACCCTGAAAACCATAAATTTCACATCAGGCCTCAACTCTCACGACCCAGTACCAAACGACTTACATGGCCCGGGGGTTGGGGACCACTGGTCTAAGACATACCAGGTCTAATCACTGCTGACATTCAGGCTTGTTAGAATTGTAAAAACATTTTGTACCTTATTTACTGTATTTCCATTTATGTTTTTGTGTATTTCAATAATATAAAGAATAAGAGGTGGCTCAAGACTTTTCCACAACACTGAAAGGCTGTTTAGTAGCTCCTTTGAAGCACTTTAGAGGTTAAATGCCTTGCCCAAGGACATTTGGGGAGAAGAGCTTATCGCTGATAAGACTCTCATTCAAGCAGTTCCTGGCTCCAAATCCAACTTACTTAACCTCTACCACACTGCCTCCTCATCCCTGAATATCAATATTAGAATTTAAATTTGTGGACAAGCTACACATATGTTAATTTTTTCGTGATGATTCTTCTATCTCTGACTCGTTTCTTTGAATACGTGATTGTGGACATGAATGGAGGGCAGAATTCTAGCTCGCTTGAGGCCAAAAATCACATCTGTTCACACGGAGGAGCACAGTAAGTCAGTCAAAGCCTTATTGAAGCGGGAACAAAGCTTAATTGCATGACCTTTGAGTGAAGCCTTGGCAATCAGCCTGCCCTTGGCGTGGAGGGGAGCGCCGTCGCTCCACGCATCATTCAGGCCAGGGGCTTGTGATGAGGAGCCGGCGCTCAGAGAAATCTCAAAAGGACTTGTTCACTGTCTTGTCTCACGCTAATGAGGGGCATAAATTGTAGACTGAGTGTCTTTTCAGAGTTCAGCGCTACGGAGCTAGGCTAATAGCTACGGATGTGACATTTCAGATCTAAGAAGGGAGAGGGGACTATAGAAAGAGCAGGAGGAAATCCTTTTCACATTCCTATCATGTCCTTTATGTGTCTTTTGAAAAGTGTCAAGCCGGTAAAGGCTGTTGATGCGAGTGATTTATGTTAGTGAGAAATGTTTCTGCATAATAGCGGCGACTCCCTTCCCTGTTGCTTTTTACGCCTTTTTCCTCCTTGCCATCCATCCTGAGTTGAAGCAGTGTGTAGCGAGCGCACTGAAAGGTTTCTTCAGGCCTGTGCTCTCTGTGCCCTGCATGGTGCCTGCTCTGCAGCGCTCACACAAAGAACAAGCTGCCATCCGAACCGTGTCTGATGCCATATACTGAGAAGAAGTGAAAAAAATATGTTTTGAACGGCACCTCAGGACTCAGTTGTAAAAAATCACAGGTGGGATATCAAAGAGTTTGTGTATGTATATATATATATATATATGTATGTATATCCATTTGTGACTTGAAAAGGTGCTGTAGATATATTTTTCATGTAGCCTCTGCATACTCTTTATTTTTGACGTAACACTTCTTGTTTTATATTCTGATCACTTAAGCAACATGATGCACACAATAACATTATAAAATTGAAGAGATTAAACATTCACCTGCTGCCTGAAATACTAACTGTACTGAAAAATGTTTAGATTAATCAATAATAGATATTATGAGCAGCAAATATAGATGCTTAAAAGTCTAAAGTAGTCTTCTAATCCAGCCATGATGATACTTCTGTGCAGTTTATTGGCTGATTTGGGATTGTTTTTCACTCCATATCGCCGGCTTGATAGCCTGTCTCACTACTTAATCTCTTTAATTGTTGATTTGTTTTTCCTCCAACCTTTTTGTCCACTGTTAGTTTGCTTCTTGCTGCACGTGGAAAACCAGAAAACGTAAAATTGAAAAATCTAAGATGCAAAGTGAAAGCCTATCATCAGGAAAAGATGCACTTTGGTTCTTTTCTTTTGTTTGTCCCCTGGTTCTTTCACTTTTATTCTCTGGCTGTCCTGTAGAGGTGTCAGGTGTAGAGGTGTAATGTAGCACAACGTGGATGTGAAAGCAGAGTTAGGTTCACATCACAGTGTAGTAACAAAATACCAGTCAATACCTGCAAAACTGTGGTTTCTGCAGCCCTTTGAATATGCTCCATATTAACGTAAGACAAAGAGCAAAGAAATGTGTTTGGTCAGTTGTTTCTTTGTTGCAACAATCCTTCTTGCCAATAAATCTTACACTGTTGGAAAGCATGTTTACTTCCCGTTAAATAGTGCCACATTTGTAAGGAAAAGGCATTTGTGGGTTGAGTAGCAGAGATGAGTTGGGTTGCATCCATGAAAAACTTGCTAAATCATCTCTGACATCCCCCATTTGGTGCTTTATTGTTTGTTTTGTAGCCTGTTGGTTGGTCTTCGTGCTCACTGTCCCTTGTATGTGTTTGCTTTAAGGCAAGCTTTTGTTCTTTTTTGTGTTATTTTTCATGTTTCACATGCACCCTAATAATATTTGGTGGATGGTAAAAATCTTACCTCCTCCCAAATCCCCTAATACTTCGAAAATATTCAAAAGTAGAATGGGAGGCAGAGTCTTCAGCTTTCAGGCCCCTCTTCTCTGGAACCAGCTTCCAGTTTGAATCCGGGAGAGTATCTCTACTTTTAAGACTACGCTTCAAACTTTCCTTTTTGATAAAGCATATAATTAAGGTTGGATCAGGTGAATCCTCCCTTAGAAACGCTGCAATAGGTCAAGGGCTCTGGGGGATTCCCATGATGCATTGAGTCCTTCTTCACTCACTATGTGTTTATACAGCTCTCTTCATTTAATTATTAGTTCTTATTATCTCAGGCTGTCTTCCACAGCGTATCTTTGTCCTGTTTCCCTCCCCACATCCCAACCAGTCGTGGCAGATGGCTGCCACTCCCTGAGCCTGTTTCTGCTGGAGGTTTCTTCCTGGTGAAAGGAAGTTTTTCCTTCTCGCTGTCGCCAAAGTGACTGCTCATATGTGGTCATATGATTTTTGGGGGTTTTCTCTGTTTTCTTTGTATTATTATTATAGGGTCTTTACCTTATAATATAAAAACACAGTATGGCAACTGTTGTTGTGATTTGGCACTGCATAAATAAACTTGAATATCTCTGATTTCTGGAATTTCACTGGTTGGCTGATGACATTAGCATCTGAATCTAAGCATCTTAACTTCTCATAGTAGGGAAACTACACGTGTGTTTAATTATAACTCTGTTCCACTAGGAGAAGTCCTGTTTTCTGCGCTCTGGTTTACTGTCATGGATTACTGGGAGTCTTAATGGAACACAGCTGTAAATTATTGCCACCTGTTCTCTCCCTGCTGTTGAAGTTCAAATTTATTCCATCCATCCATTTCTTCAGCTTCTTATCCAACAACTACCCAACAACCCCAGGATTGGGGTACATGTACTTCACAGTGATGTGCGGTATTCTTTGGCAAGAGTTTGAGCCTTCTTTCAGTGCACGGGATACAGATTCTGCAACAAGGTGATCTCTTATAAACGGCCTGGCTTTTCCCTGGGGTCTTCTCCTGGTTTGACATGCAAGTTATCAAGTAAATATCTCTGTGTCTTTGTTACAAGTACTAGTACTGGTTCTGTTATGGGGCCTCTACTTGGTTTAACGTGCCTCATCCAGGAGGCATCTATAACCCATCTGCAACCCAACTCCAACCCACTCGTCTTCTTTTGGTTTGGACGAGCAGCAGCTCTACTTTGAGCTGCTTCCAAATAACTGAGCTCCAGTGGAGCCCAGACACTCCACTTCCTGTCGCTCGTGGCCACAGGTGAGGGCAAGGACATAGATTGGCCAGAAAATCGACCACTTTGCCTGTGGGATTAGTGCTCTCTTTACCACTGCAGACCAGTACATCGTTCCTCATCATTGCAGACCCCCGATGTACTTGAGCTTCTCCACTTGAGGATGCAATTCCTCCCCAACACAGAGCAGGAAATACAAACTTTTCTAGCTGAGAACTGACTGAGAGCCCAGAGTTGGAGGTGTTAAATGTCATCCCTGCCACTTCACACTCTAGCCGCCCCGTTGCAAGCTGGAGGTCACATCGTCTTAAAGATATAGGCTCTAATTTGCTGAATTCAATACACATTGCTGGCACTGAGATGCAGTCCTATCTTGATGCATCCTAGAGACTGTGTTTGAGTGTGTGGATCAGCCTGAAATCACTGAGTCACTCCACTAATGCACTGATCTCTTTCTCTGTCACACACACACACACATACGCACACATGCACACGCTCTCTCCTCTCCTTCGTTCTGCTACTCTCTCATCAACCCCTTTCTCTCCTTCTCTGTCGTTTTCTCACTCTTAATCACCCACTCAGCACACACACGCATGCACACACTTCTTGAGTCCTGTGGACCTTCCAGGCAGCCAATCATTAGAGCCCTCGCTGTGATGTGGCTGCTAAAATTATCCTTCTCTCTCTGTTAGTCGACATCTGCTGTGACGCACTGTGGAGAACCAGGTAGCCATGATGCCCAGAGGAGAAAAACAACTTTTTTTTCCCTTTTCTTTATTTGAAAAGAAACTCTTATTTTATTCTCTTGTCTTCAGTTCTATGTAGATGTGCACCTTCTCACTCCAGAGAGTGACATGGCACAAATTTGAGCTGTACGGTCTGATAAAGTCAAGACTTTCACGGTTATCATTTTTTTAGTGTTGCACTTTAAAGATGGTCTTTGCACACTCGTGTTACAACCAGCCGCACATAGAGACCATCATGGCGGAGGACGGAGAGCAAGTTGTTTTGGTGAAAACGATCTTATAGTTGCCTGACTGCCTTAATATTTTATATTTAAATGAGGTGTTATTGGTCTTCTAATAACAGGTTTTGATTCCAGGAGTTCAAATAACCTCAAAAATGAAACAGTATTGCTTCTTTACTAAACCAAAAAACACCCAAACTCCTTTTCAGAGTTTCTCGTGTGCAAATTTGCAAATTCTTTCTTCTAAATTTCCCACTGTTTTCACATAAAGCTCAAATCTTTCTTAGATTTGCCACCTTTTTTCATACATTTGCATTTTTTCTCATATCTGTTCAGTTTTTTTCTTATCAATTTATGACTTTAAAGTTTTGCAGATTTTTGTCTCCTAATTTTGAAAGTTTTTCGCATAAATAAAATTTTCCCCCAATAAATTTGCATTTTTCTTCTCAATTTGCCATTTTTCCTCATAAATTTATTAATTTAATCCGAAAAGTTGCATTTTTTGTACTTCTCTCCACTCTCATCCCCCTATTATCATCATCATTATTATATTTTTCTTTTATTAAGTCATAATTTAGTGATTTATTATTTAATTCAGTGGCTTTATCACACAGTCACACATTTGATTGACTTGTTCTCAAGGAGAAAAGATAAGAATGGATGAGTGCAAACTTGGCGAGTGCTTTAAGTCTCTTGGCTTCAACAGCGAGCGTACTTCAACAACACGTGGCCAAGGTTTACTCTTGACCCATCAATGCTCTTTTTAAAATTCTAGATTCAGTTTGGAATCACTTTGGAGACATTAAATGATATTGTTGCTGTTGTCGTAGCAGCTGCTTCAAAGAGTCTAATCAGGTATCGATAAAAACACCAGTTTCTTCCTGTTAAAAGGGCGTTTTTCCTTCCCAGTGTCACCAAGAGCTTCCTCAAAGCAGTTGATTGCTGGGATTGTTTCTGTATTACATTTACCTTACAATCTAGATCACTTTAATCTTCACTGTCTTTGTAACAAGCGCATACTCGCACAGGGAAAGAGTGATCCATCGCCTCCTCTGTACTCTGTGCTGTTATCATCAGGCAGATAGGTTCACCAATGAAAATCCAATCATTTTAGGAACTTTTTTGTACCTATTTCAGCCAGAATTTTTAAACCGTGGCCTAAAATGAGCAGAGCTAGCAGGTGCTGTGCTGCACAATCACAGACTGGCTCGTCAATTAAGACAAAAACATACTTTGTTGTTAATGCCTGCTTGCATTGTGTTTTTATTGAAGGGTCTACCATTGGAGAATTCTCACTTTGGCGTGTGCGTCATCCAAAGCGTCATCTGAGCCTGTGATAATACACAAATACTTAGTTTAAATGCCCTTTCTTAGAATAAACAGTCTCATCCGTATTCACAGGCTTATCACTATTAGATAAATCCATCTGTATTTTCACTGTAAGAAGGCCATGCCAGACTTGAGCAGTCTAATAATAACATGAGGGATGAAGGGCATACCATCCTCTTTCTCTATCTGTCAGTGCTCTCATCCCTTTCAAAGTCACACATGAACAAGGATGATTGTTTTTCAAGATAACCAGCGAGTCAAATGATGCTGTGTTATGTCAGCTGGCCTTTAAAAGCACTTAAAGCACTTTGTCGCTGTGCTTCAAGGAAACTGGCTCCGCAGCAACATAATAACGAGGTGTACTGTGTGTGTGTGTGTGTGTGTGTGTGTGTGTGTGTCACTGCAGTGCCTAAATGCATTTTTCTCTGACCCATATGCTCGCCTGTGTTTACGCCTGGGTTTCCTCACCTGCGAGGGGGTGTGTTCAGCTATGTTCGGCTGCTGCGAATTGGTGTGTGTTGGTCCTTTATTTACAGGAGTTTTGGTGTTAACGGGAAAATTTTTTGTGTGTATTCCTATCTGCCTCTCCGAGCGCACGTTTCCTGGAGTGAAATGTCCGCTTTCAACGGCCACACTATGTGGTTTCTGTTCTGTTGCGCTCAGAAGGAAGCAGGCAGCGTTAATCTATCACTTCTCCGCAGATGGTCAGAGATTTAAGCCCGGCCGCGAAATGAGACTGACAGGTAGACTTACGACACATAGACGAGCTGAATCAGAGCTGCCTTAAGCTCATAGTTGACACTGTTCCTGAAAAATTACACCTTTGAACCCCCTTACACATTTCTTTTTAAAAAATTAGTATTATCCCCAGTTTCATTATCAAATAATCTGGTTAACGATTTCTCTCAATCTTTCTCAACTCAAGATAATCTCATCAAATAGCCAAACACTGGAAAAAAGAAGTTGTAAATTCTCATCGAAGCGTAAAGTAAGGTTTGGATTACTTTCTTTTTTAGCTTAAAACCTGACTTAATCATTTGATTATTGATTCGGTAGTTGTTACAGTTCGAGGTAGTGGTGGCTCACATAAGTTTGGTTCTATTCGCAGCAGCTGAAGCAACAAGTGTAGTAGCAGCGCTCACGGTGATCGTCATATTTTGGACTGGAGAGTAGAATTAGACTCATCAACCATAATAGTCTTGGCTAAAGTGGAACGAGGTAATGGTGATAATAGCTGTAAACACAGCATCATAGTGTTAGCAGCAGCTGTCATAAACCTTTTCTGTTCTGAACATGAGTGTAATACACTATTACAGCTTCAGGTGACTAAAGTGGCACGGTCACTTGTATGTTAAAACATGCCCGTGACAGTGATTGAGAAAGGCACATTTTTTTCTGTACTGCACAAGGCTTGTTGTAATTGTTGTAGTAACAGGCAGTGGCAGCTTTGCCTTGTGAAGGATAGTCCGACTTTAGGACATTTAGCTCTTTCCAAACTTATTACTAAAAGCATGATCTCGCTCTTTGGGTGCTGCAGAGAGAGAGCAAGACCTCTCTTATGATTCACGACAAGCAAAAGTGCTTTATAGGCTAATAATGTTAGAAAAGGTGAGCTACCAATGTTGCTGTTTACATGTCACTGTTGCTAAGGGTGCTTCGTAAACAGTCACTTCACAAAAGCCTGTAAAATAATGTATGCATAATGTGACGCGATGCAAATGAAAAATGTTAAATGTCAGTATGGTTTAGTCTCTATTAATATAGCAGTTACAGTGTTGGTAGCGGTGTGGCTCGATAAACAGGAATTCTTTAATAGGGAAAAAATTCTGAGGCTGTCAGACTTTTTACCGTCGTGTACACACACACACACACACACACACACACACACACACACACACACACACACACACACACACTTCACATCCCCTGGTAATGTCATCAGTTCAGACCTAGATTGGACTTAATGAGACCCCTGCATGCTAACAGCCCATAACTCATCACAGCACACTGACCTACTGACTGATTGGACAGAGGAATGTGTGTGTGTGTGTGTGTGTGTTACTACTCACCTCACAGTAATGCTGAATTTGAGGTTTTGTGGAGCCTTAACCGAGCAGCTGAATCTAATCTGTTTTATGGAGAGACCATCGATCATGCCGCACTGTCTGATTAGATTGTGATGCAAACTTAACCGATAATAGAAGAGTTTAAATCAACAGTTTTGCTTTAAATTATCGTTATTGTGCAAACGGTATTAGCGCAATGCAATGGCTTTTATCGTTTTAAATTTAAAAGTTTAAATGTTCTGCCTTTTAACATGTGCAGAATATGGGAGTAAATGAAGGCTGATCGTGTAAACAAAAAGAAAGAGGCTTTAAAAACAGACAGTGGTGCAAAGGGGTAACTGTGAAAACCTTGCAGAAGAGAAGTCTTGTTATTCAAGATGGAGACAGCGTGTGTTGTAACAGATTGGTGGTATTACCTTCAACCAATCACGGCACATGGCTGCTCCTCCCTGAGCCTGGTTCTGTTGGAGGTTTCTTCCTGTTAAAAGAGCGTTTTTCCTTCCCACTGTCACCAAGTGCATCCTGAAAGCTGTTTGTTTCTGTATTACCTTTACCTTACAATATAAAACCCCTCGATGCAACTTGTCATTGTCGTGATAGCACTAAATAAATTCAATTCAATTGAAAAAATTCAATTGCTGAAACAAGTTTTCGCAACGTTTTCTTCTTTTTGCTTGACGTCTGTTTGCTGAAGCCAAAAATGTTCAAATAACGGATACGGCATTTCTATTTGGCACAAGCTGCTCAACTTACGAAGTTTGAGTTTTCCTCCGTGACGTTGCCATGTTGCAGTTTCACAAGTCTACACACATTTTGTGTGTTTTCAAAGACACAGTTCATACCAGGGGAGTATTACTGGAATATGAAAACAAAACAAAAAAAAGGAGATAAACGACATGGGCAATTAGAGGTTTTGAATGTCAGTTTTGTTTTTGATTAACTGCCCAGTCCTAATGTGATTACACTTAAGTCTGGCAACAAAAAGGAATCAAATAAAATGTAAAGGTAGGAGTATCCTACAATACTCTGAACACACTTCTAAACTCCTTCCCTGATGTCTTCTTCAATCATTATGTTTCACTGTAGCCATTACTATTTGGTATTTTGGCAGACTTTGCCGAACTCCGGTGTGGTCTTTGCAACATGACCGCCTTTTACATTTGGGGAAAATCTAGAGAAAAGGACACTACAGACAGAAATAATATAACCGGATGGTTTAAATGAATGACATAACTTTTCAGATGCACTGCAGCTGTACAAAAATGAGTGTTGCGTATAGAAAAGTGTAAAAAGGCTGAATTAAGCTCATACTTTGTTGCAGCAGAAACATCGAGGAAAATGTCAACAAATTTGATGAGCAACTGACTGAAATGACCACTAACAGCGGGATTACTATGAAGACGTATATTAATTACCTTCTAAAGGGGATTTTCTTCCTATTGGAAATCTACTTTAGCATTCCTCCTTTTGTAGAAGTTGGGCTTGCACTTAGTATTTTCATTTGCGAATTGTGATTTATCAAATTTGGAAAGCTGAGTGGAAATGGCAAAATTCAATCACATGCTCTCCTCAGAACAAAGTTATTATGGTTGATGGATGTGGAAAATCTCTCCAGCAATAAATAAATCATGTGATAAATGGAAAAAGAAATGCACTTTTTGAGTAATTACTGACAGAGTTTCCATTGCTGCTTCAGGCTCATTGCACAACAGGCTCTCTCTTCCAAAAGCAGCCAGAGATTTGACATTGGTACTGTCACTCCTGTACATAACTCTTCATTAGTTGCTCAGTTACAATGCAGCCAAATGGATTTCTTTGTTTTGGTCTTTGCATGAAATACAGCCGGCACTAACTGACTCTGTAAAGGATAAACTAGTTACTCAAATCTAATCAGTGCTCGAAGGTCTCTGTTTTTCCATTTTTCTGCTGGATTTGTTTTGTTGCTCTGTGAAAGCTAAAGGGAGGAGAACACCCCCCGCCCAACTCATATGTTATATTTTGCGTAAAAAAAATAAAAAAAATTGGCAGACAGTTTGGAAGGAGGGACTGCTTTCCTGCCCCTCTACCTGCTTGACTTTTACTGCCCGTCTCCTGGGACCTCTCATCTTCTTATCGCTCTCCTCTTCCATCTATCTGACTGTCATCTGTCACTGAGTACGGGCGACTCCCAACTGTCTGTCAGAGAAAGCGTAAAAAGATGAAGAGGGTGGGCAGTGGAAGAGAGGAAGAGCAGGATGGTGTTGAGCTGGAGAGGCAGAGAGAGAGAGACGCGAGGTAGAACATAAAACTGCGGGAGCTTGTAATAGTGTTTCCTAGACATTAATTAGCCGAAGTCATTCCTGTACAAACACACAGTAATAAAACTGATTCTCTCCTCTCCTCTTTTCCCCTCCTGTCTCCTCTCCTTACCTCTGGCTTCTTCTCTTTTCATCCCTAACTTTCCCCTCTTTTCTTGGTTATCCTCTCTTCCCTTTGTATCTCAGTCCTTTTATTTGGCTCTCTATTATTTCCCCCTTTTTTTCCCAACCATGCATTTTTATTACCCCCCCCCCCTCTTTTTTCATCTTTTTGTCATCCTCTTTCTTTTCCACTACCATGTTCTTCGGCTGATGAGGAGCATGAAAACAGAGCAAGAGAAATGATGGAAGAAGTAAAAAGAGAAAGATTAAGGAGGAGTGGATTGCCCTTAGTCTCTGTCTTTCCTCCTCTGGTATTGCTGAAGGGGAAGACAAGATTCATGATGGCCTTGACTCACTGTCAACACACACTTACCCACACACAGACGAACACACAGTTACAGTACAGGTTGAACTTGCACGCACACACGCGCACAGGCGCAAACATCCTTGCTCCATTGCATTATTTATTTGTGCTGGCTGGCAGACGGCAGAAGCAGCCAAGCAGTAGAAGCAAGGATGCTGCTTTTTACATATGGCCTTTTAATATACTGCACTTTCTCTCTCTCACTCTCTCACACACACACACACACACACACACACACACACACACACACACACACACACACACACACACACACACACACACACACACAGACCTCATCCCCGTCCGGCCTTGTCTTTCGTCTCTCTTTCCACTGACTGAAATTAATTTCACTTCCTTTTCTCTGTTTCTCTCCCTCTCACTGCTTGGCCCTGTCCTCTCTTCACATAACATAATTTTTGCTCTTCCTCTTCTCCCTCTGTCCTCTACCTACACGCTGTCCTCTATTACTGATATATGTCACAAAATGTTGTGGAGAAAGTCAGGATTTGGTGATGCTGAACCCTAATAGCACGATCCCTGACAAACTCCAGAAATTGCTAGCTTGTGAGTGAAAATACCTCGACGACTATGGATGTGTGTGCATTGAAATGAAAATAAACAAATTTGTGCTCTCCTAGGGATGAATTTGAGTAATCTTGAATTTTCCATCATTAAGTGAAAACTGAAATTCATAATAACTCTGGAAATTGACCGAATTGCTGAAGAACTAATGGGTATCCAGTCACCCTTAGCTGCACTTCATTTAGTGAACTGTAGTTACTGCTACTTAACAAATGTTAGCACTCTGAGATGAAAACCTAAGGTGGTAAACATGTCACAGTGATCACTCACTTAGCTCCAAGCACTACCGTGCCTGAGTACAGCCTCAAAGTAGATCTGTAGTCTTCTTATTTACTTATCCTTTGATCGGATTTTGATAAGATAACTCCTGATTAAATTGGGAGACTCTGGCGGGTTTAGATTGTTTTATTGTTTTTTTCAGGGATTTTGATGTGTTGCACCTCAGAGATAGTGAAGAGAGGCTTCCCCACACAGAGTTATACTGCCAGTCCAGGGACAGAGTGAGCTACTTTAAGGTTACAGTTTTTATTGCTGTTCACTGAAACTGAGCCTTGATAATAATGCTGCACACTGAACAGCTGGCACAAGTGTTTTTAATATCAGTGTACGGGTTATGACTGGCTGTTAATACAGCCATGCCTCATACAGGCAGCACCGGCATTAATGTAGGTGTTAAAAAAGCTTGTGTGTCTGTGCACACTGGTGGATGTGTGTCGTCAGATTATGTGTCGCTTTGTTCCGTCCCACATGTGCTGGGCCAGAGAGGAAGAGGATGCCTGGGGAGTTTTGACTTTGTCTTGTGATGCTTAAGCTAATTGAATGTATGAAAGTATGATCATAGGGAATAATGGTGGTAGGTTAATAAGGAAGATCATTAGTTGGCATGCAAGCTGTCTTTTCTGTGTACAGGATAACTAGAATCAAACCATTACAGTGATCACGTTTGAATGGATGAACAGAAATGAAATGTTCATCTACCTGTCGCACCAGATGGTGACCACTCCACAAAGAGTCCCTTTGACTGTTTGAGTCATCTGAAATCCTGGATGGCAAAAAAAAAAAAGTGCTTTCACTGAATGACCCTTTCAAGCTCTACAAACGTTCTCACCGAGGCATCGATATTGGTCTTTTATCCAGCCGCGTCCAATTTACTGTTAAAAATCTTGGTGTTTTTTATGGGTAGCTCCTTGACTTTTAACAATCAAACCAGGAATGTTGTGAAGGTCAGCTTTTATCAGCGGAGAATCATCACTAAGTCAAAGCCAGTGATGTAGAAACAGTTATCGACGACTCGGCACCTCTTGGCTTGACTGCTGCAGCTCCCTGTGTGTAGGATTGACAGTTTCCACCTTGATTGGAGATGGTTCAAACTGCAGCTGCTCAACGCTTAACCGGTGCAAAGAAAAGAGAGCACATCACTCCTGTTTTCACCCAGCTGCACTGGCTACCAGTGAAGTTTAGAATAGACTTTAAAATAATAATACAACTTTTTTTTATAGAGTCCTCCATGGATTATCTCCACAGTGCATTGCAGATCTTAAACTCAGTATTTTGCCTCCAGGTCAATGAGTCCATCATCCCAACAACTTCTCTCAGTGCCCTCCTCTCGCCCAGGCAGCTGGGCCTTTGCTGTTATTGGCCCCAGGCTCTGGAAAACTCTTCCTTCCGACAAAAGAACCTGCTCAACAATTGAGAATTTTAAATCAACTCTAAAGACCTACCAGTTTTTGCTTTTTTTATTTTCTTTCGACATCTGTTGTTTCAAAATGCGCTATATAAAAAAAACAACATTTTATATGAAGTGTCCATATTGTTAACCATGTGCTATGGGAAGCTATGCTGTGCCTCGGTGGTTTGTTGCCAGACTTTTTGGATGTTGCTAGAGGAGGTTATTGTAGATCAGATCCAAGCTAAAAAAGCCTTGAAGTCCAGTTTAGCTGTCCCTTTTCAGGTCCAGGTCCAAAGAAGAGTGGCTTCTATTGTTATCTTTGTCAGCAGAGTCAGCACTTTGCGCTGCCGTTGTTGCTTTTGTAAAGTAAACTGCTGGTCAGTAGTGGTTATGGCAAACCGGCAATCTTCTGCAGGCTCTTGCATGGCTGCAGTTGGAAGGTTGCTGAGCGTGGCCGCTTGCAGAGCACGCAGAGGAGATCATGGGCAGGTGAAGTCGTAGTGGGCCTCACTGTCCTCAAAACAGAGCAGTGGATGAGCAGAAGTGGGCACACTTGGTTTTGTTAGACTGGCATTTAGAGGATGGTCAACATTGGATAGCCACATTGCAGATGCAGGAGGTGACTGCTACGTCTTAAAGTAAAAAATTCCATTTACATTGTACAAGCGAATGAATTCATCTGCGGGCTTTCTCGTGGTCCACTGGGAGACTTAAACTCCATCTCCATCCGTCGCTTTCTTGCTCATTTTTATCTCCACCCAGTTTTGCTTCTGTTATCTCTCTTTTAACTCCATTTTTCGTCTTACAAGTCTGTTTTTCTTCATTGTGTCTCTTAGGTCAAAATAGAGAAGATAAAAACACACATTAGGGGATGGAGAGATGGAGAGGAAGGAGGGATGGAGGGAGGGGAGGGAGATGGGGAGGTTAATAGAGAGACAGATGGAGAAGAGGAGCTAATATAGCAGGGATAAGGAGGCTTAGAAAGTAATGATAAAATGCAGAGTGAAGTCATACGGTTGATTTGGCACCACTGCGAGGGAGTGTTGCTTGTTTTTTTTGTTTTTTTTATGTGTGTGTGTGGCTTTGTGTGTTTATGCCTGTGTGTTCTTGACTGATGTCCTTGACTATATGACTGATAATATCGCTGCTTCAGGTCCCTGGTAAAGCAGACGGAGAATTTATGTGTGTGCGTTCGCATTATGTGCAAGAACGATCGTGTCTGCTTGAATGCATCCACTCCCTCGTGTCCTCAAATGCCGCATCACACTCAGGCACACCTAGTTTGTTTTTGTAAAATCCTCCCAAGAATTGTACTTTTAATGATTTCATATTGGTTAATATCAATAATTTACCACCACTTGAGTTTATCAGTGTTCCACTTGCTTCTTCCTCCTTACCTTTTACTTCTTCTTTCATCTGTCAGTGTGTTTCAAAATGTTTTATTCCCCTTGCTTGCAACCATTCCTTACATCTCAGTCTGTCCCATTCAAGATGTGAGGAAGAGGCTGAATGAAAAGATGAGAGAAATCAGGAGACGCTTAAAATACACGAAACCCGCTGAGTGAGAGATGCTAGGATGCACGGCTTATAATGAAATGACACGTCCCTTCCCTCTCTGTGTCATCTGAAGTAACATCAGTTGATGGTGTCACATATGGTTCACCTTCAAGTTTGTATTTGCACTAAAACGTAATGCACTGCAATTATTTTTAATTGCAGAGGGAAGAAGCACCGATTGTGTGGTGCACTGCTGGAATACTGGAGCAGCAAATCCCGTCCCTGTCATCCAGTAAAACTTTAAAAGGACTCCAGAGTCTATGACCGAGTACCCAAGAGAGCCAAAGACATTAAGTGCAACAAAATCTGGGATTCATACTTTACTAGACAAATGCATCTCAGTGCCGTTGCACATCTGTTCTCAGTGTTGTGTTGCCTGATCAAATGTTACACCAGTGTTTAGTGTCAGGCAGCCGTCAGCAAAAGAAATGCAAAAGATGCATAATTTTGAGGCCGCAAGAGATTTATGGTAAATCTGAGCTGGGAAGTCAAACACAAGCCTGACATTTTGTTGTTGTAAGTAACGGCTTTATCATGAGCAGTCTGAGCCTACAGGCTGTGAGGATCATTGAGGATCACTTAGGCCCTGAGACGGGGCTTGACTGACTGGAGGCTACTGAGGGAAAATGCATTGCATAACATGGCATCAGTCATTGTGAAAACGGTCTGCCTTTGGAACCGCACCAGGCTTCCATGTTTTTGGGGTTTTTTTTGTGTCACAGGTTATCTCTGGCCACGAGCATTGTTTTCCTGTGCATTAGTTGCAGTTTTGGAGTTACATGCTGGCTTTCTGTTTAAGTAAGACCCAAGAGCTGTTGAAGATATTATTCGTAGGACCAGCTTTCAGATGAACTGGGTAGTTTAAAAATATTGTGTTGTTATTGTGGGGTTTTCTGTGGGCCTAATGGTTGCACATGCTGTGACCAAACTGGTCTACAGTTTCATTCCCAGCTGGGGCTTTTGCTCTGTGTTCTAACCTTTTTTCTACCCTTACTTTGTCTCTCTCAACACTGTGCTAAAAATGATATATTCAAGAATTGTGCAAGAGAGTCAATAGTAAGTGTTAAATACGGTCTACTTTGAGGTGCTGTATAATATTTAGATTTGTAAACTGGTATCAATATAAAGATTTATAAGATTTGTTTTTGCTGAAAGACACAGGCAGAAATTAGAAGATTGAAGAAAATAACAAAGCAGGGCGAGACTGTGTTAAAATCACAAACCATGCATAATATGGGTCACTGGTTCAGAAAGATATCTGACTCTGGATGCCTCCCAGTTTTTCTTATTGATGTTCTGTTGTGTACATGTAAACATGTGCCATTTTGCAGTAACTCACAATATTAAAGAATGATTCTGGATCCAAAAATCCCTTTTCAATTGGGCCAAGTCCCACCTTGGTAAAACCTAGCCAATCACACAACCTTCTTAGCAGGGTTATTGAAAACAAATACCCAAACTTGCATTTTTTTTCTCTTCTCCTGTAAAGGTATTTCGTACTGACTTCATCACTGCCATGAAGCTGCCGGACTCAGCCCAGCTCGGCCCAGACGACTTCTACGTGCTTTCAGACCCTTGGAGACAAGAGTGGGAGAAGGGAGTGCAGGTCCCAGCCAACCTAGAGGCCATACCGGAGCCTGTGGTCAGGTAGGAAATACACAGAGAACACACCGATAAACACCCAAACCCATGCAGTAGTTTGGTATTTAGTACCAAAGGTATTTTTTCTTTTGTTCTCCATTTCATTAAAGCCTGAAAGGCAGATTTAATCTGCATTGCTCTTGTAAGCACTAACAGCTGCCAATGGGGACACGAAGTTGCTGCCTTTAAAGAGATCTTGGAAAAGTTTTGCATTTGAACTTTTGTTTGGCATGACTAATTGTTTTTCTTTTTTCTTTTTGGAATATTGTTAGATTGTAGATTTTGTTGCAAAGTTCATACAACTGTGAAAATTAAATTTGCTAAGGTAATTTTGATAAGCTCTTGTAAATGTGGCTAAACGAGCAGACGAGATGCCTGAAGTTCCAAAGAGCTTTTGCTGGAATGATTAAAAATAACAAACAAAGGGCAATTTTTTTTTTATTTTGTTTTGTGGGGGGGGGGGGGGGGGCAATTAAAGTGTAATAACAGGTGTGGGAAGCCTTTACATAATTACATTTCCTGCAATTACACTAATTAGCAATACATTTGAAATGGAAAATATGCACACTCACTCCTGCACACAGAAATCTACAAAGATATAAAGTGAGACGCTTTAGCTTTCTGTGCTTCAGTTCATTCATCCGTAAACACACACGCACACACGCGCACGCACACACACACACACACACACACACACACACACACACACACACACACACACACACACACACACACACACAACATCAAGCTGGTAGGCAGATGTGTACAGGCATGCACTTTGACCCACTTACATTCACTCCCATACTGTAAATTAGTCGCCTTTTTCTCTTTCTCCCTCTGTGTGTCTCTCTTATGGCAGTAGTCTCTCCAGCTCTCTAGTACTACTGCAGCTGCTTCACATGCCCGTGTGGTTTGTTTGGTGTTCTAGGAACTAATGAAAATGCTCAGACTGCCTGGTAATGCCTGTTGCACAGACATGCCATACTGTGAGGCCACACACGCACTGGCAAGCACACACAAGTGTTCAGTCTTTTTGAGAGACGGAGAAATAAACGAGTTATCGAGTCATGACTTATCCTCTTCAAACCTTCTGCATCCATGAATGCTCCCCCCCCAATTTACATGGCTCAAGAACCCCAGTCGCAGAAAATTATTAAACAAAAATATAGAGGCAGTGGGGGTTTTTTTTGTTTTTGTTTTTTTACAGGAACATGGAGTAGCTGAAGAGGTGACACACATTTTGGTTAGAGGAAAGCAAAAAATTCCCACCATGGTAGATGTTTCTCATCTTTTTTTGTTTTTTTCCACTCTTGACTCAAGTTAAAAATATTTGTCCACTATTTAAAGCTGTTGGAGGCATTTTGTTTGTTCTAAATTGTTTTTAATTATTCAAGGGCTAAACTGGAAGAAAAATCACCATCTTGCCCCAAGTTTATCAGCGAGAGGTCCTAGGTCTGAATCCCGGACAAGCCCCCAATTAATGAAATACAATATCTATGGGGGACTAATGCAGTACAAGAAAAACTCCTGTCTACTTTAAATCCCAAGTAGCCACAAGAAAAACTTGAGTAAATCAACAGGTGTTGTATTTATTAAGTAATAGTTTCAGAGGAGAGGAAAGGTTTAGGTTGAGCCTTTTGGAGACCAAAGATAGAGAGGCAAGGCTGAGATAATTTAGACATAATGAAAATATTGGCCAAAGGATGTTGAAAATGGAGCTGCTAAGCAGAACGAAAAGAGGAGGATGTCAGAGAAGATTCATGAATGAATGTAGTGAAGAGGGACATGCCGAGGGTTGGTGTGACAGAACAGGATGCTGGGATGGGGTGAGATGGAGGCGTATGATCTGCTATTACGACCCATAAAGGGACCAGCCAAAAGACGAAGTAGTAGTTTCACAAATTCAGGAGTACAAATCAATGTCAGAATGAGCCAAGGCCAAAATAACAAACGAGAAAAACTGTCTACACTCCAAACTGAGATAACTTACTCATAAGAAACAAACCAGAAAGCAACAGCAGCGGCTCACTACTTAGCATAAACAAGAGAAAACTATTCAAAAACGTGGCAGCTCAGCCTTATCCACTCCTTTAAATGCAAAGCTCAAAATAGAAGTTGGAAATAGACCCAAGTGTTTCTGGGGGGAAGTTGGAAAAGTGAATAATCCTCTACCCAGATGCCATCTTGGCTCCTTATGTGTATGATAATCAGGTTGGTGCCAGTCGCCTTTGAGCTGTACATGGGCCATACCATATCGAGGTACCTACACATTCAAGTTAGCTTATTCTTTTTCACACTATTGAGACTTCATGTTCTCCCATGTATTTTAAAAGGATTACTTGTAAGTCTATGAAGGTGCATCAGCATGTTAGAGGACTTGTTTGCACACTAATCATTATGTTATGAGTAAATTTATTTATTTTAAATTATAATAATTACTTACTGTACCGATTGTTTAGCTATTTGAGGCAATAACCTTTTTCCCTAGCTATTTAAGGACTAGACTGGAAAGAAATCACTGCGATGCTCGAAGTTCAGAAGTGGCTACAGGTCAGGAGGCAGCAGGGATGTTCACAAGGCTGGGGGTTGATTACAAGCTCAATCTCTTACCTGTATCACAGTGTTGTTTGGCAACACTCTGAACACCCATTATATTATTTTGCACATTCATGGTCGCCATGAATAGAATTGAAGTAATTATTTTTCATTAACCATTCAGCCACTCCCTTATAAATAAAACAGAAAATTTTAGGATCATGACAGCAGAAAAGGGAGTTGGAATGGTCTAATGCCATGTCTAATAGCGATATCTGTCAGTACGCAGTTTTAACAACAAACAGTTTGTCTTTCAGTTTTACTTTCTTTTCAATTTGAAATCAGACAAAAGAATGAATGAGTCTGACTGCAGGCAGAAGACAAATGTTATAAATAATAGAACAGGAAACGGGAAAAAATCTGGTCATCTATGAGGTTTGACAGGATTGCTGTGCCACCCTTACTGTTTGCATTGCTTACCAGGTTAATATCATTTGTGACATATACACACACGCTCATGCTTATAAGCAATATGGCGCTAACAGATTGAACAGGGCCTGGACGCAGAGAGATAGATGAGCATATTGGGAGAGAAAGAGAAACGCATAAAAGGGATAGTTGAGGATAGATGGATGCATGCGGGCATATCTATTATCTTGTATGTGATAGGACGAAGAAGGGATTTACTGTGACGCTGAAATGGAGTGATGATGGATGAATGGTGGGATGGTGTTAAAGAGGAGTAAGTGTGAGTGAGCTGATGGTCTCTGTCAGAGCCCCCGACAGCAGTTCATCCTTTTTTTTCCCTCTCGTGTGTCACTTTGACGCCCCTCGTTTTTTCCTCTTCCTCTTTCCTATCCTTTCCTCTCCACACTTCGTTCTGCAATATGCTTGGTCTGAAACTGATCCCTGTGATTTCCTAGGTTTTACCCATATACGAGCCCCTGCGGTCAGGCAGAATTGGTGGTAGGAGAGCTTATTTTCACAGAGTAAGTGATGATGATGCTGAGACATTTTTTAGGTAAAAGGTCACAAGCAAATGCAATTACCAGACTGTAAGGATACCTCTTTAAGCTGTCAGTTTATGCAGCTTATCAACATAAATCACTGCTATTAGAACATTTTTAGTTAGAAATGACTTGTAAGATTGTGGGAAAATAGTTGGGGTTTTTTGTCTGCTATTTGCTTTAGTGCTTTTATGGGCAGCTGTTGCTTTGTTTGTTGTCGCTTGAAAGGTCACCAGTAAACAATGAGCTTCTTCTGTCTTTTAAATTCATTACAAACAAGTTAATAGCAGAGGTTGTCGCCCACGTAGAATAAGACATATGGCCAATAAGGCTGTTATGGCTTGTCAGCTGAAGAAAGATTAAACATAAATTCCATAGGTTTTCTTTTTCATTCCCATTTGATAAATTTGATAACAAGTATACATTGTATAGCACACAAATATTTTTAAGGAATTCATTCATCAAAAAAAGTACTTACAGCAATAACTACTGCAGGGATACCATTAAAAATTAAGAGTGATGCTTGGGTGTTTCTATGTCAAATTGTAAACAACACAAATTCAGTTAGAGGAGCACTCTTAAGTCTGTGTTGTTAAATGTAAACAGCAGCCTTTTAGTTTAGCTTAGCAGATCACTAGCACTTGGAAGGAAAACTGGCTAACAGATAGTAAGAAGATATTCCTATAAGCACCAGTGTTTAAGGAAAATTTAGAATTTCACCGTATGAGCAGATATAGCCCACAGACAACTATTTCCCAGAGGGCTGGGATATAAGCAGACCTTATAAATATAACCTGTAAGGTTCTGAAGGGAAAACAACCCTAAAAAGGATTTTTAAGGCTGACATGGAAATTAAAAATCAGATACAGATTTGGATACTGGTCCCGCACTAAAACGCAGTTCACCTTTTGTGGCCTCGCTGTTTCACTGATTTTTTTTTGGTGCAATTTTGCATGATATTTTTTTTTCCACAGCTCGTTGTTTGTCTGCATCCTGATTGGCTGTAGACCATTGTCAATCCATCTCGTGCCGTGTCTCCAGTACAGTACAGAATGCGTTTAGCTTGCAAAATTTACACAAATCTTCGATCGCTAGCAGTGTGACTCTAAAGTGCCGTACTGTATGTTTGTACGTTTTCTCCCCAACAAACACAACAATACCGTAAATTCCGTATTGTTTTTTTAAATGCTTTTAAAATCCTAAAACCCTACCCTTGTATACTTTTAAAATTTGAAATAACCTGGTGCCCAGTTACTTAACAGACCTTCTCGACGTGTATTGCCCCAAGACAGCGCTCAGATCCTCTAATCAACTGCTCTTAGTGCAACAAAGGCAAATCAAGTTGGCTACTTCGCAGATTTCACCTATCACGGGTTATTTTTAGAACGTAACTACCGCGATAAACGAGGGACCACTGTATATTGGTCGATCTTTTCGTCACTTTCAGACAAATAAACAGATTTCACTAACATTTGCTATTTGTAAGCATTAATGAGCCCTTACAAAAAATAAAGTCTGTGGCTTAAAAAAAATCTTTGTTATTGTCAGAAATGTTAGATTGCTCATTTATGGTTTGCCCAACTCTGCTCAAATTAACTGTGCAGCAACAACACTCACAACGTGGTTAAAAGGCATTTCTCTTATGTCTTCATTTTTACATTTTTATTGATTTGTTATTATAAATGCAGACACAAGTATATCGGTCGATATTTATATTCATATATAAGATGAGTGAATAATATTTTTAGTTTGTAACTTTTGGTTGTGTTTAGTTATATGTAGCCCTATATGTAGGAGTGGGTGTGTTGTGTATTTGTGTTGCATTTTAAAGTGTGACTCTATAAGTGGCCACCAGAGGAAATGCATTTTTCAGCCTCAGGTGTGAGCTGCAGGTATGTGATGGCACTATTAATAAATTACCCCAAATATCTTTTTAAATTAAGTATTTTATATTGGTGCATATCAACATATATATTAACTAAACCAATATATTGAATTGGTAAATGTTTTATCTGGTGACTTCTTTATTCTCATTTTCTCATGTTAAAGTGGTTTGGTTAACTCCATAATCAGAATAAATCAGAGGTAGAAATGACCTCGTTTCTTGCTTTTCCTTGCATCTCTTCATCTCTTCATCCCTCCCTCCCACAGCCTTCCAACCTTCCCCTCTACCTTTCGACCTAGTCGAGCCGAAGGCGCAGACACATTTTTCTTTTTTCTGTTTTTTATGAATAATGACATCATCTCCAAAAACTGTTGGAGAGGAAAAGAGCTGCAGGCCCCGTCTGGCTTTGACAACACTCCTCTTCTACATTTCCCTCTCTCCTTGGACCATATTTGGCTGCTGTGGCATGATTTTCAGTAAAACAGCTGTGGCATTTGGTGAAGAGGTCATTATGGTTTGATGCTCTTTTTCTGCACCTATCTTTACCAAAACACAGCAGGAAGGAAAATAGATAGCAAGTCTCAAGCCCTCCTTGCTTCTCTGTGTCTGTCCTTCACCGCTGCCTTCTTCTATCTCTTCTTTTTTTCTCCTCATTTTTCTCTTTTCGCCGTCTCGTCTCCTTTCTGTTCATTTTTATTTTATTTTATCACACACTCCCCCCTCCCTTTCTCTTCTCTCCCTCTTTCCTCTCTCCTTCTCCATGGTTTTGTCGGGACTGAGTGGAAGTAATTAGCCGTTGCGTAATACTGGCTATGTGCAGATAGTGAACCAAGCTTTGGCAATGTCTGGACAGCCTTGGGTCCCCAGTGGCAATGCTAAACCAGAGAGGGAAATAATTACACATGCACATGAGAAGAGCTTTTCCTTTTCACAAAATTTAAGAATTGGGATAGTGGTTATGTTATTTATTACTTCATTTTTCCCCCTTGGACCGGTGGCCAGGCTGGTGAATGTGAACCCGTTGTTTGCGGTTTGGCGAAACATGTTGGCTTTTGGTGCGCCGTGTAAAGCTGCGGTCACTGAGAGCATCGCATGGAGAGAATCCTTACCAGAGTGGTTTACATGCTGCAAGACTACAGCAAAGATTGATTATGCAGATTTGTGTGGGTTTTTTTTTAAAGTTGCTTTTGTTGGAGGGAATCGCTCCTCACTTGGCACATCGACGTGCTACAGATTTAATTTATTGACGCGATTGCTTAACTTCAAGAGTTCATGGAAGTCCTGAGATAAATGTGTAGCTTTAACTGTCAAAACATAATGAGATACATCATGTGGAGTGCATTGGTGGAATATCAGTAGGTCAGGTTTCGGGCAGCTTTGATCATATGCAAAACTTGGCTCTAATATGTAAAACCTGCAACAAGCTTGCAGCCTTATTCAAAGGGGATGGAGGGTTTGAACCCAGAAAGGCTGTAAAAGCTGTTGTCAGATAAAGCAGGAAGGCAACCAACGATATCTGTGAAATTCTTGCTCAGACAGACAAGCTTGTTTTTTGTAATTGGCTTAAAGTTTCCTCATTCAGAGCAATCCTGAAATATTTTCCACAGAATGAAAAAACCCTTAAAACTACTCACCTGTCGATGCTTTACATTCCAGAGATTCTTGAAGATGCTACCTGCATCTGAAGATCTGCTTATTTTTTTTGTGCTGCAACCATTCTTGCATAGAAAACATACTAAGGCTGTGTTACACAACAGAAAAACAGCTGCAGACTGAAACCGAGTCCACTTAGACTATTAGCCTGCGTGTGTTATGACAGTCTGACAGCTGCCAAACACCCAACGCATTATTACTTTACATAGATGTCAGTTCGTTAGTGCAGCAGAGGAAACATTTGGTAATTTGTTCCAGAGTATTTTTGTACTCTCTGGATGGCCAAGCACTATGGACTTGGCAGGTTGGGACTGGATAAAAGTATAATTGCCCTGGACCTCCACCAGTACCACTGATTGAGTTGGAATGGGACTTTAGAGCCGGGAAGCTCATATGTCAAGCTTTGCATTCAGGTATGGGTAGGGAAGGAAATGCCAACTAACATCATTTGAATAGATGCAATCAAATGGAACATCATGCAGCATAAACATGGGTTGTTACTGATTAAAACAGGCTGTTTCTGTGTCTACATAAAGAAAAAAGTCAGTCTGTTTGACTCACGCAAACACACCCTTCCAGCGGGCAAGTCAGACAGTGGGTCAGGAGGCTAATCGGCTACTAATAACTCAGTGACTGTCTCACACACACACACACACACACACACACACACAGATAATGGATTGAAGGCAGCCTGAGGGCAGTGAGATGGATGGAGAGATGGTGAGAAGGACAAATTGCAGGATGGTGGAGATGGAGGACAGTCTAAATGTCATGTATCTCAAAGCTTCAGCTATATTTAAAGCATAAAAAGTATACGTTGACATTTGCAGATATTGCTGATTTTTTTACTCCACCAACGCTCTTATCATACAAGGAGTTGATAAAGGTTAATAAATTTGGCTTTTTAAATAACATTTCTTTTGTTTCCACTTTTCATTTAAAACATAGGACCCAGTAAGTCTCTTAAGTTAGTATAAGAGATTGCAGATTCATCGGCTACCCGACCTGACCACCTTTTTTGAAGATTCTGCTTCTTCTTTGGAGACATTTTCCAGTTCGGTATCCTTTCCCGTCTTGGAATAAATGTGACATTTGTTGTTCCTCTTCTGTGTAACTAATGAAGAGACATTGCCAGCGAAAGGTCGGAACAGAAGCACTCATTCAAGAACATTAATAACAGGCGTAAAACAAAAAAAAAAATGGAGGAAAGGAGAAAAGCGGTGGGTAGATGGCTGTGAAGTCCCTTGTGGTTTCAAACTGCCAGGCCCAGCTGCAGCTCACTAGGAAAAGGTTCACGTTCCTGAGTGTTGATTGTATGTGCACACGTTTCATCCAAGTATGTGTTTGTATGTGTAACAGGTGTTCACAATAACATCTGGAGCCTTGGCTCTCTGAAAATGCTCTTTATCAGATGATAAGATGAGTAAGAGCAGCATCACCAGCACCGTCATTCACTGGGTCATCGGGTGCATGTGAAACTAATATGTTCCACACACAGCGCTGATGTTTGTTAGTAGTCTGTTGTACTCTGATACTCTCGATGCCTCTTTAACTTGGTTAGATGGATGAATGCACATCTAATGGGCTGATGTATATGTACGTGTAACATGGTGCTTGTCGTTCTGGGAAAAGCTGCCTACATAAATGACCTTCAGAATTAATATGTGACAGAACAGGTGGATAATCGAGGCACTTTACACTGTATAAATGTGTAATTTGTAATTTACTGCCTACTATGTCTTCATGCAGTGTCATTAAGATTAAAAACACTTAGCTAAAAACATTTGCAGTCTGCCCCTTCAAGACAGTTAGGAGAAATTATGCATTTTACTCAACAATACTTGAATACATTTCCTTCCTGGTGTGTGTTTCTAGTGCTGTTCATTGTGCGTGCATCTGTCCGTTTGGACAGATGCACGCACGCAGACGAAAGAGTAACAGGTTGGACCAACTTGTGATGTGTAGTACACAATATCATCAAAATGTGGAGATCCTTTCAAACAAGCTATACTTGTTCAGTCTTTTTCTAATTGTGCTGTCCTGAACTTGAACATTTAACCTGCTCTTTGAGGCCTGTAGAGTCTGAGATGTAGTTCTTGGGTTTTATGTAGATTCTCGGACGGTCCAACCTTGGCGTAAATTTGCTGAGACATCCACTCCTGCACATCTGAATGCTCCAAACTGCCAAATCTTTTGCTTTAATTTCTATGGAAGCAGTGAGGATGTACTTAGTGTTTAGCTGTATATGACAGACATATGTAATTCCACAAAGAATATAAAGTTGTGCTATATATCAAAGAGGAAAAATCTGTAAATATGGGGATATTTTATATGTGACTTTCTAAGTACAAACTAGATCATTTCCTGATGTAAATGGCATGCAGGAATGAAGAGATAAACATCCAGTGACTTCGATGGATCACTTATTGACCCATTGATGGACTGTTAGGGTTATACCAAAAACCACAGTATCTCATCACTACATTGCTATGAGGGGTTAAGTAGCATATCTCTCGACCGCAGGCTGATCTGGTTGCTTTTGGCTCCGTGAGTGAGCGAATATGAGAACTGTATTTCTTTAAGTATAGGCTGAGGAGCCAAACAGGGCCATTGCTGTCTGTATCTGGTAGGTCCTCCTGACAAAGCTAATAGCATGTTACAGTGAGAAATAGCTTTTGATGTCTTTCCTCGGGAAGGGGTTTAATAAACTTCCCACTGAGGCTGGAGGGGAACCATAATGGCAAATAAAGAAACATAATAATACATGCTCATTTCTGAATGAGTTCACCGAGTCACTGGGTACATCTTTTACCACAATGGAGACTATTCTCAATAAACCATGCCTGGTTGTTTGAGTCATTGGCTGCCTGAGTGATTGGCCAGGTTGCTGGCTGACAGGTTTATTGACTGACTGATTGGCTGGTAGATTTCACTCTGCTTGCCACTTGCCTGATTGGTTTCTCCCTGGCTTTTTTGGTTGAAAAAAAAATGGAAGTATGTTCACCGTGTTGTTTTTTGCAAAAAACCCCAACACTGCCTACTCACTACTTGAATGGGTCAGTGGTGCTGTTGCTCACCACATTTCAGGCTCTTTTCCTGAATGGCTGACCAGTCCCGTGACTGCTTGCCTGGGTGGTTTGTTTGTCAGATGCCTGGGAGAACAGCCACTTCCTTGACTGATTGAATGGACGAGTAAAGGGTCAATGAGTGGTTGCATGAAAATAAGAACAAAACCCTCTGCTCTCGCGTTACCACAGCGTGCGGCCGGGTCTCCGGGTGCTTTATTAATCACATATAAGACAAGCAGCCTTGTTTGCTCACTGATTGCAGTGACTGAAATCTGGCAGTCTGGATGAATTTTCTTTTTGTACTTCTGGCCAGTATACAAGCAAGCAGCACAATGGCGGTCTGAGTGTCCCATCTTTGACCACTAATTTTAGTACTGTATTGACTGACTGGCTGGCCGACCTCTGTGGAATGACAGAGCTGAAAAGCGAACTAAATGACTGGTTGCCTGCACGGCTGGCAGGCTGACTCTCACACTGACTGATCATCGGCCAGAGCTGAGTTAGCGGGTGAGTCACTCTCCAGTTAAACCCATTCACCTCAAGCGGCTTGTGAGCAAAAACTGGCTTTAGTCTGGGGACTGAAAATTTAAACATTTCACTTCTAAACAATAGGTTTAACTTGCTAAGGTGTGTGCATGTGTGTGTGTGTTTTGGAATTGGTAAAGCAGATTGCCAAACTCTAAATATGCTGGCAGATGCCTCCTCTACATTTCCTACCCAGAGATTCAGTTGGCAGTTTCTGATTTATTTAACCTTTTTTTAACCAGGCTACTGTTATTAAGTGCCATTGACAAAAAAACTAATTTGAAGGCTCGACTGAAAAAAGAAATGACTAGCCGGATAAAGTGTGAAGTAGAATCAGTCTGAGTTGATAAATGAATGCAGCTTTTCTTAAATTACAACGGGGTAAAAGCATTTCTGTGTGTGTGTGTGTTTGCTCTTGTGTGTATGAAAGCAATTTCCCTGTTCACAACACAGCATGTGTGGCATGTGTGGCTGGTGGTGTTTACTCCAGGTTACCCTTAGACTGAGTGTGGGTAGATTTTGTGTGTAGATTTTTGTGTGTGCATCATTGTTGTTCCCCACATGGGTGTCATGTGTCATGTGAGTAAACCCAAGAGCCATGAGTGGGAGTCTGGACTGTGTGTGTTTAGGCGCCCGCATTTGTGGATGCACAGGATGTGTGTGTGTGTATCTGTTTGTGATACATCTGAGCTGTCCCTTGGGTATTTTTTTCAGTAAACACTGCTACATCTTGCATCCCTTGCTGTGCTACACCAAGTGTTTCTTACACACACACAGACGCAGACACACATGCAAAAGTCGCTACTGCATTTATTTCCTAAGTTACTTATTATTAAATAATAACTTTTTATAAGGAGCTCTGCTAGTGTTTTATCTACCAAGTACTTTCTGGCAAATGAATAAAGGAGCAGTATATTCACATTCAGCTGGCTTTTTAGTGAGGCTCTTATCCTGTGGTCGTTTGAACAGCTCAGTGTAGTGGACTGTGAGCCATTTACCTTGAGTGTGACGAGGATTCATCTCCACTTGCTGAAGTTAGGCTATACGGCCGTGGGATTAGACTGCATGGAGAGGCTATAAACTATTGGCGATTGAGACATCCGATGGGGCTAGCCGGTTAGCAGCTGAACTTTCAAAATAAAAGTGAGGGGGCTGTCGACTGGCGAATCAATCCCGGATGATGTTGGCAGCTAAAAAATAGTTTTTCTGAATATACTTTTGCACCTGTTAATATAGCCTTTTAAGTATAGTCTATATGCTGGAGACACCTTTCTTTCTTTGAAGGAAGGACTTCAACTCTGTTGAGATCCAGCAGTTCTTCTCTGCTATGGAAGATCAAAGCCCTTTGCCTTCTGCACTGTGGGTTCAACAACATCTGGACCACGCTGTCTTCCTTTTACCAATCTACCATCTGCCAGCTTCACTTGACTGTGTGTGTGTGTTGTGTCTGTATGTTTGTCTATATTAAAAAAAAGATGGAAAGAGAGCGAGACACATGAGACGATAGATGGATAATTAAGCTTGCCTTCCATCTTTCTTTTACTGATCCATTATGTGTGTGTGTGTGTGTGTGCACGCTCACTTTGACTAATACTGTCACAGTAAATGTCCTTTCCTTTCTATTTGTGCGCAGTCTTCCTTTCCTCTCAGGCTGTTGCTCGAACATGTTTCAGATCAGTTTTGTAAATGCAGGTTTATTGTATTTCTTTTGTCTCTCTCTTTAACTCCTCTCTTTCTGTTTGTGTCCCCCGCCAGTATCCTCAGCCTGTTGTCAAGGTGAAGCCATTGACTTTAATGGTCACATTAGGGAACCCGGTCCACCCACTCTGGCCACTAAAACCTAACCGCCTCCAGGAGAGTAAACATTGTTTACTGCTTTTTTTTTCTCCCAGTGGAGTCCTCAAGCCCAAGCCTCAAATAAAATAATATCCATTGATTTGGACGGATGCCTGGACGGACGGATAAAAGAAAGGGAAGATAAACCAAATGGAGAGCAATAGATGTAGACATTTTCATCCTCTGTTTTGAGCAGTAGCACAAAATTATTTCCAATAATATGACTTCATGTTTTTATCTGAAAAACAAAGACTCTGGGTGAGTGAGGAAAGTCGATCAGCACGGCATAAAAGCAGCTTTGGAGGCGTTTATCTCGTAAAATGGTGCTCGCATGCTTTTGCGGTGTTTTCTTGTGGCAACATTACTTAATGAACAGCCGGTCTTTTGGTATCGCACGAGTCACTGAGGGAGGAGCACTGGCTCCAGTAACAGAATGTCATACAGTTGTGCTTCTTCATAAAACCACTCCATGCATCTGCATGCAGGTTTTATTGTATAATAGACTATCATATCCTCTTACAAGTCACAAACATCAACCTATTCATTGTTTAGTAGATCTCCTCCCATGGGCTAAGTCCTACCTCTTCGATGGTTTTACCTGGTGGAGCGACGGTGATGAAACACAGACCTTTCTGGAAAGCTCAGAGAATTCAGAGCACCCCTTGCATGCATAGGTAACACTTTAGAGTTTAGAGTTTTTGATTTCCTTTTGTCAAACTTGAGTGCAAATGTTTGAAACTGCCCTGAAGCATAAAAAACCCCCATGACACATTACACCAGTAATGAACTGACTGCCTTTCCTCCCCTTTTGCCTCATTTATCAGCACGCATTGTAGAGGATGACCTTCTCAATAGCCTCTCACTGGGTATTTTCTCCTGCACCAAGGGTAAGCCACAAAAAAGAGCTGAAGTAAAAGGGAGTGAGCATTGGCGAGGGTTGTCTGCCAAATAGAAGAATGGGGACAAAAGAAAGGCAAAATGAAGGGACAGAGGCAGGGATTCAGGGTGGAGCGAATCATCCAGAGAATGAGGGATAGAGAAACCGTGGGGAGGAAGGATGTTGATGGTGGAGGAACTGAGGGAATAAGTAAACAAACAGGTAGATGAGGCGGTTGAGTGGAGCGGTACAACAACTAGATCTGCTGGGAATGACAAAAAGCAGGAAAGAGAGAGATGGACACACAGCAGAGCTTTGCTTATGCTTTAGCAAATAACAGCAAAACCCTCGTCCTTCTCCTCTCTCCTTTCCCTTGTGTTGCCTGTTCGCCTGTTTCTCTGTATGTGGGTTTAATCGAAGCTTTCAGGCACAGAATTAAAGCATGTGGGAATGTATCTCAGAGGAGCAGACTTGACGCTTTATGCCCTGCTAATGCAAAGAAGAAATTGAAACAAAGCTCATAAGAAAGGCAGCAGGCACAGATAGTTTTTAAGGCTTCCTGGTAATCTGAGAAGGGAGTTAGTTGAAAATTCCTAATTTTCCGTACAATGAGGTAGTGACACCTCATCCCTGTTGCTGTTTTATTAGGTTTGCTTAGACTGATCAATACTAAAATTGGAAAATACTAAAACGTGTTAACAACACTTTCCTAGACTCAACGCATTGACTGTAAGTATGGACGTAGCAAAGGTGGTTTGTAAAGCCTTGATTTTATGATTTTAGCTGTTTTTGTCTTCGTGATCTATTGGCAGATATTTGTAGTAACGTATTCCAGAAAGCAGAAACATGCCACCAGCATGGTCTACAGCTCCAGCATAGTGATCCTCAACAGACATTTGTGAGTCAAAGCAGGCTTGCCTTTAATAATGCCTAACTTACTGCCTTAATGCAGTTGAAATAGATCTGTTATTCAAAAACAGTGACCCCAGGACAGTTTTTCATGAAGGGTCAATTTATCCTAAGGTCTGGATGTGTGATGGTGTAAGGCCATGCAATCACAATGTCCCAGAGATTTGTCACTGACCACATGGTACCTAGTAACTCAGAAAAAATGTGACTGGTTGGTGAGCAACCTCATTACAATTCCTTTGGTTGGTCTGTAAACACAGGGGAGCAGTAGTGAAACTGTGAAAAATGCACAACCCAGAAACTTAAAGTTCTTTTGAAACATGTTGATTACAGACTTTTACTTTGAAGGCGAACGCTCTCTGGTTCTGGTTTGTGTCACACTTTTTCAAGTTTTCCTACTGCTCGGCTAGTAATTGGGGAGTATTTGCTAACAAAATTGACATCTTAAGCTAAAATTCATGTAGCCAGTCTGTGGGCTATTCCCGCGGACTGTTTGCCGGCTGCAGAAAAGAGAATTATAACATACAAAGAGTTGAAGTGAAACTGTGTTAAAACAATGAAAAATGTCCACTGCAGTCATCACTACCTGTACTTTTCCCAATGCTCCACTGTCGCTTCTGTCTTTGTTGTGGCTCAGTTGACGACCAATTGGTATTTAATGACAGACACCGTCATCCACTTGCAGCATCATGCGGTTGGGATTTTGAAGAACTGCACGGGTGCACGTTTGCAGTGCATCATTGCAGTGGATTACATCGCCTGTATGGAGAGCCTGCAGCTCTCAGAGTGCAGGCTTACTTATAGTGTTTACTTATGCAAAGAGACAGAATCGTGGGATCATTAATTACACATTACAGGCGACCACGGCAAACTGCTCGCAACCAAATGATTCGCGAGGGCTGCCAGCAACCTCCAGATACCACTCGCTACACATTTCCCCCCCCAGTGGTTGTATCATGGCCAATATGACGGACAACTCTCGAGGAGAACAAAGATCTATAAAAACTGAAAGTGTTATATGCACATGGAAACATGTTTATTTTTGCTGTGACATAGGATTGTAACTGAATGCGAAACTGTCACAAATCGATGAAGGATTTGGCTGCACCTGTGGCTTGTTTTTACTGTTTTTGTTTTGTCCAAGAAGAAGATGGTGTTTGTTTTTGTGTGACTCTGCTGTGCATGTTTTTAGCAGGCACTGTTGTCTGAGGGGCTGGTGCTGGTGGTGGAGGGCTGTTTTTGAAGTGTTGGTGGGCTTACTGGAAGTGTGTCAGACAGGGGAGGAATGCAGGAAGAGGGTGGGAGTCTGCGTGCACGTGTGTGAGATGCATGGAGACGGCGCTAAGTGTAGGCTCGCACCGTTAAAGTGAAGTATGTGTATTTGGACATGTCTAAATGTGTGCATGTGTGGTTGCATCCTCAAGGCTGCATTGCTTTGACCTATTATTCCACCCCCTTGTCTCAATTTCAAAGCCCACAGGGGTTCCCCGCAGTGTCTCTGGTAATAAAGCTGGGCTAAATTTATGTGTTTGATGCCTAGACACTGTGTGTTCAGTGTATAAAAATGAACACAACTATAAATTTTTGCACCCCCTGAGCGAATAGAAAAACAAATGCCATAAAGTGTGTCTTAGGTTTCCATTTTTTAATGGACATAAAAAAACAAACAAACAAAAAACAGTTAAATTAAGAATCATATTTACCGTCCCTTCAGAGTAAATTAGTTTCCCAAGCACAGGAAGAAAAGTAAGCCATACAATAACAAACACACCACAAAAACTGATATCATCCTTGGTATGTAAACATCCTGGGCCTCCCTTGGGCCTGTTTAAATAGAGAATAAAGGAATAAATATTGAGTGACGTGTTAATATTCATACTTTTAAAAGCTAGTGTGCTACAGCGTTCTGTCGAAGCCCCTGGTGGTTCAGATTCAACATCAGAGGATGAGAATCACAACAGTTACGGCATGAAAAGAATCAAAGCTTCTGCGGATTATTAGCAGATTGTTCCGCATCTTTCCTCAGTGTGGTCAGGTTGACATGTTTTTTCCCTTGGGTGATCTGACTTTTTCTCAGAATCCAAGCCAATTACTGGACTGTTCTGCAGAGCAATTCATAATAACAAATTCCTTTCCCATAAGCTGTTGCATACTCTCTACAAACCCTCACAGCATGCTGTAAGAGAAACGTGTTGCATCGACAGTAGAAGCCTGCTGGTTTTTTAATATTTTACATTTGCACTAATGTAATTCAACAAGGTGGAGCAACTCAGTTGGTAAAAGCGGTTTGGTGCAGAGTGTTATTAATAATACTGCTTTTGAAATCTTAAGTAGCAGTAAAATTGCATGTTAAAATCACTGTAAACAAGAACAATTTCTGTATCCGAGGACTGATTCGGTCCATGACTTCTGGTTTAGGAGCAAAGCTGAATTTCTTCTTTTTTTTGATTCAACTGTGCACTGCCAGAGTGCAACTACAGGTGCAAATGGAAAACCAGTTAGCCTTTCATGCATCTGGTTATTACTCCGTTTTACTCTCTTTTGTAATAAACAATGGAAGAAGGTTAATGAGGGCCTGACTTAATAACAGATGACTAAAATAAAGTCCATCCATCCATCGGTAATTAATTGATTCAGTTTGACACATTGTGGAAATATATTAATTTAAGTCATGTGGATTGTTTTGATTTTTTTTTAACACAGCAAGTATTAGTGGTTTACAAAAACACATTTTACAGTCACACACACACACACACACACACATATATATATATATATATATATATATATATATATATATATATATATATATGACACTGACACTGGAAAAAATGCTTGGTAGGTAACTGGAAAAACCTTTTTTCTCCTGTAAAATAAGCCAATGACTACAGTGTTTCTGGCTGGTAGTTCATAGGATGCCAGTTACTGACTTCAAGCTGGTTAAGTCGGATTCTATCAAGGTTGTTATCTTGTGAATTTTACAAGGACCCAAATACAGGTGAAAGTTCTTCACATGCACACAGTGAACACAAACAATTGCAACCCACCAGATTTTAATCATTAATCAGTTGTTTGTTAATGCAGTGTGAAAGGCCCATATATATAGGAAATGTGACATAGGAGCATTTCCAGTCTAGGATTTAAAGCTAGGTTTTTGAGAAGGTCCTAGTTTGAGTTGAAATGGACTATTTTACATCAAACCCATGTCAGCTTGATTACATCAAAATGCTTCTTGTAAGCACCCATCCTCACAGCTGCTAGATGCTGCTTTAATACAATACTAGAAATTGTAATAACACCTTGCACAAATTACTTTTGACTTCTGGGAAAGAAATCTGATCTAAATTTATTCAAATAACTGAAAAAGTCTGAGACATGGCCACTGGGTGAGGCTCATACTTAATAACATTATTATACCGTCATTCAATATTTCAGAATGATATACTGGATCTGCACTGGTTCATATCTTAATAATTTCATAGCATCAGATTATCCTAATAGTGCACTTACAGGCTTGTGGTTTGCAGAGTTTCTGAAAAGTAGAAAAGGCGATAGAGCCTTCATTTGTCAGGCTCTGTGTCTACCATGAAGACCAAGCTTCAAACTTTGCATTTTGATAAAAGCTTATAGTTTTGGTGGAATCACATGATCCCGAACCACCCATTAGTCTCTTCCTGTCACTAGGGAGTTCTTCCTTCCCACTATTGCCAAGTGCTTCCTCAGGACGGTCGAATTGTTGGGGTTTTCTTTCTCATAGTGTAGTGTTTTTTTTTAATTCACATTGTAATAAAGGCAGCCGTACATCTTGGCAGACACCCTGTTTGCTTATGGTAGAGCAATTTCTCAAAATAATTATGCCAATAAATTACGGATGTTAAAATTGCTACATTTAGTGCTTAGACCCTACCAGATTGCAAGGAAGTGCTGCATTTGCTTGAGAAATGTTGATTTAGCAAAAGGAAGAAAAGAAATGGAGGGGGAAAAAACCCCTGCGTTGGCAAAAACACAAATTGCCGGCAGTGTTGCTGGAGGCTCTGCAGTGAAGCAGCTCTCAGTGGCGGGTTGCTGAAGGAGCAGAGGCAGAAAGCTGGCCTATTAACTTTTGTCTCAGAGTGACACAGAAGAGCACACATGGAGAGAGGTGGGATTAAGTGCTCTCACTTTCAGTCTGTTTTAATCATCCCTCCCTCCTTCTCTTTTCATTTCACACTCTCTCCGTGTTTCTTTCAACGTTCCTGCTCCTCGACCCATCTGCTTTCGCCAGCTCTTTGGGTTTTATCTCTCCTAGGGTTATTGGCTAAGTGGCGACGCTGGTTCAAGTTGGGTTCAGTGAGCTCAAGTCAGCTTGTGAGAGTGACTTTAGCAGTGACCTTGTCACCGTCACGCTGTGACAATGTTTGCGCCCCGCTGTTTTGAAGCGCTACGGCCGCATCTTGAGCCAGACCTATCTGTATCCAATGTGCTTGATGCTGCCAAGTGTGTCACTCGGGCCACTGAAGTTTCAGCAGTGTCTGTCACCAGTTGTCTGCCTGACTTCAATGATTTTGTGTTTGCTGTTTATCTTTGCTGCCTACTGTCTTTTGCCCTCTTTCTCTGTCACGATGGCTTTTTTTTTGTGTTTTTTTTCCAGACAGTATTCCCATGCTTTGTTTCGCAAACAAAAGCACAAACACTGCTTTGTTTGTCAGGAGAGGGTAAGACGGACCAAGAGAGATTTCTCCTCAGCCAAACACACATGATATTTGAACTAGCCAAATGTATCTGGACACACGGGCTCTGCACACATGCAATAATTGGACATTTCATTCCAAAAATCACAGGAATTAGCGTGCTGCTGTAACAGCCTTCGCACTCCTGGGAAAGCTTTCCTCGTGGTTTTGGAAACTGGTTGGAGAGATTTGCTTCCATTCAGCCACAAGAACATTAATGAGGTTGCCCACTGATGTTGGGCGATAAGTGGCTGGCTCACAGTCAGCCCTTCGATTCATCCCACAAGTTTTCTGTGAGATTGAGGTCAGGGCTCTGTGCAGGCCAGACCATACTGCGTGAACCATTTTCTTTGTGGACCTTGCTTTGTCCGTGGGGGCATTGTCCTGCTGAAACAGGAACAGGACATTCCCTAAAATGTGGCCACAAAGTTGGAAGCACGCTATTGTCTAAAATGTCATCGTGCGGCACACAGCAAAGACACAGACCAAAAGCACACAATTGCGTATGAACATCTGTGTCCATATACATACAAGCTGCACGAGTTTCTTTGGGAAATGTGCACGTTCACGTTCTTTAACTCACTTTGCACCGAAGTGAGTGTTTGTAGGCTGTGTTTGGATCGTTGTGCACAGTGTCCACTTCTGTCTGTCCTAGGTTTTTCATTTGCTGAATAGTAATGTGCGTGTTAGAATTTCAGAGCTCATGACTCTTCCACCCTGATGCTTGTTAAGAGCGATGACAACGAACTGATTCTGGACAGTTTATCGGAGCTAATTGGTTGTATACTCCTTCCCAGAAACGCTCCTCCTTGCTATCTCTCTCACTCACACTCGCACACGCGGACACACTTTCGCTTCATGCTTGACAACATGACAGCAAAACCACATTTCTCTCTCCCTCCCTCAGCCACCAACTGGTTTGTGTTAATATTCATGACCTGTATATGTTTCACAGAACTGAAAACACTTGACTGTCTGCTCCCATCATTTTCTCTTGCTGTGTGTTTGCTTGTGTGTGTGTGGTGTTTAAAGTGCCAAGGGAAGGACGGTTCTTCATTTTGTATTTATAGTCCCCCCCCCCACATCTCTCTCACACACACACACACACACACACACACACACACACACACACACACACACACACACACACACACACACACACACACACACACACACTTTTCCTTATCTGCTTGTCTGTATTCAGGGCAGCACACTGGGCTTTGATAGGGAGAAGGAGTGAGTTAGGACAGTCTTCTGGCGCTTCTTCTGAGATAGAAGATAGCGCTATTATAAATCAGAGATTAAATTCGATTAGATTTGATTAGATTAAATCATCCCTGTGGGGAAATCAGGTCATCGCTTGCGCAGATAGCAGCCTGCAGCAGAAATAAAAACAACCACAGAAAAACATTTAAATGAAACGAGTGAAAAATGGAAAATTGTAGCCATAAGATGACGGACAGCCAGCGTTTCCTACACTTAAACTGAACCCTGGCCCAGCCTCCCAAGTATATTAATGGCTACTGAAGTATTTTACTGTCTTCTAAAAATCTGCTTGACATTGCAGTCCGTGATTAATTAACTAGTTGACAGTGTTTCCACACCCTTCCCCTCTTATATTGTTCGAAGACACTAATCGCCAGTGTTGCATGCTTTCTGAAGAAAAAAATACACAGAAGATATTTTCAGACATTTTGGAAAAATTCTTGTTGTATTTTGTTTTCTTGAAACTTTTAAATCCATTTTTCCCTCCACCACTCAAAATTTCAAATCATTTTCTCAATTTTATGTTGTTTTCTCAGAAGTTTCAGTTACTGCGTTGTAAAGTTTAAGACACCTAGCCCAAAATCGTGACTTATGGATGGCAAAAAATGTTTACCGTTAACCATCTCCCAAGTAAAGTTAGTCTGTGATTGGTTCTAGTGACTGGGCGTCATGTGTGGTGTACTGTCATGTGTGCAATGTCAAGGTTTTAGTCTTCGGCTCACCTGTGCTCATAGTAAGTGGTGAGAATGCGCTCTCTACTAACCACTCTATCGCTGTTTTTATTTCTGCTGCAGGCTGCTCTCTGCACAAGCAATGAGCCGATTTCCACACAGGGATGACTTTTTGGAAAACAACCCAACAACTTTTAAATAAATGTGAAATCTCAGCAATGTTTTCTTTAACCTGTTATGGTGATTCAGTCAGATAACACTGTGGTTTTAAAACTAAGATTTTACCTTTGCAGAGAAGAATACCTGAAATATTCTAATGACCGAAGTAGCTGACTATCACTACTACAGCTATAAATGAGAGTCACTGAATTTCATTACAAGACTGAGTTCTGATGGTTCAACATTAGAGTCAAAGTTCTTAAAGAGCTGTGATGTCTTACTTTTTTCCTGTTGGTCAGCTCTTTTCTTTTTTTTTCTTAAGGTTTTTGCTTTTATTTGCTGGTCACATTAGAAGGCCAATAACATGAGGAGAGAGCACAGCATTACACTTGGAACATTGTGGCCAAATGGCATGCATCTTAACTACTAAGCCACCAGGATGCTTCAGGCTTCTCATTTTAGCCAGTACTGACAGTCACTGTTGCCAGGAGTGATAAAAATTGCCCCCAGCAGATTGTATCAGACGTAGCCGACTAATGTTAGTGCCTCAAGTAATTTGATGGCCAAAAATCTTTTTGAGGGGTGTTGTTTGGTTAATGTGCTTGCAGATACCCAGACACTGGCTTGTGTAAGTACCTCTTTCATATACTGCACTGATGAGTTGACAGTGTTAGGCTACGTTCACACTGCAGGTCTTGATGCTCAATTCCGATTTTTTGATCAAATCCGATTTTTTTGTCTGCTCGTTCACACTACAAATAAAATGCGACAGCGAACGCGCTCTAGTGTGAACCCTCAAAGCGGCCCGCATGCGCAAAAGAAGACGTCACACACAACGCGCTCTGTTTAGACCCAGAGCAAACAATATTGTTTGACTGATGGCCGTTAATATAAAGACTTCGGACTTTACGTTTCCCAATTTTTGCTTTAAGTTATTTTGTTATTTACATAATAATGTAAATAACCTAATAATTATCTTTATTGCTGTTTTAGAGGAGCGGTGCTTCAAAGGATAGCTGCAGATTTTTGTCAGAATCTGCAGATTATACAGTACAAATAAAATGTTCACGTTTCTCCAACGTTGTCTTTCCAACAGTTTCACTGACATCTACACTGGATGGCCAGAAAGCGTTCGCGATGTCTTCTCGGGCGCTTCTCCGGAGCTGATAATTGGCGTCTGTCTTGTGTCAGTGACGTAAAAGACGGATTTAATGCGACCTGACCGTTCAAACAGCAGTCGCTTTCTAAAACATCGGATATGTATCGGATTCAGTACCACATACGAAAGTGACCCAGGTCGGATTTGAAAATATCGGATTTGTGCCGTTCACCCTGTCATACCATGATCGGATATGGGTCGCATAGGGTAAATAAAAAATTGGATTTGATGCGCTTTTGCCTGCAGTGTGAACGTAGCCTTAGTAATAGTGTAGGTTGTGTAGGAATCACACTTTCAGTGATTGCATGTAAAGACCTGACACAGGACCTGAGAGATATATGTGGCTGTGGTTTCAGTGGAAGAATGGCTCTAAAGAAGCCAGATTTGGTCAGAAGAGAAGTCCAAAAGTGAGTGTTTAGAACCTAAAACACGGTGGAGGCTCTGTCATTGTTTGGGGCTGCATTTCAGACAGTGGATGTTAGGATTCTTGTCAAAATTGAAGGAATCGTGAACTCAGGACAGTACCATCAGATTTTGATCCACCATTGAATGCTATCTGGAAATGATCTGATTGGCAATGGCTTCATCTTTCAGCGTGACAATGATCCCTAATCTCACTGCCAGTGCAATAAAATCATACCTGGACAGAACACACAGAAGACGCCGGAACAGCATCAGTCATGGGTCGGCCTCCCCATCTTGTTGTCTCGCCTGTTGTCGGTTGAATGTCTTTTACTAGTACATCTCTACTAGCCTCTGCCTGTGTGGACACCATTTAAGATGGACCAGATCTCTACTGAATCCCTTTCAGTATCTGTGTACAGTTCTCCCTTAATGTCACACAAAAGAACGTGGCACCACCAAGTTAGTTTTTGACAAAGCAGATGTACGGGGAGCTACAATACTGTAATAAAACCTCAAAAATCAAGTTCCAGAAGTGGAAAAATGAGGGAATGGAGAAATATTCACCTAGTCGTAATAAAGACCTAATCTGTACTTAATCATTTCTGGTTATTCATCTAACAATATTCTGTTTACAAGTCTTATTTTAATCTCCGAGGCTTTTACTTCCAGTATTTGCATATGCTGAAAGACGAACAAAGGTGAATTCAATTTGTGGAACTGATGATGGATTCAAATTAGATAAAATGCTATTTAACCCCGGCCATATTACTGAGAAGGTCGCAGGTGTGAAAGTGTAACTGATGGGCTGTGAGGCAAAGAGGTGATGAAAACACAGCTTCACCCACGTGTGTGTGTGTGTGTGTGTGTGTGTGTGTGTGTGTGTACTGAAACCTCATATAGAAATGTAATCCTTTCCATCAAGTCAGTGTAGAAAGGGCTTAGTGCATATATATATATACACGCACGCACACACCACTGTATACACACCATAACACACTGCATTTGTTCCTGGAGAAAGGTGAGTCATCCTCATCCCACAGCCGATGAAAAGCAATTTACACACACATGCGTACACACACACACACACACACACACACACACACACACACACACACACACACACACACACACACACACACACAAAGCATGTCCAGTAAGTTTAATTACATCATCCAAAGCAGGATAGCAGGTGAGGGCTGAGATTACCACCTTCCCTCATTTTTCTGTCCCTTTATTGTCTTCCTTTTGCTTTTTTCTCCTCCACCTGATCTTACTTCTTCTTTTTCTTCCTTTTTTTTTAAATTTTTATCTCTCTGGCTCAGTAGCCCTCTATCTTTTTTCTCTTACTCTCTGGTCTCTTATCTTGTAAAGGAGCTTTTTTTAAAACCGCTCCCACACACCTACTCTGATCTGTCTTACAGAAGCATACCAGCAAACACATGTATGCACATACACCCACGGACACATACTGTTTGCAAATTGCATCATGCATGTAATGAGGGCCGAGCCCTCAAACACAACTGGGCATTCGCAGACACGCACATACTGGTACACACAGTGACCCACACCGCAGCTGCAACTTGCACAAGCGCTCACACCATCTCATATTCATAAATGCTGAGATAATAAACACACACAGTGAAGAACAGAGGCTAGGCAGTGCTATCAGACTGAAAACCTGTCAAGATGTTTTTCCACAAGACTCTTTATTTGTTCCACCATCTATTTTTCTGCAGTGCTTTATTGGATCTGAATGAGGAGGCACACTTTTAAAACTCCAGGCTGTAGTGTCGAGTGAACCAAAGGGCACACTAAAGCTGTCAAAATGTTTGAAAATGATCTTGGGACTTAAACGCTGCCTCAGATAGCACATGGCAGTCAAACGTGGGTTTTTTTGTTTGTTTTTAATGTGGTGTCCTGCTGGAAATATGAGCTGATATAAAACAGACATAGTTTCAGTTGTGGGGAATGATGGCAGACTCTATCAAGCTATATTTCAGTCTTCAACGCAAAACATTTCAGTAGGTTTGAGAGGAATATTTAGATATGGGCCAGTATGAGGTGGAGTGGTGTCACCCCTCATTGTGAGCAGAACAGGCAGATTTATGTCTTCTTAAACGACCCATAATATTTTGTCACATTAACACAAAACATGGCAAATTTAAGATGTTACTTACACACACAAACCTGTTGTGCAAAAATTTGGAATGATGTGTAAAAATGTTGAAAAGGCAAAAAACCTGACGTTCCCCTAGGCTGACTCCAATCTCAATAGAGTCCCTTATTAAAATGCCTTTCTTTATAGCATTAGAAAATACTTTTATAGCCTTGTACAAAACACCATTGCTTCTATTAGTAGTTTCCCTGTTCATAGAAATTTTGATTGGGTAAATGTTTTATTTTAAATTTCTGTTATACTTCTTTGAAGTCTTAGACAAGTCCGTTGCTTTGGGCGCAGCTGGTAGATTGTAACGTTGATTCACGTGGCTACAAAAAAACAGAGATACACAGAATTCTGCAAAAACTTGCGCTCACTGTCTCAGTGGACTTGCAGACACAGATAGTATAAGCCTAGCCTAACCCAGAAAATTCTCAGCAGTTTTTAAAATTAAACTAAATATCTAACTAAATTTGCATACAGGAGTTCTAATTTGTGTTATTTTTGCTGTATCTGGCATTTTCGTGCAATTGATTTAAAAAATTTGTGTAATTTATTCAGGTTTTTCAGGGGAAAAACATTCCAGTGATGATGTAGACGTCTCAAGAAACTTATAAAAACCCAGGTTTTAAATATGATACACTTTACATTACTGGGCTAATTTGCTAGTCGTTAAAACAAGCCCCGGCTAGTTTCGCACATCCTTAGCACTAATTAGCTTACACATAGCTTTATAACCAGTTCGTTTCAATACAAGTTTAATATGAATAAATACATTACTGTAAATATGTAACTGTACATACTGAAATGACGTCATTTCAAACGGAATTGCTGCTCCCCACTTGCAGTACCTTTCTATTCCACTAGGGGGACCCGACTCACACTTTGGGAATCACTGGTCTACGATATTACTGGCGCCCTCACAGACATGTGACTTATCCATTTCATGAGCACTAACCCTATCGTACCCCCATACTACATGAATGCCTTGAATCAGACTTTCACACTATGATGCTACATCCTGGTCCAGTTCATTTCTCCATCGATCCTTTTTCGCTTGTCCAAAGGCAGGGTCATGGTTTGGCTGGAGATATCCCGAGCTGTCACAGAGCGAGAGGCAGGGTACACCCTGGACAGGTAGCCGTCTGTCACACGGCTAACACAGAGAGACACATTCACACCTACAGCCAATTTTAACCCCCACACTGCCATACTACTCCAGTTCATTCCTGTGGTTAAGAAATACAGATTTACTCTTTCATTCATGTCCAATTACCATAAAACAACTCACATCGGCATCAGTGAAAAGGTACTAAAGTGGCTTGTTGGTTGCTGTGGAGTCTTACCAAGGTTGTGTTCAAACTGGCACTGAATTAAATAAACAACACTGCCTTCAGTCACATCAGTAGGATGCAACTGAAAGTGTGCTTGCTTAAAAAAATATAAAAAACAGACCAAAAAAAGGTAGACTGTCTAGCAATAGTCAACACGTTTTCCAGATTGGGGGGTATCATTTACTATTTATAATAATGTTACTAAAAATGAATAATAAATTCTTAATTGTGCAGCGTTTTCGACTCAAAAAGCCTTTGACATGACAGAATCATATGCAGATCAGTGTTTATTTTTTATGCAGCTCCATATTTTTTTTTGCCTGTTTGCAAAGTAAGTCCAGCCAACACTCTGCAGTTGCACAGATAAAACTCACTATTGTAGCAATATTAGCCTGAACAATAATATTTTTAGATTATAATTTCAAATGAGCCCGTGTGTGTGTGTGTGTGTGTGTGTGTGTGTGTGTGTGTGTGTGTGTGTTCAGCCGAGAGATGAATGAGGGAGGAGTTAATGTTGACAGAGCTGCACAATGAAGGCGTTTCCCACCAGTGTGGCTGTCCCATTCATTGTGTCAGTGTGTATGAATGTGTGTATACAGACTCTTGCTAGCAGTTTGTGTTTACTTGCGTCTGTATTTTCTCTCTGTCTGTCTGTTTCGGTGCATGGTTGTCTGTGTTTGTTTTTCAGCCTTTTCATGTGTTTTTCCTCAATGTGTGTGTGTATTTTTTTTTCTGGTTGTGTGTGCGCTTTAACCAGCTACTCCCCCCACTTTCCCAGCATGGACTCACACACACACACACACATGCACGCACACACGCGTGCGCGGTGCCTCTCTTGTGAACTGGCCGAGCGTTGTGTAATCATTTATATAAAGATGTATTAGTGTTTCCTCTTAAAAGGAACATAGGGAACATTGTGGCTCAGCTGGGTGACACTCCTCCCCTGCTTTGAGGATGAACTGTGGAAAACTTGTCAACATCAAAGTTGTTAACATCATTCTTCACAAAACAAAGATCAGAGCTTTGTTTTTGTAAGGCGTGGGGGCATGTAAAGTGAGAAATAATTTGTACGTAATGGTGAAGTAATGTTTTACTGATTTTTCCTGAAAGTGATTGCTACCCTCTTAAAGGGGCAGTACACCAATTGCATTGTCATACCTTCCATACAAAGTGAGTTTGTGGAGTTTTTTTGTTTTGCTGCTTTCTATGAGAGTTTAACTAGAAATCGCACCATAGAAAGTGATGATCTGCAAACACAGGTCGTTTTATTAGCCACACCGTGCTCGCATTGACTTCAGAACTACCTTAATTCCTGTTTCTAGCTTACGGAATTGGGCCCTTGTGATGTCGTCTGCTTCTTCAAGGTATACAGATGTGCTCCTTGGTGCATACCTTGGTTGTAATAAGGGCTTAATACTCAAGTTACTGTTGGCTTCGTATCAGCTTGAAGCATCTTCTCTAAACCTTAGTTATGGTTGTGCTAACAAATCCTGCAAGTAGGGCATGCATGACTCACTAAAATCACTGCTGCCATGTATTTGGTTGATTAGATATTTGCATTAACAAGAGGTTGAACAGGTACACCTAAAAACAAAAGTTGCCAACAGCTGTCATTCTCTTTCAAAGCTATTCATTTGGCCGACAGTTGTAGCAGCGTTCAAGCAAAGACTTCCGGCTGATGTAAATAATGTAGGTTTCAAATACTCGGCTCTGCAGATGTCTGCAAACATATTGTGCTTTGGTTCGAAACTCCTAACAGATGCTTATTCTGCTTTTTTTTTTTTGTCCTCGTCTCTGGGTTTAATAAAATTCAAACTCATTCATCCAGAAGCTGTAAGAGTAATTATCAGATTGCATGATCTAATGGTCAGCACCGGCCTTCACTTTGGCTGGAAAATAATAAACAACATTATCTGCAGGCTGTCAGCTGTAGTTATTTTAATTGTGCGTACAGCTTGACAGGTGAAATTAAGCTGTGTAATATGGTCAGCGCAAGCTTTTCACATGCTTTCGTGTATCCTGCCAAACATGGTTTGTTAGTGGAAGAAATTCCAGCGTGCACTAACGATCAAAAGTGGACTGGTAAACTTTTAATAAAATCAGAATTTCTTTCTGTGTTACCTCCAATCAGAATTTGATATTTTAAGCGTCAGACTCACTTTTAGTGCGCATATGATAGATGCATTTGTGTTATTTCCTTAATGAATTATTGAGAGCCAATCAAATCTCTGGCATTGCGGTAGTAATGGGAGACTGTGTGCTATAATTACCTGGCGGAGTTTAGGCTAAACCTCATTTTCTTTTATTTTGCCCCACACAGAAGTTTGTGACGGCTGATTGTCTTTTGCTTTGGATGTTATCCTTGTTTATTTAATAGCATCTAATCCCACATGATATTTTGGGCCCCCAGGTAGAAAAAAAAGTGCCACAAAACATGAGAAACATCCTCAGCGTCTCCTATCTGCTCTCACTCGCGCTTTCTTTCCCACTTTTTTTCAGTGTCTCGCCCCTCTAACTGTCTCTCTCTCTCTTTCTCGTCTGTGCCTCTCGACTAACTGGGTGGAAAATATGAATGAAAACATTCCCCCGCCTTGTTTGCCCAGACCCTGCTCCGGGCGCAAATACACAACCCATCCCTCTCTCTCTTTGCGTTTTTCTTTCTCATATCCCCCTCGCTGCATACATTTCTTTTCTTCTTGTTATTGTACGCTTTGTCTCTTTTGTTAAACATTATTTGCACATATCTGAGGACCGGGGCAGAAAGAAATAATTTTGATGTTTCTTTTTTTTATATTACTGTTTATGTTGGATCTGTGGGAGTTTGGAGAGGGGAGAGGGAAGGCAAACAGGATGGCATACTGAGAGTGGTGTGTCTGTGTGTGTGTGTTTGCGCTTGTGTGTATTTATTAGTGTGTGGTTAGTGTGTGATTTTTGTATGTACTCTGAGGAAGTTTTGACTGTGTGCATGTGCTTTTGAGTCTATGTTTATGTACTCTGCATTATCTGTGTGTAAGTTATGCATTGTTTGTTTGTGTGTGTGTGAATGTGTGTGTTTCCGTGCAGACGCCTGCAGTGCTTTAGAGAAACACTGTTAAGAAGTCTGAGTAATATCCATGACAACGGGCAGACCGCACTGGCATCTGAACCACTGAACAAAGTGGCAGCTCACTATAAATGCACTCTGACATTGGTTTCCTGTGTACACAGTGCCTGAAATCCAATCCCCTTGTTCTCATGGGTTAAGGGATAAACCAAAAGGGCAAAATTATGCACTCATATTCTTGCATTGTAAATCCTTTTAAAAAAAATAGTTTTTCAAGAATATCTAAAAACTGAGCCCATAGTATAAATTACAGTTTACCTCTTTACTCTTAAAACCACTGATATTTGCTATTTTTAGGATTTTGCATTTGTTTTGAAGTACATTACTTTGAGTGGAGCTTCTTGCAGCAAATAGTTTAGATTTCCCTCGAGAGTTTCTAGCAGTCATAGACTGTATATAAAGATGGGATACAGCTTGTGTTCTCTGTAATGGCCAGCAGGGCGAATGGAAGGAAGTCTGTGAGGAATTCACTCCGTTCTCACTCGATTTATTACGCCGGTAAACATTTTTCTTAGGGTTTTATCATCTTAATTGCTTTTTTTAAAGTCAGGTTTAACTTAATATCATAGTACTTTGTTACTGACAAATTTGACCTGAGTTTCAGGCCTTGCGATTGCTTAGCAACCATCTAGCAACCACTGGTCGCAAAAAGTGTGTGGCAGCTGAGGTTACTGGATACTGTTGTGAAATCGGCCTAGACATTGGTCAGTGCTCTAGGGAAAAGTGTGTACAGTGCTCCCTCGCTATATTGCGGTTCACCTTTCGCGGCCTCACTTATTCGCAGATTTTTTGGGGGGTGCAATTTTGCATACTCTTTTTTTTTTTTTTTTTTAAACAGCACATTGTGTTCTGCATCCTGAACACAATGTGCTGTTTCAATGTGCTGATTGACAATGGCTGTAGACCAGTGTTGGTCAAGTTACTTGAAAAAAGTAATCAGTAACTAATTACTGATTACTTCCCCAAAAGAGTAATCCCGTTACTTTACTGATTACTTATTTTCAAAAGTAATTAATTACTTAGTTACTTAGTTACTTTTAAAAACACGATTTACAACCTGAATAGGTAATAAAGCAATAGCTCTGTCAACCCAATTCTACTTTTTCTGCATAATCCATCATACAAAATGTAATCAAATGGAAAAGTCTCTTTTTAAAACTTGTTTTATTAGTTTTAATCTTTTAACTTTATGCATCAAGCAAAAATTAAATTATATGCAACATTCTCTGACTTGAAGAAATTAGTTTAACATTTAAACCTATTTTCTGCACATTCCAGCACATAAAATAAAATATTTTTTGTGTTTACACTCAGTCTTTCAAATAGATGCAAGTAAAACACAGCAGAAAGTAAATAAAATCAAAGACTAGCGGTCCTGTTGCTCTATTTTCACCTGTAAAGCAGGAGTGAGGCAGGCAGAGGTGTGCTCTGGTGCAGGTGTGGCACAGCGGTCAGTGGAAGAATCTGCGAGTTTCTCTGTGAATTTCCCATTACGTCGTTGCGCACTCGGAGCTTGTTTAGGGTTTTTTTCAGAGTAAAAAGAAGTTTTCTTCCCACGCACAATGGACGCTAATGTTTTTGTCACTTTTTATGGAATCGATCTCAAAGTAAGGTCAGTACTTCCACGCTTTAAACGCTGCACGCTCATACTCTCTCCTGCACTGATATATTATCCATTGTTGATCTGCACACAGCTGTTGTCACGAACGTCGCACTCGCTTACGTCACTGTCGTGAGACATTCTTGCAAAAAAATCACGGTTTTAGTAACGCAGTAACGCAACGTTCCTACGGGAAAGTAACGGTAATCTAATTACCGTTTTTGCAATAGTAATCCCTTACTTTACTCGTTACTTGAAAAAAGTAATCAGATTACAGTAACGCGTTACTGCCCATCTCTGCTGTAGACCATTGTCAATCAATCTCGTGCCGTGTCTCCTGTATGGTGCAGAATGCGGTCAGCTTGTCGAATTTACATAAATCTTCGATCGCTAGCAGTGTGAGTCTAAAGTGCTGTACGGCATGTTTGTAAGTTTTCTCCCCAACAAACACAACAATGTCGATGAAACGACGTCACCTGCGGTGGCTTTGGTTTCATTCTGTAATACTGCACTTATTTTTCTTCAAGGTTTGAACTTTGAGTGTTTAAACAAGAGAGAAAAGTGTGAAAATGTTCATGCCTGTCTGAGAAAAGTGTCTGAAGTATGTAGTGAGGGGTTTTACAGCCTTAAAACATCTATAAAAATTGTAAAAAAAAAAAAAAAAAAAAAAATTAAGTTGGCTACTTCGCAGATTTCAGTTATCCTGTATTCCATGAGTGGTTTCTAGAGGTTTCTGCCAGTCACCAGCATAAAATTGGTCATAAACAGGTGGCTGCAATAAAAAACTTCTTTGCTTTGATTGCTAGCAGGTTGCCTCTCCTATAATTTGCATGGCAGTGCATTTTAGAATGTGTTGGCAACTTTTATGCCAAAGGCAAATGTTCTCTGTTTCCGGTTTGTAATTCAGTTTGTAATGAAGTTTTACTAGAGCTCTGAGAGTAAAATGAGTTATCGCAGACAAGTAGGTGTTTGTCATTGTCGTGCAAACTGTGGTCGTCTGCAGCAATCAGTCGACTTAGCAACCAGAGCAATCATGATCACTGACCCATTCCACCCAGCGTCAGCCAGCAACATCTAGCAATCGCTTGCAACCAGTTGGGGTAATGCACATTTTTGTCTGTTTTCCATTCTCTTCTTGGTTTTTAGAATTTTCCATTAAGTGTTAGTACCTGGGACCAGGTACTTTTTTAATAGCTACTCGACCGGGGTTGTAAGTGAGCTAAGTCGAGCCGAAAATGTGACGGCACCTCGCTATAACGACCCTATAAGCCCTAGTGTTTGTAGGCTTCTAATTGGCCAACACTTCTAAATGGTTAGAGTTAACAAGCTCCTGTTGCTTTGTCATCCTCTTGGCAGCACTTAATTTTTTTGGGCATTTTCACGTCAATCGAGATGGAGGTATACATTTTAAAAAACCCCACCTGTGTGGATGTACTCTCAATGATGATCATGGTTGCTGTTCACAACTTAATCAGTTAGATCTTCTTATGTCTTTCCTTTAGCTTATCCAGAGTTCTTTATATTGAATAGTATAAAGATAATTTATGGCTTCCTACCTACAAAACATTTTATTGGCTTATTTCTGTATGATCCAAACATTAACTCTTCCTCGCATTGATTCTAGGAATCTCTTTTTTATACTGTCTTATATGTAATTTTTTGCAGCCCTAACAGATAAACTTTGCATTAAAAGCAGGTATAATGTTTTGGTTGTGACAAACAGATATATTAGACCATGTAGGAGGTGGAGAGCGAGTAGCTATGACATAAAGAGAGAGAGAGGGGTGAAAAGAGACTATAATGAAGCCACATTTTGCATTCATGAGCTCCTACTTAAAATGGTAATTTTCAGTCTCCTCATTTTTAAAAATGTTCTCTCCATCTTTGGTGCTCAGCGCTCATTATGGTGGCGTTTCTACACTGCACCTCTCAAAGATCAGCTGTCAGTCACGCAGTGTGGGCAGCTCTGTAACATCATCTTCTTGGTGTTTCTATTGAAAAAAGTTGGAATAGTTCTTCATACTGTTTTTCCTCTCTTTTAATCCCTCAAGTAAACTTTTTTTTGGGGGGGAAGAAAAGTTGGTTTCAGTACATTTATGTATTTTGGCTATTAATATTTATGGCCTATTCTGTCTTCTCCTGCGATTCGCTGCTACTTGATTTTTATATACCACAGGGGTGATTAATGTTTCATTTAATGGGGTCATCTGATGTGATTTGATAACAGTTTTATGAAGCATCTGCGTTTAAAAGAGGAAAGGCGTTTGAAGCCTATGTGAGAGCACTGAGACAATCAGGCTCTTAAAATAAGGGTATTTTTTAAAAGAGTGAAGATCGCGTTACATGATTTGTGCTTGTGTTTTAATGAGTGTGTGTATGTGTGTGCGGTACACTAGCTGATTGCTATGAAACCCTCACAGGAGTGAGTCATCTCTTAAAGGTCAATGTGCAAATGATGTTTGTGTATTTGAGGCGATGATTGATTTCATTGACATGAATATGACATGAAGGTGACTCACTGTTCCCAAGGATCACAGTTTCTGTGTATATACATATATATTTGTGTGTGTGTGTGTGTGTGTGTGTGTGTGTGTGTGGGAGATGAGGTTACATTATTTATTTCACATAAATATAACAAAGATGGGATCACTCTGTGTGTGTTTTTCTGTTTAATATGACTCACTTTTCCAAAACAACACTGTCAGAAATCAGGAAAGTGTGTGTGTTTATATCACTGATTTATTTATTGGTATTTATTTAAGGTAGACCTTACAGTAACGCATACAGAGAGAAATCCAACAATCAAATTACCCCCCCTGAGCAAACACTGGCGACAGTGGGAAAGAAAAACTCCCCTTTAACAGGAAGAAACCTCAGTTTAAACAACAATCCCATATTGAGTAACTGACACCAGGGCTGTTCGATATAACGATATATATCGGATGACAATATGAAAACGTCTATCGTTTCATTTCACGCTATCGTTTGTTTCATGGTGTTGCAAAATAAACTGTTTACGGCAATATTTTTTCATCGTTTTGTTGGCCACTGTAGAATTTCTTAAAGTTATCTCTTTCTCTTATATTTAATATAACCGCACTACACAAGCGACTGTCGTTAGGAAAAAAACCATCGCATGGCTCCGCCGTCCGCTTGTTTATTTTCCATATAAACCTTTCACAATAAAGCTGAAGACCCTGTTGCGATTTTTCAAAATAAACCGAATCATGTGAAATGGTATGCAAAGTGTTTACGTACGAGAAGCTAAAAAAGAGCCGTCAGGTGCTACAAAATAAACCTCACAACAGGCTTTTCCCCGCAGCACGCCGTGTAATCAATACTCACAAAGAAAATTGCAGCCGTTTTAACTCAACACTCGACTCTAGGTACACACTTCACGCTAGTCGAGTCGCCAGAGATTCACAGAATTTACAGAAAATGTAACATTTTTGTGATATATATCGTTGTGTTGTCTTATATTGGGGACAAAAGATTTTGGTCATATCGCAGAGCCCTAACTGACACAATAAACTCAGCAGGACAGTCTTTAGAAAGGTCAGACCATCGATCATTTTAACATAGACTTCTGTAGAACATAAAGGCTTTTTACAACCACGGGTAATGACCCCTGGTGGTCATTAAAAGCAGTGCAGGTTTACCTTGACTTGACTTTTCAGACCTGTAAGATGCGTCTTTCTTTTATACTGTGTACAATCTGATGCCTGATTGTTATTGTTGTGTTCTTTGTCTGCTGTTGTTTAATGGTCGCTTGCAAATAGTTTGCATGATGCCGCCTTCCTTAAATATTTTTATGCAACTATTTGAGTTGCATAAAAATATTTGCTTATATATATCTTTTAAAATATCTTCATGACTATTAAAATAATCAAACCTAATTACCGTACTTAGTAGTATTCACATTAGTATTTTGGCTTACTCACTGCTTCGATGTCGCTGTTCCGACTACATAAGGTTGCTTTTTTCAGATAAAGGAAGTTATCAAACATTGCGCACATATTGGCCAATTTAGCATCTAAAACGCTTTAAAACGACAGCTGCTCGGTGTGACACTGTTTGTGTATTAACGGACTGCATGACACTTATTTCTGCTGCCCCCGAGTGGTCAGAAAGTCGATTATTGCAGACGCTACCACAGATATAAATATTGCAACAGCGCTGTTGAAAATTTTGCAAAGATGCACAGGCATTTTTGTCGGTGAGTTAACCCTTTCTTGCACGCACACACACGCATCCTCCAGCACCACATGATGGGGTTTGCCCCTGGATCCTTGAGTCGGTAACCCTGTGGAAGTTGGATGCTGACCTGATTGTCCTGCTCCAGTTTGCATGCAGATATGAGACTGTGTTTTAGAGTTGGGGATTTGTAGGGGTTGGCCAAGGACAAGGGGGTGTTGGCACAACACACCATCTCTCTCTGTTTCTCTTCCACTCTGTCTCTCTCTCCCTCTCTCTCTCACAGCCACACAGAGTCTGGTGTGAAAATAAGGGAAGAAAGAGAGGGATTACAGGGAAGAAAAGGGAATAGCCAGTTTTCTCAGCCGTACTGTGACAGTGAGGTATTTCAAGAATGAGAGATTATTTCAAACGCACACAGACCCAGTGTGTACACACTGGGAAGTGATTGTTTGCATCTGACAAGAATGCTATGTCTGGATAAGTGGTTTAATCTTGTATTCAGACCCTTATCAAGTTTTTGTACATATACAGAATGGCTGCAGGTGTTTGGGGATTTTTTTTTTTTGTTCCCAAACTTTAAAACGTCGTCGTCTGTGATGCGATACTGTATCTATACTGTCTGGATGTTCTCTGCTGTGATATACCTTCATGTAACATGCTAACATTCATGTAACACATTCAAACTAGAACTTTAAGTCTTGACTTTAAGTGAACTGAACTCAGTCGATTCCTTCTCATTTTCCTTTGCTTTGACCTGTATTTTATTACTGCCTCTTTTTCCAGCTATAGTGAACATTTCTCCACTTTTTTCTTGCCACTCCTGATTAGCACCATTATGCTTTTACCCTGCCCTGATCACTTTCTTGAGTATTGATTAATATAATATTGTCACTCTCTTTTCTTTTCATGCCCCCCACTCTCAAAGTTGATTAATGAATTGTTCCGACAATAACAGAGTGTGGCTTTCGTTTCTAAAACTCTCAGTCTAGAAGGTCTCACTCGGTTGCTAAGGTTTGATGAATGGATTTGTTGGATTTGAAACTTATTGGTTTATCTGTAAACATCATTTTTTTAAAGATGCATTGTTATTGTATAGGGTGTTATGTTTTTTAAAAAAAACACACACAGTCTTTTCCTATATAAGCAAGTATTTTGAGTGCCTAAACCTAACCAGCAAGTTTAAAGCAAAAGTGAAAAAGCAGTGAAACCAGTTCAAAATACACAGCTCCCAAACCAGTGCCTCCTAAATAAAGATGTCTCTTCAACATCAGTGTTTGACTCCATGGGATGAAAATAGTAAAACATGTCTAGTTAATAACAATCAGCCTGTTGAATGTCCATTTTCTCTCACACCTTCCAGTTCGTGACTGTTTGCCTCCATCATTTCACTCTCTGCAAATTACCTGGCCCTCAAACGATCCCACGAAGTTCCAATAAGTTCCTGCAAAGCCAGCATAGGCTTTGATTTATCGACTTGCTGACACATCACAGATTAGGACCCATTTCATTTTGCCATCAGTGTAGTTAATTGTTTTTCTGCAGTATGATTTAGTGCCAGAGCTCATTTTCCTTGAAGCTCAGTAAGCATAAATAGTGTCAAATAGCGTTGAATTCCTTCTCGTCGCAAGAAATGCACCCATGAGGGCTGGAATTTTAATTATGGCTCTCATTTTTAAGCAGGGTGTCTTGTTTTGAAGAGGTGAAGGTTTTGGTCACTCCTGCCAGCAGAAGTGACAGGTGTCGCTGGCAAATTTAATCATCTGGAGCTAATTAGCAGAATTTTCTTTTCAGAGTTTGCTAAAATACATGAATTTCTTTCTGACAGGTAGTGTGGCGTAAAACTAAAGTGGCAGATGGAGAACGTTAAGGCGAAGCTTAGTTAAATCTTATTATATAACAGCAGACTTTCTTTCTTTCTTTCTTTCTTTCTTTCTTTCTTTCAGCTCATTTTTAGCATACGGATCCATGCCCTCCCCCCTTCCCTTTTTCCCTGTTTAGTCTTCTATGTTTCCATCCTCATTTAGAATGGCTTCCTGCTCTTCCTGAGTGATCTATCAGGAGTTGAGGTCTGTTTAAACTAGACATGTCCTGTGTGGGGCAGAGAGTCAGACAGAGAATTAAGCCCAGCCACTGTCACTTTACTCACACTGGAAATATTTTCTGTAAACACCATCCACTTCATCCCTCCTTGAGAAGAGATTATTATTGGCATTTCGTGTAAAGGAGGAAAGTGAGATTTACACAGCGGTGAGAAACATGGGAGTTGGGAGATGGAAGAAGGCTCGGCTGACTTTTTACAACCCAGTGTATCAGCGAAACTGTACAGCTCTTTCTGCACCTGTTGCATGACAGTTTCACTCGCTTACTGATTAGGAACACCTTTCTTTACAGGTAAGCTTTTAATATAAAATACTGGCTTTGGTACAAGAGGATTCCCTCAAGCTTCCTGCTATTTCTATGTGTATGATAAAGATCAAAAGGCCACTAGGAAGACGCATTATTCTCCCTTTAGACACAATTCAAGTGACCTGCCAAACATTTAGCATGAGAAAGTGAAATGAGATCTAGCATAGACATAACATGCTTTTTTCCAGTAAGGCTGCCAAAATCTTGGTATATTTCACTGAGGCAAAAGCGTAAGAATCGTTCGCATCAGTAATTTGACCCAGTTCACTTTTTCTTTTCACTTTTGCACAACCAATCATGTAAAACTCCCGTCCTCGCTGTCCAAGCTCGCATAACATCCTATTCAGCGGTGTTACGCCACAAAATATACTTTTACAGTTCCCACTCCTCGGCTCCCCAGAGGCACATCCCATGTAGCAGAGGAACGGCAGTCCCGCTCAGGGGCTTCAAGCTGAAGAGAGGGATTTAAGGGGAGGTGGAGGGTGTTTGATTTGCATTGTTTTAGGATTCAGAGCCCCCAACGCGTGGAGTTCCTTCTGAATATTTCATTGCACACACGATTAAGATCAAAGCCAAGTCATGTGTCGTGTTGTTATGACTCCGAGGAGGAAAGGTTTAAATTCTCTCCCTCCGTTGCTTTTCTCAGTAGAGCTTCTCAAACGCAAACAGAAGTGTTTCCAAAGAAAACAGAAGAAAAAGGGTTAAGAAATTAAAACAACTGCATCTTATAGAATAAAGATTTTATTGGCTTTGGCTTAAAATGTATTTACTGATTGTCTTCTTTTATCTTTCTAAAATTTTCCTAATAGTTCTCAGGTCAGATGTGTATGCTTCTTTAATTTCTTCTAATGGGGAAGAAAATAAATATGTAAAGTACTTTGTCATGATCTCGATATTGTCACAAAAATATACATCCAAAGAAAAACATCGTCAAAAGTGGAAAATAGACTCTCCGATCACTTTAGATGCACCTGCAGCTGATTTTAAGCACAAATATTAAATCATTCAGTCACACGACAGCAACTCAATGCATTTAGGCATGTAGACGTGGGCAAGGTGACCTGCTGAAGTTCGATCCGAACATAAGAATAAGGAAGAAGGGCGATTTAACTGACTTGCATGGTGTTTGGTGCCAAATTGCCTGGTTTCAGTATTTCAGAAATTGCTGATCTACTGGGATTCTCCCACACAACCATCTCTTGGGTTTACAGAGAATGGTCATTAAAAGAGAAAATGTCGAGTGAGCAGCAGTTTTCTCTGTGAAAATGTCCTGTTAAGGGCAGAGGTGATAGGACAGCAACAGTAACTCAAATAACCACTCACTACAATGACGGTATGAAGGAGAGCATCTCTGCTGTATAAAGAACAGCACAATGAACCTCGAAGGAGATAGACTATAGCAGCAGGAGACCACACAGTAAACTCAGGCTCCAATTCACCCAGGGCTCACCAAAATCTGAACAGTAGAAAAAGCATGGCTCCATCCTGCCTTTTATCAGTGGTTGAGGACACAACAGTCTGGTATTGAGCATCCCGTTATGATCAGTGTACTATGGCTGATTTCAACAGGATATGTCGCAAAGCTCAGGTAGTCTCAAGCATTCTGGTTTCTTGAACCATGATATTGACTTCGCTGTAGTCAAATGATCTGCACAGTCATCAGATCCCAATACAGTTGAGTACCTTTGGAGGACGATCTGATATCCTCGTGTTGGTGTTGTTCCCACATCATCATAATAAATGTTGTTCCAGGTTCAACATTGCAAGTGACCAATCACATTGTTGTGACGTCCCCCTTTTGTGCCTTTGAAAATACCGCCTTAAAAAAATCTACTTCACTTGCGAGAAGAGAAACCGCTTCTGTCCGCCGATCCAGGAACTTGAAGTCTTTGAATTTCAGGATACTTTTCTTTAATAAACGGTAAGCATTATACATATTGTCCTTACAGAGGCGGTTTCTCTTCTCGCAAGTGAAGTAGATTCTTTGAAGGCGTTTGTTTTTTTTCGAGGTCGCGGATGACGTCAGGAGAAGGTGATTGGTCACTTGCAATGTTGAACCTGGAACAACATTATTTATGATGACGAGGGAACAAAGCCAACACGAGGATATCAGATCATCCACCTTTGAATGTGGTGGAATGGGAGATTCACCTCATGGACGCGCAGCTCAAAACTCTGCAGAGGCTGTGATGCTGTCAAAATCTCCAAAGCCTTGTTGAATCTATGCTGTTAAGGCAAACGGGGATGGTGGGTGTATTTTAGTGCAGAAATCAACCTGAATAGCGACACACTTTTTACACATGAGAAATGCTCGCCTCACTTCATGTTAACAAAGCTATAAAAAGGTAGTACCGTTGTTGAAATTTGATGAGCCAGCCTTTGTGACTTTGAAATAAATCTAATATTTAAAAAAATAATTTCTCCAGTTTGCACTTAACCATAAAAGGGCAGAAAATCTATTTACAGCTTTCCTGGAAACTATAATTGTCTTCAGTATTGACGGATGACTGTGCATTTTATCTCCACCTCCTCTGATTTGATAAAACCTGGACAAAGGGAGAAGTTGTGCACCTACTTTTGTTTACCTACGTTGTGTAACTGAGTGAGTGTGCATGAATGATGTCCATGTGATTGTAGGATACACGATACTTATCAAAGGAGGAACACATTTACTCCTGATAAGCATCACGTGGAATGACTGGATGTTATTGTGAGGTAATCTTTTCCCTTCGTGTTGTTTTTTCCATCTCATTTAACTTACATCTAAGCCAGAGTATATCGCTAAGAGAGTAAAATGAATTGGGAAATGGTTCCTAAAATGCTAACTACTTTACAAGATGAATCAGTATGTCTCTTGTATGTTTGTTCTAGCTCTTTCTGGACTGATTAATGCAAAAAACTCAATCTATTTTCACGGATTGATGTTGGTACCGGCCGGGCGATTGACATCTAAGTTTTGAGCTATTTTACGGATATAACTGGTGTGAAAATTTTGAATTTTCATCTCTGTTTTTGTTCTTTTATCATTTTCATGTTTCCCTAGAAGCCAAACAAACACCATTCCAGTCATAAAACAAAATGTAATAAAGTCCATATTAAAATAAACAACATGAAGAGTATCATAAAATCCAATAGCACTGGGCTGATAACATCCCAGCATATTACACCGCTGATAGGTTATTACATTATGGACTGGGTATTCAGTTTTTGCTGGATTATACTGAAGATTTTTCTTAGTACTGTTCATCCTATTAACCAGAATCGCCTGTGCTATCTGCAGAGAAATACTTCCCATCAAAGGAAGGATTTTCTCCTGCTTAAAATAAAAATTACCCATGTGCTATATGTAGGAATCATTTTAAAGGATTTATGTTTTCAGTAGGATCCAGTGGGAAACGGGGAGGAGTAAGGAGTAGTGAACTAACACAATTTTGGTTCTGGGCCTTTTCTTACAGCATTTGCTGTTAAAGCCAAGTGTCTATAGAATGACACCAGCCTTATCCTTTAATAATGAAACAACACCAGCCTCCATTGTAATAAGACACTTGTTGCTTTTAAAGTTACATAACGGAAACAGCCAGCCCAGAGTCCCCATTATGGAACCTATTCTCCCTCTGTGTGTGTTTGTGCGTCTCTTTTCTCCCCTTTGCCACTTAACTGGCCAGGCCTGTTTGTCCAGTGTCAGATATCAGCCTGAAAGCAGGCCAAAACAGGGTCTGATTTCCTGCTGTTTTGTCTTCGTATATAAATATATTCGAATTCAGCTTTGCTTTCTACCTGATACTTGGATGATGGAGGGAGATCAGTGAACCACAGTTGCAAGAATGTTACTGACTTTCAGTGGAAAGTATGTAACTTATGATTAGAGATGGTCAGTAACGCGTTACTGTAATTCCATTACCTTTTTCAAGTAACGAGTAAAGTAAGGGATTACCATTGCAAAAAAGTAATTAGATTACCGTCACTTTCCAGTAAGCATGCAGAGTTACCGCGTTACTAAACCGTGATTTTGTTTGTGAGAGTGTCTCATGACAATGACGACAATGACGTACGAGCGTGCGGCGTCCGTGTAGATCAACAATGGATAATATGGAGTGTGGGACAGCGTGCAACCATGTAGCGTTTAAAGCTTGTAATTACTGACATCACTTTGAGTTTGATTCTGTAAAAAGTGACAAAACCATTAGTGTCTGCTGTTCACTCTGCGTGGGAAGCAACACGCATAAAGTTAAAAGATTAAAACTAATAAAAACAAGTTTCAAAATGAGACTTTTTTTATTTGATTAAATTTTATATGATGGATTATGTAGAAAAAGTAGAACTGGTCTGAAAAGATAATAAATAAAGTAAAGAATGACTGTTTTAATAAAGTCAAATTCCAAATAACGATGGATCTCGTTCTGCTGTTCTGATCTAAACATGCCAAACAGAAATTAAAGACAACATGTTAACCAGCAGCTGTTTCAATGCTGCTTCTCTGTACTGCTAAAATCCTGGTTTTGAAATACTGTAGACTCAGACTACACACAAGTTAACAATGACTGTGCTGTGTTCTGGGTTACTTTGACTTGGATGACTCAAAAACAGATTAGACCTGTGTTACAAGAAAGTTGGGGTAAATGTTGTGTAGACAGTATATATTGAGACTAGGGAAAACAAAATTATTGCAGTCTTGTTGCTTTTGAAATAGTTGCCTTGAAGATGGGGACCAGGACGGCGCTCCCCATCCTGCAGTCAGTTGGAGTCTTCTAAGGAGCTTTGGTGATAAAAGATGATCAAGACTGTGATAAAACGGAAATAAGACAGTGATAACTCAGATTAAGTGTCAAAAATTGCTAATCTGTTACTTTCTACATACACAGCTATAGAAATGTAACAGAAATGCACATAAACTGCTTACGTTCAGAGTCAGAACATCACAGTTTTGAACACTAATCCAGAAATTCCTCCACAAATAGTGACTTAGTTGCTGCAGGATGCCGACTTAACTGGAAAATGACATAGTTGCTCAGCAACCTTGCTTCTGTATAATAATACAACCAGAAAGCAACCAGTTGAGTCGAGCCTTTTATTGCAGAGAGCTCATTGGATGAGATGACTGTATACACCAGATTAAAAACTTATTCTGGTCTGTTCATAACATTTATCTTAAAAGCTTTTTTTGCTTTTACATCGTCGGTTTGTGTTATTTTCACGTTTAACTGAGCTGGCAACTCCCGTGAAACGTGATTCTGGTGGAGACAGCGGATTTAAATTGTGGCAGCTGTTTTGTGATCACGACGGCACCAGTGGTGGCGGTGATAATGAGGAGGATAATGATAATGACGAAGATGAGGAAGATGATCTCAGCGCTGTTTGATGTGACAGTAGTAATGGAGGAGGCTGGTAATAAGTAAGCGGTGCGATAATGAGCCGTTGAAGGCCGGGAGCAACACCGAGAGCTAAAGGTTGTTTGTTGTTTGTTGCTGTGATCGTGACGCACTTCACCTTTTCACGCAAAGGTCTCGACTTCAGTGGCAAGCGAGTGAATAAAAGGGTGTGTGTTTGTTACTATGCTAAACACAGAGATGTTTTGGAGAAATCGTGGTGTGCGTGTGTGTGATCTACTGTAAATGCTGTCTTGTTTTTTTTCGGCTATTATTCGGGTGTGGTCGCTGCCTTCGTGATGGCGCGTATGCGATTTATTTTGTGCCTTTTCACGTGTTTGTTAGTTCTTGCAGCGTCCCAATGCTTTATGTGGGCCTGCGTGTGTTTATTAGTCTTTATTGGTTCCCAGTGGGTTGAGCAGAGTTCCTGACCCCATTTCCTGCTGTTGTTGACAGACAGACATTTGGTCCCCAGGCTCCAGAGACTAGACAGTGCCTGGAGGAGCGTTGTGTCACTGCTGGCCACAACTGCTTGATTTGTCATTGGGTCTTTTGGGTCTTTGTTTTTTTTTTAATCCGTCATACTGTGATTCAGTACTTGTGGACAATGAGGTCAGGACCTGTCTGTAAGGACTTCCTCGTAATTCATGTTGGTATAATGAGCCACTTTCCTCACAGAGCACATGGAGTTTTAAAAAAAATTCACAGATCTGTGAATTTCACAAGGACTTCAAAGTCACCGAATACAGTGTAACACTAAAAGAGAGTAGAGGATAGCGCATGGATAACAAACCAAACTTGAATTTTGGCAGTTATCCGATTCTGTGTGACAACCAGTGACATCGACACAACATGTGACATTTGCTTCAGAGGATATTCTTGGATACTAGAGTTATTGTTGCTTCCATGGCCGCACAAATAAAACTCTCTGCATGCATCTTCGTTTTGGTTGCAGGTCGCTGCCGGAATCGACAGGTGGTCTGTCCAACAACGGGCAGGAGAGGGAAGGTGATACTCGGCCTCCTCCCACCCAGCTCTACAGCTGCTATGACCTGGATGACCTGGATGTTGCCTGGCTACAGATAGTCAACCAAGAGTTCAGACAGATGGGTAAGCACTGCATTATTGATAATAATAGCCTGAAAACACTGAGGAAAATCTCACTTAACCTGTGTAAATGTAGGGCCGTTCCACTCCGCTTGCGTAGCGTCAGAAGACTTTCCAAAGGCTGTAAACACGGTTGTAAAGGATGAAGCGCTGGAAATGATGTGTTTTGACTTGTTTTTCGTCTGAGTGTTGACCTCTATGAAGTGACTCACCCCGATGTGTCATAAATGATGTGTTTTCACTTCATGGGAGTTGTTAGCTGGGTAGTGTGTGAATTTCATTCCCCCTGTAGGGCTGAAGCTAAATATCAGAGATTCTGCCCAGGGTTTTATAAGCTTGACAGGAAAGCATGGGAGCGACTCTTTAGTTTGTTTTAAAGCGATATTATTACTTAATTATTTTTGTTGATTTATTACTACATTCAGTTCATATGGAAAGCTCTCCTGAGGAATGAGACTGGCAGCTGGTGTTTTTAAGTAAAGAATTAATCAGCTAAAGAGGTGCCTTAGCATTTTCTTTTCATTTCACAGGTAGGTCTGTGTTTTTTCTTTTCCATTACCACCCATTTATAGTCTCTGAACCTTTATCTTATATGTTCCAGCAAACACCAGCCTTTCCTTTCATTTCTTTTTTTAAATTGAAAAATCACTCTATTAAAAAAAATACAGAAAAAGCCTTAAAATGAGGTTTTCTGAAACTTGCAGATGCTGTGAATATGTTGTAGTGTTGCTGTGTGGCCTCTTTTCTTTCTTTTTTTTCCATTCTCATTATTCTTTCCCTTTCGCTTCCTTTTTTCCTGACACTCTCCTCTCTGCTTTTCTACATCCCCCATTTTGCCATGGTGACAACTGCTGACCCCGAGCATCTCTCTCATCTCCGCCACTTTACTCAATATCTGATCGGCTCTTTTCAGATAAAGCATAGTAATTGTGTCTATAAATCCCCGCTGGGGTTTCAGGCTTTATTTCTGCTGCACATTCACTTTAAATCAAACTCGGACGTGCGTGCGCATACACACGCGTACTGGCAGAAGCTTCTCATAACCTTCAACGCTAAACAAAACAAACAGACGGCTGATTGGTTCTGCTGGGTGAGGCTGCCGAATCATGATGGGATTATTCAGCGTTTTCTGTCTCAGTGCTGCACATCCTATTTAGATTTATCTGTGTATTTTTGTTTGTGTTCACAATATGCTCTTGGAGACCAAATGTTGATCCTGGACATGCTGCAATCGCTGATTATTTCAGGACTTTTGTTCGATGGTGTTGCATTATTCAGCTTTAGGGTTGTCAAAATTGGCAAAAAGTCTCAAATATACATTTAAAGACCTGGACGGGTACGGCCAATTCAGACACCGCACACAGGCTCAGGTTGCACAATGTACCACTGCATAACTTCCCACTAAGCACACAAACTACTAAAAACTACTAAAGAAGAGTAACAAAGTAAAGAAACTTGGTAAAGCCCTAACACTGTTTGCTTTCAGCTGGTAGCTGATTCTACAATATTAGCTTCTCTTCTTTGGCTCCATGTTAAATCAAGAACTGAATATAAAATCCTTCCCTCTACATACAAAGACTTGTATAATCAGACTCCGTCACATGGTACCTCTTGGTACCAGATTATCCCAGTAGAGCACTTTCTTAATCATTCAATCATTCATGTAGCACACCCTTCAGTTTCCAGCACCAGTTTGGGTTCAGAACACAAACACGATCTCTAATTTCAAATTAGGCTTAAAACTTTACTTTTTTTCTTAAACTTATAATCACTGCGGGATGAGGTGACCCCGAATCAGGCGCATCATATTGCGCCATCGGCCCTTCTGGCCAACACCAGTAGGCGGTAGGTGAAGTGTCTTGCCCAAGGACACAACGACCGAGACTGTCCAAGCCGGGGCTCGAACCGGAAACCTTCCGATTACAAGGCGAACTCCCAACTCTTGAGCCAGCGATCGCCCCTTGATGTAAATCCAGGATCAACAGTCCAAGTGACCAGTCACATTGTTGTGATGCCACAGTTTTGCTACCTGGAAACACAATTACTCCTTAACCCCGGACACTTTTTAATTATTATTTCCAGAATAAACAAGGGTGGGTTTTAACCACATCGTAAAAAATATGGCATCACAGCAATGCGATTGATCAGATGCACCAACCTGTCATGGAATGTGGCCCCGCCCCTCCCTGGGCCCGGTTCTGCCGAAAGGTCCTTCCTGTTAAAAGGGAGTTCTTCTTCCCCACTGTTGCCAAGTGCTTGCTCATAGGGGCTTATCTGATGGGTGGGGTTTTCTTTCTTGTATGGTCGTTACCTTACAATCTAAAGATCCTTGAGGCAACTGTGAATTGGCGCCATATAAATAAAATTGAATTGAATTGATAGTTTTCAGTTATGTTTCCTAATCACACTAGGCTAAATCGTTCATTTCGTTCTCCTTCTCTGTCTTTTGTTCCCTATCCTTTGCTCGGTTTGCACAAACAGCAGCGTATCTTAAGTATGAAGCTGCACGAGATGCACCAGCCTGTGCTGACTTTGCCACACAGTACATGTGGTATTACAAGCGGATAACCTGGAGCCTAACAACTTTACTTGTGAAAATCCAGCTTTGTGCCGCTGGGACACAGCCAGCTTGTGGCTTGTGCTTTTTGTTTTTTTCCCCCACAAAATCAAATATAATGTTTTTTAAACATTCAATGATATCATACGTGTTTACAATATTTGTTGGCAGCTGTGTTTTGCTGTAGGAAAATGTGTCTTCTTGGAGAAAACTGGGTCATTACAGCAGCTAAATACACATGAATTCTGATTATAAGGATTAGTAACTCTGGGTTACTGTAAGATCAGAGTGTTTAGCATTACGCTGCATTGAGTAGATTAATAGAAATACAATTAGAGAAGTGCATTAAGGCACAGTGTACATGAAAGTTTGAAAGCCAAAGCAGTCAGGCAGACTAGAAGAATCAAAGCATGAAGAAAAGGAAGTTGTTTTTTTTGTGTGTGTTTGTGTTAATTTCCGTTTTACTTTTAAGCACACACACAAATACTGCACATACACAAAAATGAATGAATCCCTGCATGTGCTCACAGCTGCCACATGCAAACACGGAGACAACAGATAATGCGGTCTTAGGTATGTGTGCTTAGTTCATGATGTAAATGTCACGGCAGGTTAATATCTAACTCCGCTTCCCCTTTTCAGCGGCTTTAGAAGCAGCTTCTGAATCCACGACAACAATCACGTGTGTTCTTCTTCTTGTTCTTTCTTTGTTCATGTCGATGTTCCAGCTCGAGGCCCAATCCACGTGTTTTCTGCCTCAGCAGCAGACGTTGGCTATCATAATAAAGTTGATGTTATTTTCAGTACATTGCAGGGGTAAGGTAGGTTAAACAGCAGCTCACCCTGTTGGCAAAAAGAACCGGAGCAGTAAATCATGCTGCTGCTTAGTTAATATTATTATTTGATTGGAAGAGAATGAATGACATAAATAAGATCCACAAATTGACCCACTCCAGTTATAAAAACCTCCCAACTGAGTGCAAAATCCTACAAATGAGTCAAAAAAATAATGCAGAGCTACAGACTTGATAAAGTTTTATTTTGACTCTAATGACACTGGCCTCTGATTAGCTGTATTAATCAGGAATCATCTGAAGGGCGTACCGCGTACTTTAGATGGACAAATTTGTGGCATTTGTTTTTTTGGAACAAGCTCGAATTTTACATCTCTCCTACAGGAGCTTAAACTGCCCCACTGACATCCTGAAATACGTACGAAAGCTGTCGTGATACAGCTTCAACCTAAGGCTCAAACCATGAAATTCTCCCTGCTGCAGCTTTCTCGTTAGAATTGGATGAAACCAGAATCCCCGATTCTTCCTTTTCTTGCTTAGAAACACGAGCATCAGATCATCATCGCTCAATGTTGATTTCCACGACAAGTTTGCATCTGAACAACTCAAAAGTTTCTCTCGTTTTTTCACAACTCTCTCCGTGCGTATCAGTCTTTACTCTAAAGCAGCGATGCCAGACTCGTTTTACATTGTGGGCCACACACAACCCACTTTGATCTTAAGTGAGAATCTCAATATTTAAGAAAAAGATGGTAGAGAAATTCTGCTGTAGTTATTGAAAGACATCAGTCAGCACAACTCATTAAATGGAAAGAAATAAATCTGTAAAATTAGGGGAAAAGTTTCAGAGATGTATTTCATTATTTCCAATCCAATTTTTAAATTCATTTATTTGTGCATTTTACTGTGGATACATTATAAAATAAAACATTAAAAAACATTTCTATAACAAATAGTGAAAAAATAGGAACTTTTCTTTCATTTAATGTTTTTAACTATTACTTTACTCTGTTCTCATTTGAATGGCTGTGGTGGAGGACTAACTGTAAAGTTTATTTAACACTGTTGAAAGTCCAAAATTCATGCATCCCTTCCTATTTTCCAAAGATGTCAAATGGGGCGCATTGGGGTGTCTGTTGGGCCGATCCCGGCCCCTGGACCTTAGGTTTGCAAAGGTTTCACATAACTTTAAAATGATGTGTGAACATCATGTACAGCCAGCATTCACACTGGTGTGTCGTTTAGAATATTTTTGTATGGTTTTTAAACTGTTATCGAAATAATCATTTGCATTTCAGGAAAAAAAAAAACAAAACCAAAAAATATTTTCACACTAGATTTAATGCCTTCCTGTTAACCATTTTGTATAATCACTGTAATCTTATCGCAGGTAATGAGATAATAATATTCTACATCTGTTCGCCACGATCCTGGAAACCAGACTGTTTGCTTTCCTGGTATCTTAAACGTTTTATTTTTCATGAGGAAGAAGGCTTGCGTTTGCCAGTTAGATCAGTCTTCATCAACTATTAACCAGCCTTAGAGCAAGGCATTACTTTGAGATGCAAATGGAGCAGGGATACTGATGCTAATGTCGACACATTTTGGCACAGTGAGCTAAGCTGAGGGCAACAAAGGCTTAATGGCACTTTTTTTTATTTATTTTTTGGTTGCTTTTCTTCAAATTTTGGCTTTGGTAGCTAATGGGCCTGCAGAGCACATGTGATATTTCTCTTCTTACTCTGGTTAGCAGTCGACTCCAGCTGACACTCTCTCGGCTAATTTTCAGCACGCTTCGCCCTGAGCCGCCCTGAAGAAACAGAAAGTGACCTTGTGAGATAAACACGCAAATGAAGGCTGTGTGTGTTTCAAATTAGTGTTATGCAAAGCGTTTAGGCCCAAAATAACTTGAAATCTGTAAATTGGCTTGCTTGTTTTCAACTTCATATGAGCAGCTTCTCGTTTCTGTTATCCTTGTCGATAAAAGGAACTCAAAGAAACCAGTGAGTGTTGACCTTGGAACTCTACTCTTAGCTTTAATTGTTTTGTACAGGCTTAGTATTTTCTTAAATACTCATCCATTCTCCCAGAGGCCGTGCTTGAGTCTTCAAGCTTTCAAAGAAAACAATATGTGTAAAACAAAAAACAACTTAGCACCAGACAAAATATAATCCTCTAATCACCAAGAATTCCCTGCCTCACAAGAGATGGATGATTAGTTTCTGTCTGGTTCAGTTTTCGTCTGTACGACAAATGCAAACTAATCTTTTTTGTTTTTTACTTTGTTTTCTCACCGCCAGGCTTACCGGAGCTCGATGAGCTCACCATGGAGTGCGTTCTGGTGGAGCTGGAGAGTGTGTGCCAGGAGAAGATGCAGCAGGCCATCGAGACAGAGGAAGGCCTGGGCATCGAGTACGATGAGGACGTGGTCTGCGACGTCTGCCGCTCACCGGAGGGAGAGGACGGCAACGAGATGGTTTTCTGTGACAAGTGCAATGTCTGTGTTCATCAGGTCAGCAATTATGGGCTCAGGTTCTTCACATTTTTTGTTTGTGCACACTTGTGGAGTTGTATGCACTGTATGCTCCTTGCGTTTGGAGTTTTGTGTAGGTTTCTGCAGAATAAGAAGGCGACTGAGTACATGAACTGCACAAAGGTGCACATAGAGCAGTTCTTTCACAAATACTTCCCGTGACAGCCTGAAGCTGGAGAGCTCTGCTGTGTTTGTCACACGGTGACAGAATATTAATTATTGTGTCGGCTCAGTTGGCACTAACACACTATCACTCCCTTCAGACTGCCCCTGCTTACCTGCTGTTATGACACAGGATGGAAGAAGTTTCCCACAACTGCAGAACTGATCTCATTTTAATCTGTCACCTCCAGTTCCTCTAATAAACGAGTCCTGGGCGACTAATTCAGTGTTATTTTCAGTTATGGTTTGTGGCCTCCGATGGTAATGAAAACAAGCTAATCACGTTAAAACAGTTACTGTGTTGCACTAACTGCCTTTCTTTTTTTCTTGCGTTACAAATTCAACTCTCATTTTTTATTTGACAGCTGTGTGTCGTGACCCCCAACTTAAAGCTCTGCAAAGTTCAGTCTGAGCCAAGATAATTCAAAGATTTGAAATTCCTGACAAAGTTTCCGTAGGTAAACCTCAGAAACCCACCTTAGCCTCTCGTTTGCAACAGCAGACCGCCTGTGGTGGAGGCTGCGGCCGCCCGGGACTGGCAGTTGACCTTGCGAGCCGCGCTTCAATGTCGAAAACAGCCTCAAGTCTGGGCTTTACTCCCAACCAGACGACCTTGTGTCCACCTCCGCCTCCACCTCAGCTGAATTTTATTTAAAATCGAAAGAAAATCCAAGTTAAAAAAAATGTTTCCTTTAAGTTGCATGAGGATTTTATAATGAGTATTCAAGTTTAGGAAAAACATCCTGAGCTCAGTGCTTTTGATATTTCAAACAAAACCTGCTCGGTTTCCCACTATCAGACAAAAATTAGCAATCAGAATCTGGAGGTTAAGTCTCCTCTCATTTTTCAGAACTATAAAGAATTTTTTTCTGCATATGAAATCAAAAGCCAGACTGTGAAACAGGAGGAAATATGAATCATCTTAAATATAACGCATTTTTACTCTATTTCATAACAGCTTTGCGTGGCTGCTCTTACTGTTCATAAAGAAGCACAGCAATATATAAAATATCTCGGTTTTTCTCACCTTAGCATGTTTGAAAGCACGCTATTTCCATTCAAGTCCAATTCTTTTCTTTTCTTTTTTCAATTCCATTTTCTTTATATTGCACCAAATAACAGCAGTCGGCTCAAGGTGCTTAGACTGAAAGGTAAGGACGCTAGGAAGGAAAAACTTAACAGGAAGAAACGTCCAGCACAACCAGGCTCAGGGAGTTGCTGCCATCTTCTGCAACCGGTTGGGGGTGAGGGGAGGGGGGCAGGTTTTTGGCATAAGCGTATATTTCATCACCTCTTCCTTGCATGTGTGCCCTCATGCACATATTTCAAGAACGCGGGGCATAAATAACTTTTGGATCAAGTCATCAAAACATTACTCTTAGGAGCCTCTGGTGTTTTCCTAGTAGTATTTGTTGAGTAAAAATAGGTACGAGCCAAAAGTTGAGGTGTCATGGAAACAAATTATAGCAGGCGGTGAAAGAAAAGGTTGCTCCCAGCAGTATTAAGTAATATTGCTTTTAGTGTGTAACCACACTAAAATATCACTAACCAGCATCGTCTGTTCCTTCCCTGGTGAAGTGGTCTCCCCAACGCTCGGTAGGTGAAACACGGGCCATGCTTGCTGAGGTGCTTTGTTTGATCAATAAAATCATTTCATCAATAGAGTCCCTTAATTGCTTTTAACAAAGACTGAGACTTTCGTGTTTCATTTCCTTGAAGGTTGTTTGTTTTTTCTCTCTGTCTCTGTTGTTTTATCATCCTCTAAGTCTAATATGAATGCGTGTTCTGCCTTTTTAGTTATATGAAATATGATGTGTCCTTCCCTCGTGATGGTCTGGGATTTGGGGCGACTAAATTTCATTTGAGGCTCAACTAAAGGAGTAATGCTTTGATATGATAGATCTGAGGTGATAGGGATAATGGTAGAAAAAGAGGCATTACGTATGCTTCGCTTGCCACAGTAGACCCTTTCTAACAATGAAGGAGTAAATAATGTCTGACAATAAAATAACACTTTGTTTCTAACCCTGGGGACCGGATCTTATCAGAAACATATAAGCATGCTGTTACTCTGGCATGAAAGACTTCCATGGAACCCCTCTGTGATAGCGGAAGGGGAATTGGGTGGAGCTCTGATCATACAAAACCCAGCTGTGCTTTAAAAAACAAAATAAAGTCTATGTGGCATTTCAGATGTGTTGGAAGCTCATGCTGTTCTTACTAAAATAAAGAAATATTAAATGGAGATTTGTAATTGGAGCAGCAGTTAATAAAACCTATATGAGAATACAGAAGTTGTTGCATTGAAACCAAATGTATGTTGGGGATTTTGACTTAAAAAGCAAGACGACTCGCAGGCTTCAGGGTGTAGCTGGTGAAAGTTATGCCAAGATTCCTGTTGGGAATCGCCCAATGTCTTCTACGGTTACTGTTGCAAGCAAGTACATCATTAACACAGGAAGGCCATTCCCCATTTAAAGCAAGTTATTTAGGTTTTTAGTCTTTCCTAATGATTTTATTGTTGCTACTTCGCACACTGATGACCTTATTGGTCTTCACCCAAACTGTGCTCAAACTAAAAGCCCTCTGATTTGTCCGTTGGTGTGTGATGTTAGATTAAAAGGGCTTAGGCATAGGAACAGGCACTTGTGTGAATGAGTGAATGAAGCTTGTAGTAAAAAGGAATAGAAAAGTGCTCTATAAGTATCAGTCCATTAACCATTATGCTGACATCAGTAATATGGTCAGTGCTGTGACATCCTGATGCGTTCACACATTTTCATGCTTTTTATGGCCGAGTGATTGTATTGCAGCAGTCATGTCGAGATGAATGTGTCCACCATATAACTGCTTGAGAGCGTTCTTAACTTTTCAGCGGCTTGTAATTCTCATTAGTTTGTGCAACCGACAACAAGAAAACTTAATGGATTGTGAACCGGATCAGCTGCGGCACCACTTATGTGCTCAATCACAACAAAAACAAAACAAAATTCACTGTTTTTAGGTTGGCTTGAAAAGCTGACTGTCAGTCATCTTTTTGCCAACACAGAGTATATGGAATACAACTTTTAATATACACCTAATGGTTTACATGGGGTGTATGTTAATGTGCTTCAGTGTACTAATAGGTCTTTAATAAACTTTTTATTTATGGTGATTTGGCGTAGTTTTCCATTCTCTTATTAGCAAGGCTGGTAATCTGTCCACTGCATAAGAAGTTACAGCTATTGGCTGGTTAGCTTGGCACAAAGACTTAGAAGAATTGGTTAGCCAGAATAAATTAGCTTGCATGTTACGTCATGGTTGGTAACCTATGTAAATTCAGAACCATCGTTATGCAGCTTTCGCATTAAGACCTGTCATAACTTTCCTTTTTTATTTCTTTCCCTGTTGCAGGCGTGTTACGGCATCCTGAAGGTACCCCAGGGGAACTGGCTGTGTCGGACCTGCGCTCTCGGGGTCCAGCCAAAATGTCTGCTCTGCCCCAAGAGAGGGGGGGCACTCAAGCCCACCCGCAGTGGAACCAAGTGGGTCCACGTCAGCTGTGCCTTATGGATCCCTGAGGTGAGACACTGAGAGAAAGACACTAGGTGGTCACAAGGTCCACATACAGTCAGATACTGATTGGTTTCTTTGTGCAATCTTAAAATTGCAGCCAGCATGTTAATGAATTTTTAATACATCCCTGGAAGTGTAACCTTTTCTACATTCGCTTTTAGCATTGTTGGCTTCACAGAATTGTTCCCACAATGTTGGGAGGATGAAATTGTTCAAAATGTCGTGGTATGGTAAAGCGTTAAGAAGGCAAGCCGAACTCCTGAAAAACAGCCCCACACTGTGATACTTCCTCCACCAAACTTTGTACTTTGCACATTGCAGTCAGACAACTGCCAAACCCAGACTCTTCCATTGGATTACCAGATGAAGAAGCGTGATGTCCATCCAGAGAACGTCTCCACTGCTCTATAGTCCAGTGGCGGTGTGGTTTACACCACTGCATCTGATGCTTTGCATTGCGCTTGGTTCTGTAAGGCTTGGATTACACTCCACTCCATGAAGCTCTCTCTGCGCTGGTCTTCAGCAAATCTGAAGGTCACATGAGTTTTGTAGATCAGTAGCAACTGACTGTGCAGAAAGTCGGTGACCTTTGCGCACTATTTGCCTCAGCATTTGCTGACACTGAGCTGTAACTTTACATAGCCTACCACTTCATGGCTTCAAGTCACTTCCACTTCCACTAACAGTTGACTGTGGAATATTTAGTAGCAAGGAAGCTGCATGACTGGACTTGTTGGACAGGTTAAGTCCTGAGAGCAACCCATTCGTTCACTAATATTTGTAAAAGTAGTCTGCACGTCCAGGTGCTGCATGTTATACACCTGTGGCCGTGGAAATGATCGGAAAACTTGAATTCAATGATTCGGATGCCTGAGTGAATACTTTTGGCAATGTAGCGCATCGCTGTGGTTTTACGGTGAGGCCTTTGCTTTGCAATTAGACTCAAAAAAGTCTTTGGTGGAAGATTTTGAGAAGCATTTGCACCTGTTACTTGTTTCCACCACTTGTTTAGAGTAAATGTTTAAAATACCAGTCAACACCTTCCTCTTTACAATCTGAAGAATGCATAATGATTCCCGAGGAACCTGGCTGTCAAGCGTGCTTCTCCCAGCAGCCGCTCATTTCGTCTTGACGTTTCTTGATGACATCTTTTGTCACCGTCGCTCATCTGAAAGCCCCAAACGGAGCCCCCTCATTTCAGAAGGTTCGTGGATGCGCTTCGAGCCTTGCACACCTTTAAGACAGCCAGTCATATTTCTTGCGACTATTCAGCGGCACACTTCACCAGCACATTTCTCTCAATAATAGAGTGGCTTTTGGCACCTCAAACCTTTTCCTCCTAATTGCCTTCTGTCACCCTTGATTGGGCTAATTGTTTTCGTTGCTCCATTCGCTTTTGTTTTCTCTTCCTACCATGGCGGAGGGGGTTAATTTGCATGTCTGTGCTGTGTGTGTGTGTGTGTGTTTTGTGCTCTTGTCCTTGTGTGGGCTCAGATGTATGTGCTTCATGCTACTAGTTGGTAGATTTGTTCTGAATATGTGGTGGAAAAAACTGTGTGTAAGTGTGTTTTACATTTATAGTGTATGTGTGTTTGTTTTTGTAAGGGTGTGTGTGCCTTCAAATGATACAGCCTCTCCAGAGCTGTGCATAGCTGCCTTATGCCTGCCTTCAGCTCCTAGAGAAAGGTCTCTCTTTAAACAGCTTTTCACCCCTCATAGTTACACATAGACACACAAACACACACACTCAATCTCAAAGAGGAAGAGCCCCTCTTTTAAGAAGGCTTTTTATTTAACACAGTGATTTCCTCTAAAGCGATTTCAGATTTTGTCCCTTTTTTCATCTGTCTGCTTTGAAATGTGAAGTGCAACTTCTGCGTATGTGTGTGTGTGCGTGGGAATCACGGTTGTGAACAATTCAATCAATTAACTGTACCATTCAAAAAGTGGAAATCCTTTTCTTATCGACCGGCTCTTATATCAGCTGCATAAAAGAAGTGCGCGTTGACAGTGACGGCTGTGGCATCATTGTCAGAATTGCACTTTCTATTGACATTCTCAATGGAGTGAAAATTGACCCCCGCATCAACTGTGTGAGTGTGTTGTACAAAAGACATCGATAATAACAGAAAGAGCAGAGGCCATTGGTTTGTTCTGTGGTTGAGCAGATGAGAGGAGGAAAGAAAATCAGATAGAAGGACGAGTGGATGATGGGGGGGGGGGGCGTGACCTGCGGAAATCAGTTGTCAGCTTGTTAATACAAGCGTGAAGGACAAGGAGAGAAGGCCGTGCCTCAAATATGACAAGAAGTGGATGTGAAAGAAGTGGAATGTTTTTTTTCCTTTTTTGTAAAGAAATAGGCAGCAGAGGAAGGAAGGAAGGAAGAAACAGCGCTTTGGTGATGAGTGCTCTTCACTTCTTTTCTGCATGGCTGGTTGGCACAAGTCAATGACTTCTTGGTTGTATTTGGTGCAGGGAGGTCTGGGGCCAAAGCTGTTCTGAATGAACTGCTCAAAGAGGAAGTCACACAGAGCTTTACAGTAACCTTTTTCCAAGAAGCACATGTGTCTCTGCTCTGGGTCCGAGGACAGTTTTGGAAATTGGAAAACAGGTGAAGTTATTCAAGCTAAATTAGGGTGTAAACTGTCATTCCTAGGATGCGTTTAGGGAGGTTACTTTAATCAGAAACTGAAGAAGTTGCGTAGCTGAGGTGTTAAATATATTTAAGAAGATGATAATTATGCTCTAACTTCAAATGTTGTATTTTATTAATACTTTATATGGCGCCAAATCACAGTTGCTTCAAGAAGCTTTTTTTTTTTTTTTAAGGTAAAGATCCTGCAATAGTACATAAAAAATCTGAACAATCAGACGACCCCCTATGAGCAAGCACTTGGCGACAGAGGGAAAGAAAAACCCCCTCCTAAGAGGAAGAAACCACCAGCAAAGCAAGGCTCAGAGAGGGGCAGCCGTCTGCCGCGACTAGTTGGGGTTGAGGGGAGAAAAGAGAAGTGAAAGACAGCCAGAGATTAATAATAGCCAATGATTAAATGCAAAGTGGTGTATAAAAATAGAGGGAGTGAAAAGGAACACATCATGGGAAGCCCCCAGATGCACCCAGAGTCTTTCAGCCTCAGTTGCCTGTATGACCATCGCAGATGAATATTAACTTATCCCAAAAAAAGCTGCATATTCCAACATTTGAGAAGCTGCAACCAAAATATGTTTGGCACTTTGCCTAATTATTAAGTGAGATTTTTTTTTAAAAGAATTTAGAGTAAGATGAGTCTCATCAGTGTTGTTTTGCTTTCTATGTTTGTTTCTTACTAACTGTTTTGTTTTCCTCCTTAGGTGAGTATAGGCTGTCCAGAGAAGATGGAGCCCATTACCAAGGTGTCCCATATCCCCGCCAGCCGCTGGGCTCTGTCCTGCAGCCTGTGTCGAGAGCACACAGGGACCTGCATTCAGGTATATTATCAATGCTTTGCCCGTCTATCTCATTGTCTTCAAATGCTAAAAGAAAAACCCCAAAAACAAAAGAAACACAAGCAGCATTCAAAACGTCCACAGGTTCTACAGTGCTCCAGATTATGGGTTTCAGTTTGTGCTTCTTTTCCTTCTCTGGTTGCTAAATCTCAACTACCAGTTCGCAAACAAGTTAAACCAAGATAAGTGAGGGTGTGATTTCAACAGCAACAAGTTTCCTCTTTTTAAATTATCATGCAGCCTGCATGCATGCTGTACATCAGCCAGAGGTGGTTTGTGGATATGTGAAGGTTTCCACTATGTGTAATATTTATTACAAAGGGTGAAACACTGATCCATGAATTTATTAATGAAGCCTTGCAGGTAAAAAGACACAAAATGAACACAGCATGCTCCAAACACAGCATTTCTCTCATCAAATTATTGTAGTTTTTAGTTTCCTGATAGGCAATGTGGATGTGTTTGAAGCGACTGCTTAGTATGCAAACACAGCCCCTGCTGACACACTTACACGAACCCACTTCACAGACATTAGCCTGTGCATGATTTAGCTTCAAAAGTGCCCTTAAGGTGAACCGCAATCCTAAAGCATTGCAATGCTTTTGCATTTGCTTGCAGCATATGCACATCCCAGATGTACGTACTGGATACGGACGCGTGTGTGCGTTTGCGCATCGGCGAGGGTGTTTCCTGACAGTGTATCCCTGCTGTAGACTATCAGCGAACCCCCTGAGTTGGAGTCGTCCGTAGGGAGAGTCTCACTCTCCTGTTTCCATAGCTGAAAGCAGACTGCTGTACAAACATACTTGCTAATCAGTTGAGATGCTTTTCTGCACAGCAGCGCGAGCAGCAGGAGTTCTTTGTAAACCATGTGGAGAAAAGTCGGAAATAAGAAATATTTTTCCGCCTCGAAAAGTTTCAGTCCAGGAGAGGAAATTTCTTTTAATCTATTTTGCCGATTTAAGTGTTTGCTGTGATTTGTGATACAATCATTGTAGATCAATTGCAGGACAATGTATTCACACTATAGCAGACATTAAAGCACAAAGCATGTGTTACCACTGATATCTGTGTGTTTTTAATGTTGAGTAGGTCAGACAGCTTCAGCCTTGAGTGTTCTTCACTTCGGCACCACTTCCAATAGTGAAATCCACTTTTTGAAGCCTTCGTCTAATGACACCTTGTCCTGTCTCTTTTCATGCTGAGCTACTAACAAGCATCTCAAGCGCTCATAACAAAGTATACATATCTAACAACCATTAGCCAGGACGTTCTGAGTTAAGAGTCTCTTAATTAGTATTCTACTGAAGATCTGTGCACTAGAAGGTCAACCAGTGCCACCTGTACTGTATATGTAAAAGAGATTCTGTGTACAGCTTTTAATAATGAGATTGTTGTAGCTCTAAGTGTGCTAGATGGATTAAGTGAATAGAAAAAGGTCTTGAAAATATGTCGTAAGAATTTAATTTGCTTTATTATGACTCTGGTTATTCCCATATCAAGCGGTGGACATCCAGAAGCTCAGATGTTGGAATATCATAGGATTGGAGCTGAATTCTGTTTAAACATACAGAACTTTGTTTTAAAGTCTAGTCCCGTGCAGTGCTGCACATTTTGTTATTGAAGGGATACCAAGTAAATACAGGGCTAGTATTGCGAAGAACAATACTTATACTTTCAACTTATAAAAGCAACTTATGTAGTAGAGATTTAAGAGATGTGACCCTTAAATCACAGTTTTTTTTACTTTCCACGGTTACAAAGCACACCAATCAGCCTTTTATGTATTTTGAAACTGGGCTTTTTGGAGGAAATTTGCCTGCTCTAAAGCACTTTGGATCAACTTTTGTTGTTTAAATTTGATTTAGGTCAAAAATAAAATAGATGTATTGGGAAACACAAAAGGGTTATGACAGTTTTCATAGTGCATGTTTGAGGTATATTTTTTCATTTCCAAAAAAGAAAACAATTTAATACAATTCAGTGGGCTACATTCTGAACTTGGAGGATAGAAACAAACTATTGATCCTATCGCGCTACAATACTAGTATTGTTATCAATACGATTGACTATATTGACGATTGATTGACATATAGGGAAGATGCTTGAGATCTTTCAAGTGATCACACTGATTAGTTACTGTAGGTCCAAGCTTGTCTCTAATCTCTGCCCCTTTCTGGTTTTTGGGTGGAAAAATGGTGCAGTGGTTAGCACTGCCGCCTCACAGCCTTTCTCTGTGGAGTTTGCCTGTTTATGCTCCCTCTGGGTACTCCTGCTTCCTTCCACGATGCAAAGGATTGCATGTTAGGTTAATTGGTGACTCTAAATTTGCTAAGGGTCCAATGTAAGTCTATAAGCTCCAGTGCCTGCATGACCCCGAATTGAATTTGTGGTAATATAACGAATGGATAGATTTGTTTAAAATTAATTATGGAGAGTGATGGAAAATCGGCTAAACCTAAAGCTGAAAAAGATGGGAAGTTGCTTCACTGATTTTTCTGGTTGGTTTGTACCAAATACATGTGCAACAAAAAAAGAGAGGAAACAAATCCAGAATTTTTCAGGTCAAGGAAATGTTGATAAATCGCAAGTGGATACACAAGTTAAAAAATGTTCCAGAGTAAAGTATGAACAAACCTCAGTCTGAATAATGTCGGGGTTTTTTTCTCAGTTAAGTCTTGCAAAGATTATTTTAGAGAAACATGTTTTCTTCACAAACAGAAGTAGTCGGCAGCAGTGTGGGCACTGATAAAAACATTATTAATGAATCCCTGCCAGAACAGAGCAGGTGCAGTCGAAAAGGCCAGATGAGTATTTTTTTCTTTTTCTTTTTTTTTTTTTCCTCCGATGACTTGGCTCATACCAAACAACACATTTAGCCAACTCCACGCTGTGTTCAACCTTTTGCCACCGAAAAAGTGAGAGCAGCTGCAGTGGGCTCAATCTGACATTTGGTTGGTAATAAAAAAAATGGGTTTACAGTGGAGACCTTTGACCGTAACTCCACGTTTTATCAGGATGTTGTATTTATTGGGGTGTCTTACACAGGCTAAGCATGTGATTATTGGATCACACCTTCTGTTTCTTCATCACTGGCTTTATTTTCTTGGTGATTTATCTGTGCATCAGGTGAAACTGTCAAGCTTTAGCAAACAGTGAGTGTAGGACTCAAGTGCGGGACCCGGGCAAGACGGAGAGAAGTAGAGTGCATTTTGAGATTCTTTATTCGCTTAGAGACATTGCACATGAACTAACTTAAATGAGCTCTTACTCACTTTAAAGAAACGTAAACATAGAAACAAACTTTATTTAAATACAAGGCTGAGCTCAGCTGAACATATGAATGCAATTAACTGGAGAGAGAGGCGGGCATGAGGAGCGAAGGCAGGTAGAGAGGGACCAGGTAAGAGCTGTGAGACAAGAGGACAAGTTAGACAGTGCAGAGAAGGAGGAGGAGGAGGTGAGTTAGGCAATGTTGTCCAGAGGATTATTGTGAGAAAACCTTACTTGAAATCCGAGGTAGTCGGGCCAGGGGAGGGTGCCAAAAGGGAGAGGTTTTCGAGCCCGCAAGGAAGCTGGTGAAGGGTGGAGCGTGGGAAGGCTCCGAAGAGTGGCAGCGGTGATCCAGCAGGTGAGTAATGATCTCAAGTGGCAGCAGAAGAAGTGGCATTCGTGAGAGGTGAGTGGTTGCACATGGATGTGAGATCCGGGGCTGGCTGGCTTAGTGGAGACGAGGAGAAAAGGCACGGAATTACATGAGAAACAGATCATAAGAAAAAGCAAATAAAAACAAGATTAGCCTCTTCACCACGTCGGGTGAGCTCATAATCTGGCGGAGTGTGGATGGCCGCGCTGGTCTTTTTGTTCAGCAGTTGATTGCTCTGATGATCAGCAGGTGACCTGAAGGGGAGGAGAAAACGTGGTTCCAGCTCCACTCCGATGGGGTGGGGGAAAACAGCTGCCTTCTAAACCCACATCTGGCAGCTAACTCATTGGTCAAAGCTTCTTATGACAGAGAAAAGCCATTTAGTTTTACCTTAAAAAACAATAAAGGACAAATTAAACTCTTTAAACACGAGAATGTACACTGAAAAACCAACCAAACTGTCATAATGATTTGAGGGCTGTGCAAAATCCATTAGAGCCAAGGTTTCTTTGCATTAGCTAGCTTGAAAAACACCTAAAACCCCAGTTAAAAATAATGGATAGTTATCCACTGTCTTTGTTAACCCAGGCACTTTGCTAGAGGCTGTGTTTGTTGATCGCATACAATGATGTGCCACTTCACTCTTCTTTGACACAAAATGGATGGATTGAGTTAAGCCTGATGAGTCAAGATAATCAGGTCATGGAAAGAAAATATGGATATTAAAAATATATATATGGTAAAAGCTAGCAGGTGTTGCCAAGAAGACAAAGTGGTAATACTGCAGAATGTTCACATGCTTATGCTTGTGCATATGCAGTCATTTCAGACTGCTGCACATCAAAAACAGATTTCATAAACGTGATCACTATATCAGACCTGATACAGTCCCATAGTGAAAAAAAATATGGAAATCATTTGTTTTTCGTCAATAAAGGTAAAATTCATATAAAATATATGCACAATATGAAGTGGGACTTAAACAAGTGCTGTGAAATAAACTTTATGGGTAAAATGTTGTTATCTATTGGACACAATATCTTGGATACATTGTCAAAGTTTTAGGAGAAAATTTGCCACTCAGCAACCATCTTGGTAACAAAGTGGCAGCTGTGGTAAACGCTCACTCCATTTGTAACTAAGATGGGCAATTATCAGTTATCATAAAGCCCCGAGTCAAATAAATGGGGAGAGATATAACGTGAATTCCAGTGGTTACCAGAATATAAAACTGTCTAATCTGATAAACAATGAAATAGTTTGGTGATTTTACCCTAAAATAAGGTTTCTTTTTTTTGTCATCTACAAAAGGCGTGTATGCTATGCACAAAGTTACGCAATATATGCTATATCAGTGTTTCTAACTGTTTAGGTGTTTATGGACTTTCTTCACCATAGCACAAGTGTTCTGCTGTGCCACATCATACATAAGCCGAGAAACAACACTAGGCACGCTTGCATCTTTACCACGATAATGAGTAGATATACAGTGGGGGAAATAATTGGTTTACTAAATGTTTTGACTTGGGGAGGGACGTTCTCGTCCAACATTTAGTAGGACATGACCGCATCCATTGGCCCTTTAATGTGGCGAAGTCATCCTGTACCCTTAGCAGAAAAACACCTGTGAGGATAGTGTTCTTTTTGTCGTACTTGGAATTTCTCTTTTTCCAAACATGGCAGGTTGAGTTGATGCCAGAAAGCTCGATTTTACTTTCATCTGACCACAACACTTTCTCCTGCACTTTCTCTGAATCATTTAGATTTTCAGTGGCAAACTTAGGCAGGCATGTACATTACCAATGCTGTTAACAGTGGTGTTTCTTGGCAAACTTAAAAATTTTAGCAGGGGATCAGATACTTACAGTGGTTTGAAAAAGTGTTTGTCCCCTGATTTATTTTTAATTTTTTTTTGTATACGTGTCACACTTAAATGTTTCAGATCATCAGACAAATATAATATTAGAGAAAACACAAGTAAACACAAAATGCATTTTCTAAATGAAGGTGTTTATCATTGTAATAATAATAATTCATTTATAAACTGTAATTAACTTGTGTTTTAAGAAATCGGGAAGGGGGCAAACACTTTTTCACTTCACTGTATTTCCCCCAGTGTACAGGCTGCCACACCTTTTGAACTTCTAGGGTTCATCTGCATTAGCACAATAACAGAGTAGGTTTATGTTTTCTCATTTTGCTGTTGATTGACTGTTTGCAATCAGTAGTGTTCATATTTGCTGTTATAGCACTTCCCTATAGATTTCTAACGGGGTTTGTTTGAGTGGTAAATCTCCCTCATAATCTCTCTGATAATGTATCTGGTAACGTTAGGGAAAGAACTGGTGAAAATGTGGTATTTGCAGGCAGTTTTCAATAAAAACCAAGCTTGTCGTGCTCAAAAGACTAAAATATATAACAGTGACTGTACAACTTGACATATTGAGCCAATTAAAGCAAGGAGTCTATCATCATTATCCACATTGGGGAATAACACACATAGGAGGTCTCCATTAGTCAGTTTGCGGTTTCACATGGATTCACATGCTGTTTCACAAATCATGTAAGTTTAATGCAGGATATCTCTGTTAATCCTCCCACACACAAATAGGCTCTAATATTAAGTCCATAAAAGATGAAATGAGAGTGGGTTCATCTGGATCTCTCAGCATACCTGAGATTACAGTCGCACACTTTTCCATGTGCTGCTGAAGGTTGTAGTGATAGATTGGTGTTCGGGCTGATGATGACCTACTTTAGTGTGACAGTAGAGAAGACCGCAGCACAGTCCAAAGCCAACCCGAAGTTCAAGCAAAAAAGAATATACTAGCCAGTTATGTCTCCTTTTTTGCCTCATCGTACAAACCACATTTGGAAATGCCGAAAAGCCCAACGCCAGTTAGGACTGGACTGTTTCTTTGGTAGGAAGTAGTTCCAATTAAAACTTTTTAAAGCTTTTTAGAAAGTTTTTATGAAGCATAAAAGCCAAATAAGGATAAGAGAAAAAAAGGGAGAGAGACATTTGTAGAAAAGTTGTTTTCCAGATGGTTGAGTCGGTCGGATCAGTGAGGGTTTTTTTTATCATGCACTGCAGTGCAGAGAGTCACCAACGAGCCTCCTGCCGAATCCTGAACTACTTTGATAAGTGCAGATCTACACACACACTCACACATACTAACAAATGTGCATGCAGCAGTGACACCAGTACAGTCACAAGGGTTCACGCTTTCTCACACACACACACAAAATCGTACCATGCCTGGAGGGACTCAGTGGGAGGTCAGCTCTTAGTATGACCTGTAATGGATAGCACTGAGAAACATGCACTCACACACATATTGAAACATATCCCAAGTTACCAGAATGTCAGCAGAAATGGGAAAGCTGTGTTTGTTGTGACTTGGTCTGTCTTTCTGCTTTGCTGCACTTGTTCTGGAACCTTGATAACGCAATGAATGAACCGAAAATGACAGCTTAAAACAAACAGGTTTGACAAAATGTCTGAGAACATGAAGACAATTTGTTTTATTTCTGTGTCCCTTAACTCAATTTCCTCTCTGTCCCTGCTCCCAGTGCTCCATGCCCTCCTGTATTGTGGCCTTCCATGTGACCTGCGCCTTCGATCACGGCCTGGAGATGAAGACCATCTTGGCCGAGAACGACGAGGTGCGCTTCAAGTCCTTCTGCCTGGAGCACAGCAACACCAGTACAAACACCAACAGCACCTTCAGCTCAAGCGGACTGAGCAACGGCAATCACGTCACCGCTTCCACCGCCAACGGAGCACACGGTGGAGCCAGACCCGAGTGGGCCGCCCCCGGTCTCACCTCCGAGCTTCGGCAGGACCAGCAAAACGAGACAAATGGCAGCAGCGATCCGGAGCAGAGGTCGGTATCGCACCTGGTTTCAGTGTCGGCGTCGGAGCGGGCTGAGCGCGACCAACTGGAGAGAGAAAAAGTGAGCCAGAGGAAGCAGAAGCTTCAGGAGCTGGAGGATGAGTTTTACCGACTCGTGGAACCCAGGGAGGTTGCCGAAAACCTGGGGCTGCCCGTCTCCCAGGTGTGTTAAGCTAGGACCCTACAGCTTCTCATTAAGTTAAAAGAAATGAGGTTAAACACTCGTTGCGATAGGATAGGTACGCCTGTATGTGCATCAAAAAATACCCGCTCCTCTAGGTAGTGACTCAGGTATAGGCACGAAGTGCACAGACATGGTCAACAAGATGAGTGGCTGAAAAAACTCACTGATGAGAGAGCTCATAATAGCAGCACTTGTTCCTGCTAAGAGGGAGCAAGTATGCAGATACTGTGACTGCTCAGTACAGCAGCGACGTGCAGCAGAGCATTTCAGAACGCCCGATTCACCGAAGCATGAAGCTGTTAGGAAGTGCCGTTTCTGTCCAAAGAACAAAAAGCTGAAGGCTCCTATTGATTGATGAAATCTGGGAGAACATTGCCTAGTCGGAAAAATGTGTTTGTGTTAAGAGTATAAAATTATAGAAATATGAGAAGACTAATCATGTACTTGCCTCGATTTAGCACACTGGCTCAAGTGTTCCCCATTCATAGGTATTCGTAGACCGCATGATGAGTTACAGGTATTTGTTTAGACCATGCTCTGTTCTGCTTTCCAAACATGGACGCTGCTGCTGGAAAGTGTTTTATTTTTATTTAATTTTTTTTTTTTTACTAGGAAAGCTAAACCATGGATTTGAAAGAGTTCTTTTTTTAAAAAAGAATTTTTGATACTGAGTCAACACTTCAGGGCCATTTTGGGTTTTAAAAATATAATAGAGCTGAGAGAGAGAGGAAAAAACTCAGGTATTGTCTGGTTAAGGTCACAAATCTATGAGAAAATATTGTTGTGTTGTCAAAGAACCGCTTCACTTTTCTTGGCAAGGTTGGGGCAACCACATTACACCACAGTGCCTCAGTGTGCTTTGTGTCTTGCCTGCAGTGTATGATCTAATAGAGGTATTCATTGTAGTTGGATACACTAATGAAATACTTGGGATTGTAGCCATGTTGTCAAATACCCAGACTTTGAAGAGTCATTGCTTACTCAGAGTAATGCTTACTCTCATGAGTGAAACGTTTTTCGTAGTGCTGCACTTCTTTAATGTGTGCAGTCCCGGTTTATTTTCCTTGGTGTAAAAGGTTGATCCTTCAAATGTGAATATGAATGGGGATTTTTAACAAAAGAAAAATGTCACGTCTACAATCATGGGAAAAATGAAGTTTTCACAGGACTCAGCCTGTCCTGTGAAAACTCAGCCAGGATACAGCCCTGTGAAAAGCTCGGTGAGGTCGAACAACTTTTAACGTCAGTAACTTCAAGTAATTATTTTCTGTATGACTTTATCAGCCTCTCAAACTGTTGTGGAGGAATTTTGGCCCACGTTTCTTTAAAAACAGTTCACACTCCATGTGTGCACACCTCTCTTAAGGTCCCACCACAGCATTTCAATCAGGTTAGGGTCATTGCAACACGGTGATTCTTCTTATTTTCAGACAGTTGTAGGTTTGCTGCTGTGCTTAAGTTCATTTACTTGTTACATGACAGAATTTCAGCAATGCTGTAGCTGTCAGACAGATGGACTCACACTTTACTCTAGAGTACTTTGGTGTAGGGCTGTTCGATATGACGATATATATCGGATGACGATATAAAAACATCTGTCGTTTCATTTTACGCTATCGTTTGTTTCGTGGTGTCGCAAAATAAACTGTTTACGGCAATATTTTTTCATCGTCCGCTTGTTTATGTTCCACATAAACCTTTCACAATAAAGCTCAAGATCCTGTTGAGACTTTTCAAAATAAACTGAATCACGTGAAAGAGCAGATTATTTACGGATGAGAAGAAAAAAGAGCCGCCAGGTGCTAAAAAATAAACCTTAGACTCAAACGTTAGAACAGGCTTTTCCCCGCAGCACGCCGTGTGATAAATACAAAGAAACCGGCGGCCGTTACAACTTATGTCTAAAAATGTATAGTTTCATGCATCGGTTAAAACACTCGACTCCGGGTAAAGGACGCGCAGCTGGAAACACTTCACGCAAGTCGAGCTGCCCGAGATTCACAGAATTTACAGAAAATGTTACATTTTTGTGATTTATATCGTTATCGGGACGATAGAATTCTTATATCGGGATATGAGATTTTGGTCATATCGCACAGCCCTACTTTGGTGTACAGAGGAGTTTCTGGTCAACTGAATGGCTGCAGAACAAGCCCGAATCATCACCCCACCACCACCACCATGCCTGACAGTTGGTGTTGGTGTTTGTGTTTGCGTTATACATCATGGACAAACATCTCTACTTTGGTCTCATCTGTCCTAAGGACATTGTTCCAGACGTCTTCTGGTTTTTTTCAGATGCAATTTTGCAAACTTAAGATATGCTTTGGGCTGATTTTGTGAGGATCCCCATTCCTGACCAGCAAACTACCAAAACTTCAGTGTTTATAGCATTGCTCACACTTGGTGATGATCAGTTTATCAGGTGTATTTGATTAGCAGCACCTGGTGGCTATTTAATTAAAAAAATTCCTACAGTATTGAGGCTGTAATGGTGCACCTAGTTTTTCACAGGACAGCAGAGAGTCCTTTCTTCTCTATGTGACTATATGTGTATTTTGTAATTTTGTGAGACCTTTGTAAAGTTTTTCTTTGACTTTAAAATCACAAAGAATATCCAAGTATTTGATCCTTAATTTAAAGAAAATTATTGAAGTTTAATATGACTATAAAGTTTCCAAAGCTGGATGACTTTTTGAAATAAATCTCCTGCACAAATGTTGCTCTAGAATTTCACATTATAATGCTTCGGTGCCTCTAATTCACAATTAAAAACAACAAAAAAGGAAATGGTCTGAAAGCACAGTACAGTGGCCTTCCATGTGACCTGCGCACACAGCGCCTTCATTGACCAGATGCTCGCACTGATTTTTAACTTCATGAAATTTCTCGCTGCCATCTTTGACTTGAATTGAAATCAAACATGGCAGCGATGCGAACATTATGATAGCGTAACAGGTAATTGTGTGTGTCTACGTTTTAAGGTGGACTACTTATATCAGTTCTGGAAGCTGAAGAGGAAGGCCAACTTTAATCGACCTCTGGTGACCTTAAAGAGAGACGAGGTGGACAACCTGGCCCAACAGGAGCAGGACGTCCTCTACAGACGCCTCAAACTCTTCACACACCTCCGACAAGACCTGGAAAGAGTGAGTTGGACAATCAGATGCAGACGTTGTTTCGATGTTTGTTTGGTATGAAGCCAAAGAAAACTTGTTTCTTTGCAGAGTGCTTTATTCTGGGATCATTTCTTTCTGTTCGTGTGTGTTCGGTGTGTGTGTGTGTGTTTCGAACATGTGCGAATATTCGTGCTCGGTGCTTGATCCATCCCTGTGTCGCTGATATAATTTCCGAGTTAATTTACATTTTTCCGAATGTTAATTAAAAAGATCATTGACAGTATCATATGAAGTTGATTTTTGCTCTCATGAATATTGATGTTAAATGAATGAATGGCTCAAAGGATGACGGGGTAATGAAATGACTCAGGGATATAATGAGTGACTGACTGATAGCCAAGTGTTGGAAATGTAAGTGAAAATCCACCAACTGTGGAGAATTCATTTGTTTTTTCTATGATCTGTGATCATTGTGACAGATTAGTTACTTCATGTAAAAAGTCAGCGTGGCACTCTCGGAATTTCCTCAGATTTGTTTGTTTGTTTATTTGTTTGCCGTGTTTTTCTCTCCCACTCTTCTGACTTGGAGAAAAAAACTTCACAGAAAATTCAGTCTCAGGTGACCCGGAGCACAGGAATAGCATACAGTACATACTGTAAAGTCCCTCGGGAAGTGGAAAGTCAGCTCTATAGTGGAAATTGGTTCAGACGTTTTTCGTTTTCGTTTTTCTGAGAGCCTGTGGGTTCGTTTTGTGATGCTCCTGAGCCCCCTGCTTGGAAACAGTTTGTTATTCCCCAGAGAAAGAGATGGTAATGCTTGTGCAGCTCTCGTGACATGGAGAGAAAGGCTTTGATCTGGAGTTTGTTGGTGGATACCAGAAAAGGTGCTCCGCAGCGACTCCCTACTTTTACTGAGGCACCTCAGATGGTTTCTAGCTTGGCCCAAATGACATCAGTAATCAAATATGGTAAATTTCCTGATACTGTCAATTTTTAGAACTGAACGCATGGTGTGATTTTTGGGAGTGTGCTACATCTACACCTTGATTGTTGATGAGTTCAGGTAGACCAAGTGTCCTAACGTAAGAGCGAGCTAATGGGCATTAATTGTACTGGAGGCTTTAAACCCGGCGAAGAATACTTTTCCGGCTTCTGTGGTTGTGGAAGCAGAAGTTCAGGGAGGCTTTTGAAGCTTTAACTGCTAACTCTAATTAAAGGTGTCTGTGGATGAGGAAGTTGAAAGATCTAATGGAAGCCTGGCCCATCTCTCAGGTGAAGAAATTTCAAAGGGTAGTTGAGATTAGTCTCAAAGTGCTACACGTTGTGTTGCATTCGTAGTAGCCGTTGTAACTGGATTGATCACATTTTGGAGGGTTAGCAGCATCTTGGTGAGAAACTTGTTGATCTATTTATGGAGAAAGGAGGTTATGGAAGTTTTTTTTTGGGTTTTTTTGCCCTGCTCAACACAATGTTCCTTAACATTTAAATAAAACACACTTTTATGAAACTCACTGAGCTGCAATCGAAGAAAACGTATCATTATCTACATGAAATGTTTGCAGCTTGTAGTTTGTAACTGTAGCTGCTAAGAGTTGAGGTTATTTCTGAATGCTGAAATATTCCCCTGCTGATTTCAGTATCAGAGCTTGCATTTGGCTGCAGAATGCGCACTAATATTTTCATTTTTTTGCCTGGTTTCTTGAATTAGTTGTGCCCATCTTCAAAACCTCACTCCAGAGCTCTGTTAGTACATTGGCATTCTCTGCTGCGGCTGCAGTGCTCTCAAAACCTCTTTCTGACCCTGCAAACTATACAGGATCTAAATTACAGCGAGCAGCCAAACATCTACTGCGGCCAAAATTTAGGGGGATACACGTAAATGCGGTTCGCTAAGGACATGCGGCAGGAGTCCTCTGTTGTTGTTTTTTTTACATTTAGACAACTGTTTATATCATTCCCACAATGAAAAAAAAATCTTATTATATCTGCTTACCTTCACGTAATAAATTACCAAAAATATTCACTGCAGAGAGATTCTTAACCCCTGGATATTTCTGTCAGCAGAGTCTAAGGTGCCTTGGTTCTGTTCAGCTTGGTTGATTTAATTTCGTTCATAGTAAGAAAACCTTTTGGTAATTAGGTGGCTCCATATTAACCAAATGACCTTTCTGTATAAAACTAAAAGAGTTCAAATACAAACACAAGAGATAATTGGAGATTTTTTTTTTGTTAATTGCTCCTTAGTTTTTCTCATTTAGCCTCAGCTGGTAAGACCAGTGGACTTAAGTTCAGTGCTGATTAGACCACCGGATCAGCGTGCTTTGTCCAGCGTCCCACGGTGTTAATTTGGCTTTTAGATGATAATTCCTCCACCTCTTAACTTGAAATAATAGAGTCACAAATCACTTCCCACAGAGCCAGCTTGTCATTTCTAAACAGTGGGCTGAACTTTTTTATGTAGGTCACTTTTTATTTGGGTGAGCCAAATAACTGAAAGCCCTTGCTATACTTAGATATTCTGTAGCTGTGCAAATCACTGTCGATGTACACTATTTTCTGTGATTGGAAGACCACTCTACAGATGTGTAGAGAATTGTGTAACTGTAGCCGCACCGCAGTGGTCTCTGGTGGTCAGGGTTTATTGATTGTTGCAGTTTTCTAACCTCTCAAGCAGTCAGTGTGTCCATGGACTCCATAACTCTTCTCCCTCCTGACCACCCATTATTGATGTGTGTGTGTGTGTGTGTGTTGTAGAAGTGAACCATACCACTTCAGCTTTCAAAAGTTAACTCTCTTCATTCTGTCACAAAACAGCGAAGCAGTCAGTAGGAAATAACAGTTGAAACAGCTTAGTTACTCAGAGTATGTAAAGACGGTGCCTACGTGTACCTCAGTGTTCGAGGCAACTGCGTCCTATTTGTGAAAAATGCAAACACGTGGTGGATTTAAAGCAATCCATGAATACATGTTGGATTTAGCTTGAATATTACATCCAAATATTGCAGATTTATGGGGAACATCATTTGGCTTTCACTTAATACAGAAATGTAAATAAAAAGGTCGTCAAAGGAGCTTGCAAAGAAAAGAGTTTGGACTTCTTTAAGTTACTTGAAGACGTTTCACCTCTCATCCGAGAAGCTTCTTCAGTTCTAAGGTCAAATGGTGGGGAGTCCCAGATTTAAACCTAGTGGGAGTATCACCCCGCAGAGGGACGCCCCCCATACGCCTTAACACCCACTCACATCCTGGGCCATCTGACCTCAGGAATTCGCATGATAGGGTGGGGCCAGGTTTCACAATGAGCTCACCTGAAACTCTGGCTGATTGGGACCCACACCCAGTTTCACACCTTGGCTCAGGCGATTAGAGGATCATCAGGGGGTCCTTTTGTCCCTCTGCGGGGGGTTACTCCCACTAGGTTTAAATCTGGGACTCCCCACCATTTGACCTTAGAACTGAAGAAGCTTCTCGGATGAGAGGTGAAACGTCTTCAAGTAACTTAAAGAAGTCCAGACGCTTTTCTTTGCAAGCTCCTTTGACTACGATGACCTGGATGACTGAGAACCTTCACAGACAAATAAAAAGGTCATTTTTCTGTGATTTTTAATGTTCCATATGCCTTCTTTTATCAAACAAAAAACATTAGGAATAATAGAGAGACTGATTTTATTTATAAAGCACCAAGTCACCACAGCAGATGCCTCAGCGCTCTTTATATTACGAAGGAAAGACCCTGTGATAATACAGAGAAAAACCCAGATGAACCCTATGAGCAAGAACTTGGTGACAGTGGGAAGGACAAACTCCAGGTAGAAACCTCCAGGAGTCCAAAGTCAGCTCTTGGTAAAAATAAAATGCTGTACATACTGTAGACCGTGAGAGGTTTTGGTATCACTCTGCTCGGCACCGTTCAGCGTTCTGTTGAGACGCTGCTGCTACGGCAACACTGGGAAAGTGACAGTTGTAGTTGATCCCTATTTTTTTTCAGTTCGTGCGGCCGAAAGACTGATGGCTCATGTGCTGGCAAGGCTGTCCGTACTCCTCTTACAGTACTTGTCAGAATTTAATTAAGCTGACACACAGTGATCGTCTGATGGGTCTTCAACCACATTGTTCTCAAGGTTAAAGTCCCATTTGTCACTGTCAATTAATTTGAATTCTCATTCGTTTGTGCAGTACAGCGAATAAATGACAAGGAAACTTTGTAGTAACCTATGAGATGGTGACAGATGAGCTTCTAGATCCCTGACATTTTGGTTTTGGGGATTTTGTGATTTATTTTCCTGATTTATTATGTAAAATAACTTTGCTGTTTTTAAGCTCTTCTTAAGCTCTTAGAGACAAATATCTGACACTGTTTGCTTCATCTTATTCACTATTATGATTCAACTAGGCTCACACTGAGTGATGCTGATATGCAACTACAGTAATGTGTCACCATCACCTCACCTCCATTTAGCACCATTAATAATCAGGTGTATTGGAGCTGTAACTTGTAGTAGTTGAACTCTTAAATTCATGTAGTCTTGGTTGAATTGTTGGAACTCCTGGTAGTTATTGACCATACTTCACCATAAGTACTCTGTTTTATATATTAGGACAGACACCCTGAGTATAGCGACTTTAACTCAATGTTATTGTGTTTTTAAGAAGCTTCCGTGGAGTTGTTGGGGCACAAAGTCTGAATTTTCAAATTGTTTTTGTGCAAATGAGGCAGAATAATGTGTCTGATCATTTTGTTGAGGCATGTTCAAAACAGCATTTAATAGCCTGAAAGCTGCGCTGCGATTGCAGATCAAGACGTGAGGTTGATCTGAAGGTGTTTAATCTGGCTGGCTCCAAATCTAGCAGTGTTCTCCTTGACCACTGCCCAAGTGTGTAACGGAGAAAGTCGGATTGATTAGAATTGCTGCTGGCAAGTCACCCATGAGGAGGATTGATCTCCAATTGGTCACGTTTTGGCCAAGTGAGTGTTGACAGCTCACTGCTGTGACGCCACTGGCTGTCGATACACAAGCTCTCTTTCACTTCATCCGTCTTCTTCACTTTTCTTCCTCCTTTTACTTTTCCATCTCTTACGCCGACACCACCTGTAAGTATCTGCTCTGTCATCCATTGCTGACCTGTTTTTCAAGTGGTCCACCTGCTTTGCTTTGTTTTTTCGTTGCATATGGTATTTTTCTGTGGAGGTGTTGTGTGCATGACATTGTGTTTCTAAGTGCATGTATGTGTCTGTGTGGAAGATAGTGTTGCAATCATCTCTGATTTGCGGGCAAATTGAAAAATCCTCTCCATCCTTCCATCCCGTCATCCCCAGACCCCAACCCAATCAGACCCCACGACCAAAGCCTCCAGCCTGCTGCTTTTGTGAACAAGTGTGTATGTGTGTCTGTGTGTGAGTGTGCGGGTGTGCATGTTGGTGGTGGAAGATTCCAAGGGCTAATGTTGGGGTGGATTATCCCCCTCCTCTTCCTCTTTGAAGTGCTGCCAATGGAACGAATTGCACCGTGCTGTCCCTAATGCACTGTGAGCTTTCTCCATTTCTGTACTCCTCTCCTGAGTGCTGCCCCAACACCCTCCCTTCACCCACAACTCGCATCCAATCAGCGTGCAACATGTTGAAGCAATGTGTGACACAGTGATTGGATAGTGTAAGTTAGGTAAACGTTCGACCTTTAAAAAAAAAAAAAGAGAAGAAGAAATCTGGGCATAGGTGCAGTAGAGGATGACGTAGAAGCAGATTTTGTGCAATTCTTCTTTTTTTTAAATTATATTTTATTTTTGGCCTTTTTGAATAGAGAAGTGAAGAATGACAGGAAAGCGGAGGAAGAGAGAAAAGGGAAGACATGCAGCAAAGGGCCGCAGCTCGGACTCGAGACTGGGCCTGCCACTCTCTGCCACACAGCCCGCTCATCCCAGTGAGCTAAACTGGTGCCTAGATTTTTGGCAATTCTAATGATCTTGACTCCATATTTGGGATGTCCACCTTTATTTTTCAGCACAGCCTGAATTCAACTCTCTTAGCCAGGCTTTCTTCTCATTTCTTTAAGTAGTCTTAAGGAATAAGTCTCCAGGCTTGTAGAAAGATATTCAAAGCTGGTCTTTGGCTGCCTTTTGTTCTGTTTTCTGTCATGATGATCCCACACTCCTTAAATAATATTGAGGTTTGGGCTCTGGGGAGGCCAATACATGACTAATACTGTTGTAGTGTCTGTTTCTCTATCAGGTATGTTTTTACTGCAGTGCGTTTGGGATCATTATACTGAAAAATGAAGCTGTTACCAATCACTCCATTAGATCTGTTTTCAGAGCAGATCTTGTGTAATTTGGCATCTATCAGCCTTTTCTCCCTGTTTCCCTACCTTAAGAAGGACTTCTGGACTGCCATTCTTCCACCGGGACCATTTCTGATGAGCTTTAATTGAAAAGTAGATGGATCAACTGAAGGGTCAGATATTTAGGTGTCTTTTTTGTTTTAATTCATCATAGATCTGTGTTAAGTGATTCAGCAAACACACAAACAAAAGAAAAGAAATTCTAGACTGGACTGAAAATGTCCAAAGAAAAAACATTTAAAAAAATTATAAGAACATCTGGGCTGCTTGGAAGCACAATATAAAATATAAAAAGATCGAGCATCTACCAACACTGGTTTGGTAGATGCTTTGAGCAACATATTTAAATAGGTGATGTTTCCATCTAATGAAAATCACAGAAAAAAGATATAAATTGTTAATTAGAGAGTATCAGAGGTGTTGACATGTATTTTTCCTTTGGATAGAACCGGGCTTTCCCCCTGTGACCTAGCCCAATACTACAAGCTGAACACCCCCTGGGTCCAGATCCATACTTTAACCAACAGACACGAGAGTAATATCAATCTTCTTTATCCAGTTCTGAGCAACTGAGAGTGAACCATAATTCCCAAACCATTATACCGGGGGTCCCCAATCCCAGTCCACGAGGGCCGGTGTCCCTGCAGGTTTTAGATCTCACCCTGGGTCAACACACCTGAATCACATGATTAGTTCATTACCAGGCCTCTGGAGAACTTCAAGACATGTTGAGGAGGTAATTTATCCATTTAAATCAGCTGTGATGGATCAAGGACACATCTAAAACCTGCAGGAACACCGGCCCTCGTGGACCGGGATTGGGGACCCATGCATTATACCATTCCTCTCAGATAACAATGGTGTTGGGTTATATCAGTAGTATGAAATAGAAGGCAATGATAGCTGCAGTATCAAAATGTGCCAGAAACCGTTATCAGAAGTTTAGACTGAAGAGTTCTGGAAAAGTTCGGTTTGTGGCGTTCATACCTGGTTTGATCACAGTTCTGGAATAATTTCCCAACCAAACTGAGACCGATGACTGTATTTTGTTTTGTAAAACTGCAAAATATACACAGTTATACATTTATGACGATACTGGAACTAAGAAATTATAGATTTTACTCAGCATGGCTTCTCAGAAGAGCTCACTGAGATTAAATAAAACTGGCAAAAGAAGGGAGAGCTTCATGAATATTGAAGGGGAGGTGAAGGTTCAGGCTCTGGAAGCAAAAAGAAAAGAGTAGGACTGGAAATTAAAAGTTAAAACTTTAGTGAGGTGACCTGTAAGGATTCCCGGAGAGGGGAAATGACTGGGATGTGATTCACTGGGGAAATGGGGATGATGGAGAGAAAGCAGGTGTGAAAGAATATATTTTCCTTTCTCGGTTCTTCCTGCATGTTTTCACTTCTAAAACCACTCGAGTCAAACAATGGCAGTTAGTCTTTTCCCACCGGTCAGTCAGTGCATCGGTACTACAGCCAAGGCTGGCAGGGTGTCTGATGGCATGCCGCCGTTCTGTGTCCTGCCCTCTGCTCTCCCTCGCTCTCTCACGGTAACGACTTGGCAGTACATTTGGTTCAGCAGGTCAGCAGTCCCACACCCAGGAGGCCCTCAGAGCAGAACACAGCAGTACACTTATGAAACAGTCCATTTAAGGAAGGGGAAAGTTTTCATTATGAGTAGCTAACATATGTTTTATATCATATTTTTCTCTCTTTTTTTTTAAACTACAGAATGCTGACAAGGAGGGAGTGTAGAGAGAGGTTATATGAAGAGAAATTAATGAGAAGAAGGGATATTGTATGTATTTAGTACAGATTTAGGCAGAGGTGATTGGACAGTGCTGCAGAGATTGAAACCTGGACAGAAAGCAGCCGTGGCAGCACCATCAGCCTTCAGCTGCAGGTATCTGCCAGGTAAACTGTATCGCTACACTGTGTGCCGAGGCACTAGGGAGGAAAGCCCATCAGCTAGTTTTCCTTGGCTACAGGTTACAGTTTCACAGTTTGTTTTCTTTCCGCAAACCCCCCTCGGCGCTTCGTTCTGTTTGAGGAGAGAGAGGAAGTTCGGAAGCAAAATAAAGAATGAGAGGAAAATGTATGTGTACACAAGCCCGCAACCACTAATCTGCTGACTTGGATTTGCACTGCTGTGAGTGAAACTATTGGCAGGAAGAGGTTAAAGGGAGGAACGTCACACATCAAACCAAGCCTAAAGACTAAAAAAAGTGTCTGGGCAGAAAAGGCTTGCTGCTTGTGTCTTTGTTTTTTTTTCTCAGGCAATCGACATGTATGGATTTACTGGATTTTCTTCATCTTGGGTTGACGCACGTTTACAATCCACACACGGCAAAATCCACACGAGCCACCAGAGAAATCTTCCTATTGCTCGATTTTCTTTTAATCTTTTTTCTTCCCCACAGTTAAAAGGAACCACAGAAACACAGAAGCATCTTTCTTCTTTATAGTCTCAATATTCTTAATATTCTCAAGTTGCCTCAAGTTATCCAAGAATTCCTTATTTATGGAGTAATTTCTCTTTATTTATTTTTACAGTTGTGACCCCTCGGATTACCTGTGGCTTCCTTTTTAATTAAGTGATTTTTTTTACTCCTTGATGCTTGTGAAGCATAATCTCTGCTTGTTCTTCAGACTTTTTACGCCCTTAAGGTGGGTGTTAAAAATGTATCAAACTGAACAAAAAGGAGTCTTTTTAGTGTTATGTATTGCTCAAGCTCCAAAACTCCTGGATCCTACTTTTCCCCATAAAGAAACAGGTTAATTTCCTTTATGATTTGGAAGTGATGGTGGCGCATTTGATAACGATAGTTTGACGTTTGATGTGCTTTTTAGGTCATTTAGATTGCTTGGTAGATAACTGTCATGACTGTGACACATGTAAGACAAAGCTAACTGGGCTATCTGTGCATGTTCAGAGTTTAAGCGTAGTGGATGATGAATAGCAACTTCGTCCAGTAAAAACAAAGCCATTTTACTTCCTTTCCCGCAAAGGCCAACTTTCTTCTGATTGGCTGCCCCTCATAAGCTGAGCATCTGAACAGCAGGTGAGTGTGGCTGTCCATAATAGACGTGCATAATAGGGATTTCCCCTCTAAATAAGCAGTGAAGGAGGATTTTATACATAACCTGAGCTCAGTGGGTTTTTCGTTTTGTATTTTTATTATGGTAGGGGGTCCATTTTACCCTACTGTAAGTCCTTAATGTTTGTGCTACAGCAGCGGTGTTAAACATGAGGCCCCAGGGGCCTGAATCAGCCCACTGAAGACTCAAATCTGGCCCACTGGACAGCTTGAGAAAAGGTGAAGGACACAAGTTTTACAGCTTTTCCTATTGAGAAAGACTGCCTATGCCAATTGCCATTCATACTACACCAAAGCAATTAACTATCAAACAATTAAATGACAGGAAAGTTCCTGTTTTTCCATTATCAGTGAGTCCATAGAAAATTTACAGAACATTTGTTTTATAATTACAAGACAATCTGTGCAATGAACTATCAGAATGTTTTATGTGATTTCTCACATTTATCATGTAGCTTCAATGGTCCAGCCAACTAAAGATTAAAGTGGGCTGTATGAAGTTTATGATTTAGAAGGAGTTTGTTATCCTTCTACAAAATTTAAAGAGGAGAAGATGAGCTCTAAGGCGATATTTGGTGTATGACGGTAGCACAAAGCGTTCACAAAGTAATACTGTCTGAACACGGAGAGAAAAATCATCTCAGTGTCACATTAATGTAACAGCTCAACCATTGTGGGCTATTTTGTCATGCATTATTTTGTTATTTTACAGCCAAAGTTACAAAATAAGTCCAGACAGCCTGTATGATACTTGGGTGATAAAGGTCTAATGTGCATCCAGGTTTTTAACAGTATTTAAAAGGCAGAAAATGAGCACATAAAGCCTCATTTACTCAGTTACCCTGGTTTGTACAACAGTTGCTCTTCTGTAGGCTCAGACCACACTGGCCGGCCTTCACTCCACAAGCACACCCATAAGCCTTTAACCATTGTTGAAACACACCTAAGACGTGCCGTTCTGACCAAGTCCTAATCTGCTTTCAACACAACAGTTTCAAGATCTGACTGTTCACTTGCTGCTTTATTTAGCACACTTCTTGACAGCCTCTCTTGTAATGAAAGATCAACTGTTATTAACTTTGTCTGCCGGTAGTTTTGTTGTTTTGGCTGATCCGTTTAAGTGCTTTATGACTTTATGACCTTCTACCTGTAGCGTCCCTTCAAAATGGATTTTCTTCTTTTTAGCCAATCCTGAAAATGGCATTTGACTTTAGTTTGTTGCATTCATCTGAGTGATGTAACCGACTTGTGACCTCTCACACCCTCCCATAATCATCCCCCAGCCACTTCAACATCATACATCCAGCCACTCATTTGGCATGAAAAAGTCCCTGGTGTTATGCAATGTTAGGTAGGGTCAGGGCGAGGACAGAGAAATGGAAAGAGCGACACAGACAACTTGGCTATGCGAGCCCTCGTCCTCTTCTCTTGCAATCACACAGTTCACACCAGTGCATATGCACTCAACTTCTTACGCTGACTGACATGCCTCACAGTAGCGCGTGCACAAATCTATGCATGCTTGGCACCCATACGGTGCAACGTCACTCATTGGCCTGCGCGCTTGCCTGCAGAGATGTGCACACATGCATCGACACCCTACGCACATTTTTTACAGCTCTGCATGTCTGTAGGGGGGGTTGGGGGGGGGAGATTTCTCGCTCCAGGCCAGACGGGCCGAGTCAGACAGACCCACCCTGTTGGATCAGCATCAGCCTGGCTCCCCACACACAGCTCTGCTCCAAACCTAATACTGGCTCTCTGCACAAAATCCCTTCTTCTTAGGCTGCTGTCTGTTTCCAAGATGCTTCAAGTTACCAGGAGAGGAGAAGACAAGGGCCTTTTCTATCTACCAGCAACGGTTACTGTTAAGTTCAACATTCAGCAGACACTGTAAGTGTTTTACCAGCCAACCAGGTCTCCTTTGTACATTTAGTACAGACCTGGAAGTCAATGTTGGCTTACTCCCAATGTGCGAGGCAAAGTAACGTAGACTCCTGAGGGAAGCAGTCTGGTCCTTTCAGTGGTTTACAGCCTTTCTGCTGCAGGATTTTTGGCCCATGTTCTTGCTTGCTGATGGATTCTCCAGAGAGAAAAAAAAATCTTGAATAATGTGAGTAGGATGTATAGTTTTGAGGGATGTTTAAACACCGCGCGCCACTTGCTGAGTCTGGGCTGATTCGAATTAGATGAGCTGTGACCTAACTGTACACCTCACGCGGATTCATCAGCACATTTAAAACTTCAAGGTTCATTTGTCATTTTAAATCAAACATTATGTTTTGCTTGTTATGCTTTGTGCATTTGAAAGCTATGATTTAAGGTAGGACATGTTTTCACAATTGTGGCATTGCCTGCTTATTAAGTAGTGCATGAGGTGCAATCTTCCTAAAGGGTGAAGATGCGCTGTACAAACCTGTCGCTCTGTTTAGATTTGAATAGATGCCTCGTTGGCTGCAGTGAAGATGAAGCATGGTTTTTTTTTTTCCTTTGATCTATTCTGAATGTGTTTTGTTCAGTGGTGTGTGAGTTTCACTGAACACAATTCGACAATAACAACTGTTTTCAAATTCTTCTTTTCAATTTGGAAAAAAGTCAAATCTCAGCTTAAGGTACAACTGTTGAAGAATTTAGTTTTTTTTAAATACTTGTATAATCACCAGCCACTTCTTTAGGTACACCACCTTTTGCCTTATTTGTGGCACCGATTCAAAAAGGTGCTGAAAACGTCCCTCAGCTATTTTGGTCCATATTGCAATGACAGCATCACAGTTGGTGCAGATTTGCTGGCTACACGTCCATGATGTGAATCTCCTTTTCCACCTCATTCCAGGGATGCTCTATTGGTTTGAAATCTGGTGATTTGATTGAGGCCATTAGATTAGAGTGACCTCTTTGTCATGTTCAGTGAAACCAGTCTGAGTTGATCTGAGGTTTGTGACATGGTGCGTCATCCTGCAAGAAACAGCCATCAGAAGATGGTACACTGCAGTCATAGAGGGTCATAAAGGGTCATGGTCAGTAGCAATGGCTAGGTAGGCTGTGGTGTTTAAATGAATCTCAGTTGGTATGCTGACAAAATATTGCCCACACCATCTGTGGATTCATGCTTTCTCGTGCTGTTATGGCAAATTCTAACCCAATCATCTAAATTAAACTGAGACAAATCCAAAGAGGCTTTTCAGTCTTCTGTTGTCCAATTTTTGTAAGAGCATGTGTGTGCTCAGACATGCTCTTCTCCAATCATTGATTATTTGAGGTACTGTTGCTATCAGCTCAAAGCATGCTGGCCTCTGTCTTCATTTTCCTGCAACACCTACACGTGTGGAACAAACACCATGCCACGTTTAAAGTCACTTATATCACCTTTCTTCCTTGTTCTGATGCTCAGTCTACATGCCTAAATGCGTATGTAGCTGACATGTGATTGGCTGATTAAACATTTGCATTAACAAGCAGTTGAATAGCTGTACCCAAAGTGACAGGTGAGTGTATGTTCATACAGTAGAATCTGACTTTTTCCAATAATGGTGGACTTGTAGCTGTTATTCAAAAGAAATGCTACCAAGGTAAACTCTGTCCAACTGATTTATGTATTCTTAGTAGTGGAAGAAAAACTCTGCTCTAAACTCTGTGTTACTGATTGGAAAATGAGTCTCTGAGTCACATATAATTGCTAATAAGGTGTTTTGTTTTTGGAAATCATTTCACATGTACATTGAAGGTGCTTTAATTGCTGGTGGGAGTGAGTAATCCTTTCATCTTGAAACATTCCCACTAAATTTGCAAGTAATTACAAGTGTATTCAAGAAGAAAAATAAAAAATTAAATCCAGTCCTTTCTTTGTTTTTAGGCAGGCTTTTCATGAATGTCTTTGCTATGATCATAAAAAACTTAAGTTTAGGAGAAACTATGATAATGACTATATATGACTGACTGTAATTAAGAGTAGGCTCATGAAATCTATTAGAAAAATAAAAGAGAGTATAGAGAATTATGATAAAATGCTTCCAGCAAACACACCCAAACCTTGTACCTGTTGGCAGGGGTCAGTCTGCGATATTAAAATGTTCAAAATAAACTCCAGATCATTTCTAAAACTCAGTGTAACCTTGAAAATATTCCTTTTCTTCTTCAATCTCCTTAAGAGTCTGGGCTGCATCGTTCTGCCTTCAGCTCAACATTCTGCATGAGCTGACAGCAAGAACAGGCTTTCCACCTTCAGGTAGCCTCAAGCTCCATTCACTTTGCTAGGAACCGCCTGTTGAGATCCACCGCTGTTTAAAATGCTGCATGCTAAGCTTGACTGTGTAACACCGCCCCAAGGCTTCAAAGCTTACAGAGAACTGCTCCTTTGGCTCTAGCCTTTGATAATTCTGTGCCAAAAGGTCACTGAGTTGCCTTCCAGAGCACAAGGAGAGATCAGAAGCACCTAATTATGCCACCTACACGTACTTTGGACATACAAAACCTAGATCTAGAACTTCTTGCGCTGAAGGGACAGTCAAGGCTTCACCAAAAGATAAAGATTCAGGCAGGTTCGTCGTTATACAAATATGAAGTTCGTGAGGGAAACCCAATGCAAAGACGCAAGCAGATTTATTATTATCAAATGTGTAATATTTGTATATCGTCATTAGATTTTGAAAAATGGCGTTTTCTCACTGTTATCTGGCAACATGTTGTACTGCAGTGTTTCTTACATAATAATAATAATAATAATAATAATGTAGCTTGCCACCACCACTGTGTGAATGTGTGCGTGAATGGGTGGATGACTGGATGTGTAAAGCGCTTTGGGGTCCTTAGGGACTAGTAAAGCGCTGTACAAATACAGGCCTTTTTTTTAACCCTTTAAAACCGGTCAGAGCGGGCACGCTCCGTTTTGCATAACTATTTTTAAATCCCGGTAGCACTGCAACCACGTGAGCTAGCGCAATAATTTTTTTTGCATATGAAACCGGAGGAGTTGTACTTACATCTCATGCCAACAGCTTGTCCTAAGTCACAGTTTCCTTCCACATATATATTTGCAAAAACTGCATAAAAAGCACTTGCAGCAACAAAAACATAATATTCCAGAAACACGCTTTGCCGATCCGATCAGCTGTTTGTAACACTTCCTACGTCCATCAGCTCGAACTATCGCATGTCCGCCATGACCTGCCCGAAACCAGAAGTGACGTCATTTTCGCGGAAATGTAGTTTTTTACCATCAAGGCCTCATGAGCTTATACTGGTGTTTTTAAAAGTTATGTTTGACTTTATGACTTTCTGTGTCGTTTCTGGGATGCTTAGGACTCATATTGCACTGCTGGAAATAGTTTATTTTGATGCATATGCTGCTTTTTTGCAAATTTGCACTATAATATTTATTTTCGTTTTTCCTGCAGTGTATAGAAATTGGTGTATTTCAAAAATAAAACTATGAAGACACTCAAAATAAATTTCCTGTGGTGGGAAACTAGTTTGTGCAACTTTTTTGTATTTACAGTTTTGAGGGATAAGCCTCTTAAATTTCTCTAACTAGAAATATATGTTAACAAACAAAAACAATTTTAAATTCTTTTGTAGTTTATTGCACTTTTTTGCAATTTATGTAATTACTATGCACTTAATGCATGCATATTATTAACATTTAGGCTGTAATGGTTGTATTGATGTATAGCAACTTGAAATGCTCCCAAAAATGGCACTACAACATGTAAAAATATAATATAAGCTCTGGCGGACTTGGTTCTATGGTAGGTCTTAAAGGGTTAAAGAGTTGAGCAGATGACCCCATATGACCCCCCCATATGAAAGGGGGAGGGGCTTACAGCACTGGTGTATACATATGCAGGGAGGTGCACTGACTTTTTCTTAAAAGAATGAATTAATACCATATAAAAGTAGTCCTCAGTCAGCTTTAATTGCTAACGCCATTGTCTTGGAGCACAGTTTGTGACAGCAGCCATTCTTCCACCTTATCTCAGTGAGCTCGGTGTATCAACACATGGACCATTTCTCTTCTTGATCCAGGTCCCGGTTAAAGTGTCTCTCAGTCTCACTGCAGATCCTGAAAGCAGAAAAAGCACTATAGCTGCCAGTGCGCAACCATAGTGCGGCTTTGAAGTTTGTCCAACAGCAAAATGAGAGGTGGCTGAATGATGTTGGGGACTGTTCAACCTGGGGTTGGCAACAAAATAAGAGTGAGGGAGGGCATCGCCCATTAATAAATCAACGGTAGATTGTGTTTTGTCATGGATGAAGAAAAAGAAAAAACGCTCTTGCCAGATATTCTTGGGTTTCCATTAATATACCTGGGCTAGCTGCCCAAGTAATCTCCAATCTGTTTCAAGGCTTTGGGATTACAACTGCATACATGAAAGGTGAAGTCTTAAGATATTGCCTGAAGCAACAGTTCATAGTGAGGAGTGTATGTCTGAAAATGGGAGGAAAAAAATCCCAGTAGCCCTCACCTCATCTCTTCTTAAGACTAGAAGCTTGAGTGTACATAAACTGGTACTAAAATAATCTGAATCCGATCCAAACTGCCAGCCATCAAGATGGTTTAAACTAAAATGCACATAACGAATACAAAACTCATCTTTTCTTTTGTGCATTAATAGCTGCAGAGATCCACTGTTTGGTTTCATTTAAAATATACCGTCTCTGATGCACTGATGGAAGGCACATAAGTACGTGTTGCTGGAATATGCACCGTGTAATCAAGTGGGACTCTTAGAGAGCAACATGAAACTTTTTCTGCAGCTCTTGGGGAAACAAAGCATCTGCTTGCTGCCTGACTCCAAGTGCTTTCTGACTTTTAAGAGTCACTGTGATATTTTCCCTGACATTTCCTCTCTGGCAGCTACAACCTAGCGGCCGGTATTTTTTCCAGGCACTGCAGAAGGCTGGCCAGCACAGGCTTTCTATCCAAGCTAAGTGGCATGGCCAGCTTCAGTTTTGCAACTGAGAAATAGTCAGTGCGACAATAGGAATTCTAACCTACTTTAACTTAACACTTGGCTAGTTTCAGTCAGTTTAACTGTTTCTTTTTATTGTTCTCTTCATTAATTCACTCTTCCAACTTTTTCCATATATTCATCCATACAGAACTTATGTCCCCCCCTTTTCGTTTCACCAAACTTCTTATTTGTAAAGGAATTTCACTATTCAACATCCTGTCTAACTTTCTGTCTCTTCCTCCTTCATCACTCCACTTCTCACCTCCTCCTCTCCCCTCTTCTCCTCTTCTCTCTCTTCTCTCTGTCTCTGGATATCCTCACCATCCCGTTGCCCCTCTGATATGAGCTCTGCTGGATGAAATAAATATGAGGCGGGAGAGGTATAAATATTTATAGCTGCTCCGGCTGTATAATTCTTCACGGCAGTGCGATGTTGCACTTTGTGTGTGCATGCATACATGAAGGTCTGTGTGTGTGTGTTTGGGGGGTGTATACGTTTTCAAACCCTTGGCCAGTGCAGGTGCCAAGCTGCTGCAGGGATAAATAATTCACTGCAAGTTAAACCTTCAATTCACATCACTTTGATAAGACAATAGGAGTAACAGAACATAACATACACACACACAATGTAGCACTAACAGTCAGTTTGTGCCCTCACACGTGTGAATAAATGCATCCTTCCATATGTGTTTGATACCGATTTTGTGTCTTTCAGTGACCATGCATGAAAACACACTTGTGCAAACTTGAACATGCGTTAAATTCGATGCACACTGTGGTAATGCAGAAAAAACACACATGCACTGACCCGGTAATACTTCCATGAGCTTAACTTGGAGCATTGTTGCGGACGTTTTAACCGACTGTAAAATGTATATTACACATTCTTCCTCGTGTCTTCGAGATTTTGTTCACTCTTTTTGTGGTGAATGTTTGCGCACGTCAACCATGTTCGTTTTTCGCAACACACTCCTACAGGCTCACTGGCTGTGTTACACTCAGGGCACGTCAATAAGTAATGAGGGAGATGTAAGGGGGGCCCCCAGTTGACCCGGACCTTAAATATTTTACAGTATGGTCTCTCAGACGGTACCAGCCAATGCACTGCTGCAGCTCAACTATAAAATCTCTCTTTGCAGGACTTGATGGGAAACACCGCCCTCCAAGGTCCAATTTAGTAGCATCCTCTGAGAGCCTCTCCGTGTAGTCAACACTAATACTGACTTTCAGTAGGCATTTCTCTCAGCTGTATCTGGTATAGATGTTTTGATTTTTAAGCTGCTTCTTGGTTTTTGGGTTAATCAGAATCTTACTAAGCGCCAGCAAAAAACATGACAAATATACGCTCACCTACTTCATTAGCAATGTCACGTAAATCACCTTTCATGTCTAGGTTTTTGCCTTTTGTCTGTATCCCTAGATCCCTGAGTCACTGCCATGGCATAGGCAAATTAGGCATAATGGCCAGTGAATGTATATTTCATAATAAGTCTGTTTCTTTCCAACTTCAGACCTGTATTTTGTAGGGAAAAAACAGGAATAGTTATTCATTAATTGCATACATTGTAAGATATAAAGTCAGGTTACCCTTCTGGTAAACCCTTCTCATTTTGAAGCACAAACCTTAACCTTTAAAACATATTTTGTTTTAAATCACAGACGTTAGAAAGACAGAAGAGAAACTTTGAAGTGTGAATGCTTCCTTTTAGTATAGATTAGCTCAGGAGGTGGCCAATCAGGTTCAGTTTTGGAGAGTATTGACCTGCAATAAAACAATGGAAGGTTTCTGCAGCATTTAGGAGGAATCCAATAGTTTTTTGTCTGATAAAGGCAGAAATATCGATTCATGTAAATGTTAGGGTGTATTTTAGCTCACACAAAGCAACCACTGCTTCTAAAGTCTTAAGCCTGATTCCCAGAAAACAAATGCACTGGGATGACAAATCAGTTTTAATGTGGCTATTTTTTATTTGGCTTTTAAGGGAAATGCCTAATTGCAGTCTAATACTTCATTTGATTCATCGTCAGCTCATAATCAAAGGCAGACTGCTTTACACATCAAACACAAGATGCTATTCAACTTTCTTTTTCTAATAACAGGCACATTTATTGTTTCCCATCATAGCTAACTGCTTTCTCTATCCAGATGAAATATTCAAGGACTAAATTGCATAGCCAACATAATTCAGGGACATTATCGTGGAAGCTTCAGGAATATTTTGGCAGTTTTCTGAACAGTTTTATTAATACAAACCCTCTTTGGCCAGACGTTTCTTGGAAATTGATGTTTATGGCTGGAATATGAGGTGCTTTAAGGTTACTAAAGCAGGCGTTTATGGTTTAATGTATTTGCAATAAGAACATTTTCTTTTCATTGTGTCGTGTCTCTTCACAAGAATTTTTCAATCAGTGCTGAACCAATAATATATGTGGTTTCAGTGGCCTAGTTTTTGTATCTTTGCATATTTTCCAGAGCTTTTGTGTAGTCGTACGTGTTTTTTGCTGTAGATAAAGCGGTGAGACGACTGACCTTTCCATGTTCGAGGCAGTTTTACTGAAGCCTTTATTGGCTCAGCAAAAACAGAAATGAAACCAAGTACTGAAACAAACAACTGAATCGAGCTGAGGTCTGTGTTTTCCATTTTCAGCTCCGTGGTATGTATGTGTGACAAATTTACCTCTTTGGTTTACACCTAAACGGTTGCTGCATTAGTACTACTCAGCATGCACCCAGCTTGCTGCAAGCTAACACAATTCTTTGACATTTAAGTCAGTGTCACAATATTTTCACAGACTACTTCGCATTAAATCATTGAGGACTCGGAGTCCTCAATGATTTAATGTGTTTATGTGTGACACATATAAAGTGGGTGCAGACCCAACAAATACTCAAATTGTAATGGGTCTATTACAGTTTTCTTTTCTGTCATAAGGAATTATTAGACATGCACCAGGGACCACATTTGAAAAATTTTCAGTGTGATCATTGGCTGGTCAGTCAACAGTCCAGACCAGCCCGGTCACGTGTCCGAATACAAGTCTCTCTGTTTTATGCATGCACAACACACACTCACACAGTGGTGCAGGCAAATAAGCATGTGGCTGTGGTTGTTAGCAAATTCTTTGCCATATTTTAAGAAGACACAAAGTTCATCAAAGTAAGCCGTAGGGCAACCACAATAAAAATGTTGGTACAAACAAACCTAATCAGACACTTAAATAACCCTCACACAATTAAACATGGTCATGTCAAACAAGCTAACTAAAGCAAAATAGCTAAACCTAAAGTATCTAAAGCTCAGAGGCAGCCACAAGCCAAGAGCCTCGGTATGAGCAAAGGATCAAAGCAGCTATTAGAATGTACAGCAACTCATTCTCAGTTATCTGACCTCTTTTTCAGTAACTGAGCACTTTATTTTCACAGTTGTTTATACCAATAATATTTTACATTGAAGAAAAGTGGATATTTTTTGTATATGCTGACAGTTACAGATCTTAGAAAAGAAATTGCCATTATGTGGCCTGCTGATTCCAATCTTTTCATCGATTAAGTAAGACAGTATCCTTAATGTGTTCATCTGTGATTAGCTCAGCAGAACAACGCAGCTACTGTTTAAACTTTGTGTTTACGAGGGGCAGCCAATCAGAAGAAAGTTCACTTAAAGTGTTTAAAACTCTGTTTCAGACAGAGGATGAACTAAGGGTCTGCGCAAACCCCCAATATACAAAAAAGAACAATTACTGTGAATTGTGAATCACGCGCAGCCAGTCTCGTAGAGTCCACGATTAAAAATAGAAAGCTGGAAGTGAGAAAAAAATACGTTAACCGATGTTTATAATTCACCCGCATCCTGGTTTAACTTTCTTTCTCTCAGTTATAAACAAATTCAGCCGTTATCTGATCATCAACCATGTAGGTACAATAACAAGCACCACCCAGCCCCCACTATCAGAGCTCCATACCCAGGCAGTTAGATATAACTCACGCTGATCTTTAGCACCTTCAAGATTTCAGCTCCACCCATCTGGTTGCCGTCATAACAATCCTTTTGGCAAGACAAATAAACTCAAAACATCGTAAATTCCAGCTGTCAGAAACATGATAAAAGAGCAGCAAAGGGTTTGGTCCTGTGACGCATGAACAGATTTGCAGATTAAAGTCTGGTATGTTTTTTAGTCTTGAACGTATATTTGATTCTGCATGCACTGAATAATAGACGAGGATGTTTTACTTGTCTGTGCATGATAGTTAAATCACCCCCAACAAAAGCAAGTTACAGCAAAAAAAAGGGGCAGATGTATATTTGTGTATCTCATATTTACTAAGAGAATCCTAACGATGTCTTTGAAACTAAGAGCAGAGATAAGATGCAAGAAAAGTATGTGGGGGGTTAACTGCCTGTTTAAGAGCAGTTTTAATATCATCACCTGATTATTATGCTTTTATGGTCAGCACAGCTACTGGCTCTCTTTCAGCAGGGGAGCCTGTCCTCAGTCTGTAAATCCAGAGTACAATAAAGTGGAGCTAATTGGGAGGTTACAAAGATTACCGTCAGCTCAGCCCACCCCGTTGGCACCAAAAATCCATCACTTCCCAAACAGCGTTTCACCCTAAAGCTCTGAAAACAATTTCGATGACGTTCCCTCATGCTATAATTGTATCACAGCCGGCCTCTCAAGCCATTATAGAATAAGGCTTCCCTGTTGAGCACCCTGTAGCATCTGCAAACACATTCCTCAGACCTCTACTTACCCCTGGCTGGCTGGGTAATAAAACATAGCCAATTAGGCTTTACTCCTTGCTGTGTGAAGCCCTTCTCCTGCTGCTAAGTGTGATTTGAGTCTGAATAACTTCCTCTCTGACTTCCCCTCCTGAGATGAGGTGGGTGTAGAGTAACCTCTCTACTCAACCTGACAAATAGTGTGAAACTTCTCGGGAGGTAATTCCATATCAGAGTGGGCTTGAGCGGTGTCTATTTTTTCACGTCTTCATACTTTCCTGGCATACTGTGGCTTCACTGGTCTGTACTTAGACATCCACCATACCTGCTGAATCACGCGTACATTGAGAGCAAAGAAATAGCCGGCCCCAGGTCCTTGTATGTGTTCAGATACCGGGTTAATAAAGTTGATTCTGACTCTGATTGGTCCATAAGAAGACTGGGTTGGGTTTGAACCTTTGTAGGGCCTATCTACAGGAAGTTTGTATGCTCTGCCTTGCCTATTGCATAACCACATTTCACAAAGACTTTGTTAGCTACTCTTTCTCATCTTCTTTTACACCTCAATGAACTCAGCTTACTGTTTCCTAGTACATACATACTGCCTTCTGGTCTCTCTCTTCTTCTTCTTCTTCTTCTTTTTTTTTTTTTTGCAGTGCATGGCCAACACACAGCCTATCCATTTTGGTTTAAAAAAAAAAAACATGCCATGACAGTATTGAAAATCATACTGCCACTTTCTAAATAACCAGGAGCTGTAATAATGTAATATCACCAAACTGATATCAGAGCCTTTGGATGTCTGTCCTGCAACAAACAGGAATCCAAAAACCAGAAAACATAGTACATCACAAACGTCCAAGTGGGCGAGGACCAAATAATAATACATTTCGCTTGTTTATTGGATCACATCATGGCAAAAATGCATTTACGTTTCGGCACAGAGCCTACAAATTCCACTTAAATCCCTGGGTTTGTACACAGCTGAAAGTCAAGTTATTTGAAAATCAACTTTTCTCATCCCGTGATACTATTCATAAGGACTAATCAAATTCAAATTCAAATTTTATTTGTCACGTACACAGTCATACACAGTACACATGTGTATAATTGTATCTAATCTAGGTCTCATCACACAAAACAAAACTTAATGCACCACCAAGCTCACGCACTCGATAAACACAAAGGGATGTTTGATCTTTACTGCAGGACAGTCACACAAAACAGCAGAAGACAAATCCAGCATGTTTTTGGGCTTTAAAAGCTACAAACTGTACTAAAAAAAATGAAATACATTTTTTTATAACAAGAGACCAGGCATGTTGAGAGGGAAATGCAACACAGGTTCCTCAGTAAGATTGACACTGGTAAACAACTGGCTGTGACTCAGGAGGTAGAGCAGTTTGTCACCTAATCAGGGTCGGCAGTGATGACTCAGCCTTCATTCAGTTCTTATGATATAACACATTGTAAAATGTTGTATGAAACACAGGAGAAAAAGAAAAACTCTACAAAAACTGAAAAAAGTAAAAAAAAAATAAAATAAAATCACCAAACAAAATGGAAGTGTATTTGGGAGGATAGTAAAGTGAACAGCTGTGGAAGGGACGAGCTAACAGTAAACGGCTAATAGCAAACGTATAGCTTCAGGATTATATGAATCATGTTTGTTACAGCACCGATGAACCTTCAGCCTCTTTTAAGCGCGTCTCAGTGAAGTCCTTTGCATGTTTTGGTTTCTGTAACTTTCAATTCCTTTAGAATTTGTGCGTTTTTTCCTATTTCTGTTGCGTTCAACTTGCGTTGTGTCTTTTGTAGCGTTTTTCTATTTGCTGCCCCTCATACATCTTTCAGGAAAAGGAAAAGGGCATTTTTGATTGAATTAACAAAGAAAAGGAAGAAAAAAACAGTGTAAATGTAGTTGATTTATATGAAGGACTTGCTGATGCTTTACTGCGTAAAACTATCTATTATATCTTTTCGTATTCCGTCCATTTTTGTCCACTTATCCAGTTCAGGGTTGCGGTAGGGCCGTGGCATATCACAGCAGTCAATGGATGAGACCATGGACGGGTCACCAGTTTATCAAAGGGCTAGTATTTTTGTCCAAGTCCACCTCTTTTTTTTTTTTTTCTTTTAAATTTGGTTTATATTTAAATATTTAACGTTTGATAAATGCCAGTGTATTTGCGTACTGTAGTATTTGTGATTATGGTTTTAATCACACAGCTCTAGTATTAGATTCAAAAATAGTTAACACAGAACCATGTGACCTGAACTGTTTATGGCAATTTCAGACAAACATCGACTCCAGCACTTAGTAATTGTGAACAAAGTGCTGCTGGCTGGAAATGAAAGACTGTATTTATGATGCGCACAACAGGGGATTCCTTAAGGAACTGTGGCAAGGACTAAAATTTCCGAAAGCTCACACCAGCCTCTTCTTTAATCCTGTCAGGGCTTATGCATGCTGCATGCAAGACAGCCAATCCATGGTGTCTGGATACATTGTCAAGTGAGATTTTGGAGACAATTTAATCCCTCCCCAAATCCTGTTTTGTTTGCTGACATGAAACAGTTTGTCCAATAAAACCTCAATCCAATGGAGACGAGGGGCTTTAGAGTAATAAGGTTTTCATAACCGGGATTTGATCTTTAAATATTTGCTATTAGACATGGTGTGGTGTGTACACACTTTCCTCTCATTTTAATTAAACTCTGTGTGTGAAGGCCTGTTTGTTGCTCTCTCTCGCTCTCTCTACCTCGCTCTTTTCTTCCCTCGTTTTCTCTTTTTTCCTCTCTTTATCTCTGCACGGACAGTGCATGAGGACTCTGCAGAAACGGGGGGGTGGGGGGGGGGGAGTGTTAGATAAAAGACACGAGGAAGGTAAAAGAGTTCTTGGGGAGAGAGAGAAACTGACAGAGGGGGCTGGGAAAAAGGAGGAAAAAGAGAAAAGGAGTGCAAGAGGAGACGGGAGAGCAATGGATGCAGATTTGAGAAAGACGCAAGACGAGGAGGCAGAAAAGGGAGAGGATTAGCGCACATGGAAAAAGAAAAGGGGAGTGTGTGATTGTAGAGGAATGAAAGGAGAGAGAGGAGCAGAGCGTTTGTGTCACAAGGTTTATTTAGAGTTTATTGTTTTGGCAGAGCTCCAGACTCCCTCCCTATATTCCTCCAGCAGTCTGTGTGGGTAAATACAATATGTGTGCACTTTGTGATGCATACCTGTAAGTGTTTGAGGACGAGTGTGAAACTGTGAAAAGTGACAGAAAGTTTTCACACCTGCGGAAAGCAAATAGTTTAAGGCTCATGCATGCGTTTAGATGCACGTTGGGAACACACACACACACACATAGAGCCAAAAAGCCGAATATCTGAACTCTGATTGGAGAATGATGTTGCTATGGATCCCAGATGGGTGTGGCTTCAGTGTCAGTGAGTGATATGCAGGAGCTAATAAATCATGTAGTTTGTGTGTAAGTGTTTGGGGGCGATAGACTTGGGGTGTGTGCTTGATTATAGTGTGTGTGTGTATCTGACGGCTGTGTGCACTGCACATCAGGGAGGGCTTCACAAAGCTTCAGTCTGCTGAATCCAGCCTCCACTGTCTGTCTGCTTGTCTGACCCACTTTCTCCTCTTTCCTTCCTTCTTTTCATCCTTTGTTCCCTTTATTGTGCTCCTTCCTTCCCTCCTCTGTCCATGCTTTATGCGATCCCTTCTGTTCCTGCTACCCTCATCCCTTTTTTTAAATGCCCTCAATTCTTTTTTCCATCATCCCTCTATTTGTCTTTGAATAGAGGTTTCTCTTTAATGACTGGATGAACAAGTTCCTGCACATCATTCATTTTCCTTTATTTTCTTATTTAATTTTTTTCTGCCTGTGTTCTTTATCACCCTTCTTGCACACCCTCTCTGTTCTTGGTTTGTTGTTCTTTTGTTGCCCGTCAGCCTTTATGAATGTCTACCTGTCCTTTGCCTTCAAGACTCTCATGTGCTATTCAGCAGCTATCCATCTTCTGCTTTTAAAATTTTACCAACCTAAGAACCAGATTTATTCTCTCGTTTAGCTTCAGGTCTCAGGAAAAAGAAATGGTGCCACTGGAGCTGAGGATCTTGGTTAGGAGGTCCACAAAATCTTTTGGTGTCCATCCTGTCTTTGCTGGATTTCTTTTTATTACTTAAGGACGGGACTTTAAGATAATGTGCACAGTTTGTTAGCCCCTCCACAAATTCTTTTAGGTCGCACCATGCCAACATATACTTTGACTTTTTTGTAGATTTAACTAAAGAAATGGGAACAAATTATGTGCTTGTCTAACAGGCTGCTGGTAACAAAGTGCTTAAAGATGAAATTTAAAATTGGTTCTTTATTGGTTTTTTATGCTTCAGTGATTCATAGGTCAGCCTTAAGTAGCACAAACAAAAGCATTCCTTTGAAAATGGTCAGGTACAAGGACTGCAAACTGAGAGAAAAAGCAGTCAATGTCCAAAGAGAAACTTTTAAAGACCTTCAGAAAGCTTGGAGAACTATTACCAAAGACATTACAAAGGAGTCTGCCTTCTTAGAACCAAAATATAAAGAAATGAGTGGTGGCTCAAGCCTTCTGCACAACCCTGTACTATTCTACTTGTAGTAAAGTGCAGCTGTTGGTTCAAAAGAGAATCTGTCCAAGTCCACTCCCAAACTGACATGCTGTTTCTGCACAGATGCCAAACAAAACATCAGAGGAAGCACCCATTTCTGAATCGGGACGGGATATACAAAAAGAGAAGAAGCTACAGATGTTTTTTTCTTACTCAGGTTAAATGTACTGGTGCATAAGAAGTTATTAGTTTTATATTTCCAGCAGCACGAACCACGTAAACAGAGGCATAAGTTTGCAATAACGGCATTTCCTTTGGGACGATGTAGAGCAAAAACACAAACACTGTCGATGTTCAGCAGCGTGAAAAAAGTAGCAGAAGAACTGGAGATGGAAATTTAATATCGCGCTCGCATTCAGGCTTATATTGCTACTCTTATCTTGTGGGCGCCCACTCGCCTCACATGTTCATGATCTATTTTAGGTCGTGACCAGTAGTTAAAGAGTCAAGATAATGCTCACTGGCTAGAGTGCCCCTGCTGTGAAGATTGTGATTACTCCGTGTTCTGATAGTTTCAGTGGGTGGCATTAAGCCCCTAACTGTTTTAGGACTCTCTAAATGGCACCACAGAGGGAAGGTACCAATCACACTGAGATACTTTATTCTCCAGGTAGCTGATATTATCTGAAGGTCTTTAATGATTTGCAAGGATATTTGTGTTCCTGCTGCCAAGATCTGCCTTTATGGCAGCGATTCAGTCCACAGTGTTTAATGCAGTCTGTAGTCAGGCAAAGCAAGTCAAAGCAAGTCCAGGTTTATTATTTTTGTAGCACGATTTAAACACAGCGATGTTCCATATGGCATGAGATATTATTGAAAGCATAAGCTGGGGGGAAAATACAATAAATACATTTTAGAGACCAAATGCTAGAAAAATCTTTAGTCCTGTTTGATCCAGATGCATTTTTAAAGCTAAACTCTGCACTCCTGAGTTGTGGGTTAACTTTCAGAATAGCCCTGGAGGATCTGAGTCTATTTAGCCCCGAAATCACTGTTTGCTTTATAAACAGTAATAATATTTTAATATTATGTGAAAAGCCAAGGCTGAAGAGGTGGAATATTGCACTGTACTGCTGGGCTGTGTTGTCAGTGAGCTGTAGCTGTTTGAAGGTGGTCTGATTTAATCCAGTCTCGTTAGATATAATCCTCCAGTGTTTGTTCTATTATAAAGGAAATCTTCAGCAATTTGCATGAAAGCAGTAAGCAACGCAACCCTGCATTAAATCACACATCAGGTTAGGTTTGACATTCTGCTTCCTGCTGAAGCAAATCAATATTCCTGATTAATAATTAGTTCTTCACCACAGGTCTATATATGAAGTGTGGAATCAGTGCATGACTACAATCTTCTGTGGATCTGTTGTGCTTGTTCAGATGCTCACAATTCGAATAATTTACCCAGCGTGCTTCGACGTGTGATTGATGGTCGAGATATTACCGCGAGCTAGACTTTGTCTTCGTGTCTGGGGCAGCAGAGGTAGAGTTAGTATAGTTTGCATCTCTCAGGCAGGTTTTTATTTTCACTCATAAATTTGTAATGTTTCGAGAGATGAGAATGTAAGATGTGGGAGTTACTCAGCCTTCCCTCTAGGATCATGAAAAGGATTCATGGCATAGTGCTCAGGTGTTTTGCTCTGACTGTGCAGCTCACTGGTGTATAATATTCCTGAGTGAGGACTGCACGAGGAAGAACATTTAACGGTGCACTTTTTTCAAGACCCGAGTTAGTGAAGTCACTTTGTTATTGCTATTTCCTTCAGACTTTTTCTTGCATAACTTTTTTGTAGATAAAACAGTCAGATTTAATTTTGCTTAGGGATTTTTTTTGGCGTGACGTGCAGCACAGTGCTGTTTTCTTTGGCTACAAGTGGAAATAAAAGCACCAAAATGTTTGGTATCAGTTATTAGATTATTGTAAGAATGTATGTTATTCGCCAGATCTGTCTGTTTCAAAAGCTTTAAAATTACTATTTCCCTGTAGGAAGCAGATTCTACAATCTATTAATCAGTCCACTTTCTGGCCAGTTGGCCAGTGAAAGTCAAATGTTCTCTCTCTCATTTTTGTTCTGCTTCTGTATCTACTCAGGAAGCATTAGGCTTCCTGTAACACACACGTTACAACAACTGTGATTAGTCTGTTAGTTACAGTATAGCACAAGGATAAGTGTAAAAAAAGAGTTTTAGCAGCAGTATAAACCATGATTCAGCGTCTCGCATCTTTAGCAGCAAACACTTTTTGTGGGACTTTTTTGTTTACAACATTGCTTTGGTTCAGTGAAGTTTGGGTTTTTTGTGCACAGCTCTCTTAAGGTCCCGCCACAGGATTTCAGTCGTGTTGAGGTCTGGACTTGAGCTGGGCCATTGCAACACCTTTTCCTTTTTCAGCCACTTGGTTGTAGATTTGCTGCTGTGCTTGAAGTCAATTGTCCTGTTGTGTAACCCAGTTTCGGCCAGACTTCAGCTGTCAGACAGATGTCCTCGCGTTTGACACTAGGAAGTCTGCAAAATTCAGGTTGTGCGGCTGCAAAATGTATGCAAATCTCCTCTCCACCACCGCGCCTGACAGTTTTTATGAGTTGTTTGTGCTGATATGCTGTGCTTGGTTTATTATGGCCACTTTATGTTGTTTTCTCCATAGGACTTTGTGTCAGAAGTCTTGTAGTGTTTTCAGACGCGACTTTGCAAACCTAAGCCATGTTCTTTTTAGAGAGCAGAGGCTTTCTGGTGGGGACCTGTCCAAACAGCATCTACTTCTCCACTCATTCTAATTGCTGTCTGAGTGTTAACATTTAACATGCTAACTGAGGCCTGTAGAGATGAAGATGTAACTCTATGAACATTGCTCCACTCCTGAGAAGACTATGGTATTGTTTTATCACACAGCTTAACAAACTGCTCAAACATTTGCTTTAATAGAGGTGCTCACACAATTATAGCATCCTGTACAGCATTAGTATACACCGTCTTTTCTCTTGCCTTGAGCAACAGTAGCTGTCATTCAATATTTATCAGCTCCAAGTCCAACATGATCAGCTCAGTTTGACTCACGATGGCACGGCAATGCTGACACAACAGCACACACACGTACAAGTGCAAACGACAGCATCGTCCAGTGCTCCACAGGCTCTACAGGGATTCAGAGGAGGACTTAATCTAGCTTTAGGGCTCTATTTGAGAGCCTCTCTGGTTTCAGAAACAAGTCTGTGAGAGACATGAGTCAAACACAGTGGTGAAGTCGAAGGCTTGAGCTGAAACTGGGTAAGCTTGGTAAATCCAAGGGGAACTGCAGTTTCAGGTGATAATTATGTTCCAAGATTCATCACTAAAGTGACCCCTGCCTGGATTTTCACATTAACAAAGACCTGCCAGTCACCAAGTCAGCGTTTTTGCTGGTTGTTGCACAAGTGCATGCAGCTTGCTTTGAGCCAGTGATTTGATCTGTTTTTAAATAATCGTCTTCATCATTAAGTGTTCAAATAGATATGAACAGGAACTCTGTCCAATGTAAATCACCTCACACACACACACACACACACACACACACAATCCCAGCACTCTATCCTACACACTTGAGCAACATGTGACAAATTGATTACGTGTTTACACTTGCGATCACAGCAGAGCTCCGTCTGAAACAAGCTGTCTACATTTAAATACACGCTCCACTTTAATCATTCCAGTTGGGATTGTCTTGTTAGTAATTAACCCAGGCTCTACATATTGGGGTTGGGGTGATATTGGGCCAATTAAAGATCAATAATCCTGATCTTTAGCTGGCTGCTTCCTCACAGTGGTGTCTGTGTATTTCAGGGTGAGTGAGCAGTCGATGGCGCTCATTAGTAAGCAGCACAGGTTTTTAGTCAATATGGTGAGAGCTGAGAGGGTCAAATCAATATGGATCTGAGCTGGAAGTTAGTTGGAGAAGTAAAGAAAGAAAGTGTTATCTTCTTTGTTTCTTGGCTCATTTCTGCTTTTCTTCTCTGACTTTTTTGTTTCACTCAAATTTTGTTTTATCAGTCTTTGGCTGAGCTGTGAAACTCGAAAAAAACAAAGCAAGCTTTGTTGTTATCCTTGGATCAGTTCTTTACTTTTTTTTGTCTTTTTGATTGTACTGGATTCCCGCCTCCCTGTCTGTCTTTGTAAGTATCTAGTCACAGTAATTTGCCACATGTGCGTCACATATTACTTAAGTCGTTACCATGAAATCCATTTTTAGTCACAGACCCTTAGAGACGCGCACACACGCACGCATCCCCACATACAGACGGATGTTCCTGTTTTCACACACACGCACATTCATTCAATTTCTGGTCCCCCCCCTGGGTTTTTATCTCTATCTCAGAGATCACTTTGGGAATTAGTTCAGACTTAAATAGGTCCTGCCTTTTTCCCGGGGGCAGCACACACATGGATACACACTGTCTTCCTCAGACCTAAACACAGCAGCTGACTGAGGGAAACGGAGGCACTCATTTCCTGTTTGTTTTTTTCTTCCACCCACCTTGATATTCTGTATCAGACAACCTGATTTGAAATGTCAAAACTAAAAAGCCCAAAATATCGTAGTTTTAATTGGTGGTTGAGGTGTACAGGTTGGAGGAGGAGATCATTACTGATGCTGCTGGAACTGTTTCCTAATAAAACATTTTCAGGTTTTGTTTTCATTAGTGTAAACTTAGCATTGCATATAGTTAAGAGAAGGCAAATACATAAATAAACGTTACTTTTTAAAACCTGTTTTATACATATTTCATTATAGATCAATGGACAAAACTTTGACAGTTTTATAAAATAATGTTTTAAAATACAGAAAACTGTTCAAAATATATTTTGTTTGTATTTGAGCCCCAGCAAAAAAAAGTAATCTGTTACTTAAGTATTGAACAGTTATTAAAAACTGTGCCAATGCCTCCTGCAGGTAGGCTGCAACTTAACATTTTATACCAAATAGATAAATACATAATAGTAATTAAGTTTTGATAATTAAGTGCTGCCCTTCATTTATTTTATCTGGAACATCTTGTATCTCGTCCCTGTGGTGGAATGTACTGCTCTACGTCCACAGCATCGCCGTCCACGTGCAAATCCAAATCCAAAAAACAACATGTCAAGAGCATGCCAGAGCAACGGGGTAGAGATAACTGTCTAAACTATATACTGTAACTGTAAACTGCATAACAATGTTGGCCAACCACAAACCTAAAAACAATAAGACGGTTGCACAAAAAGGGAGATAAAGGTTTGCACTTTTGATGTTACAAGACCAAATTTCCAGTTTTTTCAAAATTTTCACTTTGGAGGGAGTTTTAAACGAGCTCCCTTTTCTGTAAACAAAATTCCAAAGTCTTATTTACCAAAATACAGAGAAGTATCACGGCCTTGGGAAACTGCAGCTTTCCCGGCTACTCGTAAAGGACATGAACTAAAGCTTGTTTTGGCTGCTTTTTTATTCACAAGAGGTCGCCACAGCAGATGGATCTGTATGGTTGATGTCGCACAGATTTTTATACCGGATGCCCTTCTTGACACAACCCTCACAGGGATTTGTGTCTCCTCCTTTTCTCGAACTACTGATCTTTTGCGTTAGGCGAATGTGTCAACCACTGTACTCCCGAATCACTACTCGCAGGACCATGAGTACAAATTGAAAAATAGATAATGAAGTTGGGTTTTTTGTATTTGTACTGTATGCTTTTGTGTTTCACTAAGAATTTAATAGTAGAAATGGTGAACTTTAGGTTGCTTCAACTTACACCATTGACCAGAAATGTCTGTGAAGGATCTCAGTCCATTGACCAAAGTGTCACAGTCCGGCTGAGGCAGACTGTAAGGAGTGAAGAAGGTGGACCCAAAACGAGCCATTTATTAAAGTCTGGACTTGGAAATATAAAGAGAAATAATAATCTAAACTGGGTGAGCTAAACATAACAAAACCCTGGAACATGGACATAGATGTAGAAACATGGTTAATAATCTTGGAAGCATGACATGGAAACAAGGTAACGTAACAGACGCTGGGAGAAGGAATGAATAAACACACACAGACTAATAGCACACAGGAGGTGATCAGGGGAAGTGGAAACACATGGGGAAACAGCTGACACAAATGAACATAACAACGTCACAGTGGAAGAGTGAAACTAAACACAATGAACATAGAAACACAACTCTTCAAATTAAAACAGGAAACATGAGAAACAGACATGACAATACAAACTTGACAACCTGAAATACATGAGACTAACCAGAAGACGTAAGTGAAACATAACTAGATTAAACTCGAGGCAACTAAATAATGACCCTAGAACTTAACATTATTTTCAAAATACAGCAAAAGAGATCAAAAACCAAATGAAAGCGCTGGGTCACAGAGTGCGGCCACTAAACTTGCAAACAGGCAGGCAGCCTCACCAAAACCTTGCAGATTGCCAAAATCAACAGGCTGCTGGTAAGAGAGAGGGCTAATGTTTTTTAATATAGGATGTATGGATATACATTAGTATGAATCCCAAAGCACAAGCACACTTAGCCTTAAGTAAGACCGATTTCACATGCTCTGGCACTGTACGGTCAGCCTAAATGCACATTAGCCCGTTCCCAACTCTTAGCTGATGCTCTCGCTTTGCCTGTAAATCTAATCGGGGGTCGATTCTCGTATCGTGTAGATTCCTTGTACATCTGGCTTTCATAAGAGCCGGTGCATAGCTGCTCTTGTGTAATGTTTGTTATGCTTGTTATCGGAGCGTTGTTGACGCCCACACTTCCATTCTAAATAAGAGCGTAGGCGTGCATTATTCTAAAGAGTCCTTGTAGGTGTGGTGTTGTCTTTGTTTGTTGACTTTGATAAGTAGTATACAGCGTCGATGGACACCGTCGTGTCAGCGTAATCCGGCTTTACTGTAAAACAGTCATTTTACGTGTGTGTAGCTTTGCCTTCTATATTTTGTAGATGGCAAATTATATTTTTAACCCATTCATTTTGAAGTGCAAGCATGCATTTTACATTTACATTACATTTTACAGCATATTTATTTATTTTTTGTTAAGAGATTCAATCTCAACGAGCACAAAGTAAATAAATATTTAGAAGTATTGTTTGCCGATCGCAGTTGTGCTTTGAGTTTTGAGAAGGCTACAGAAGATTTCCAAACTGTTCTGCAGCGTTTTCTCAACCCGTGGAAGTGTGTTTAAAAATGGGCAGTATTTGGATGAGCGAGCATGGCGCTCTCCTGCCAGATGACTCATGATGAATTTAATAGTTGATAACAGACCGTCTGTGTGTTTGAGGAGGGAACATAAACAGGCAGCAAGTGATATATGTGCATATAGTTTGTGTACAATCATTTGTGTGGGTGTGCATTTGTTGTCAGGACAGTAGCGGTGTGGCGAGTGCAGGAAAAGGATGTGAGTGAAGTTGGCCCCCCCACCTTCTTCAAATCCAACAAAAGTGGTATCAAACGTTTGTGCTACGTTTGGTTGTGCTGCAAAAATTTTCGTTTGTGCTACTATCATTTTAAAGATATTAATAAAAATTTCTAGAGGTCATCAGAGGTCAACCAGCCCCCCCACATTACCCAAATCAAACAAAATTGGTGTCAATCAACTGTGCTACGTTTGTGCTGGTTTGTGCTGCTAAAATTTTCATTTGTGCTGCTTCTGTTTTAAAGATATTAATGAAAAGGTAAAGGTCAAAAGGTCAACCAGCCCCCCCACATTACCCAAATCAAACAAAATTGATGTCAAACGTTTGTGCTACGTTTGTGCTGGTTTGTGCTGCAAAAATGTTTGTTTGTGCTGCTAACATTTTAAAATTTTTAATAAAATAACGTCTTGATGCGTGCTTAATCATCCAGGTAAGTAAATCCCAAAAGGTTGATTCTGTTCATCTGGACATTTTCAGTTGGAGAAACGTTTCGTCACTCATCCAAGTGACTTCTTCAGTCTCAGCTGACTGTAGGTTTCCCCAACCTTATAAACAGTACATTTGCATAGTGAAGGAAACTAGCGCCACTGAATGAACAATGTGCTGGGGGGTTAGTTCCATGATTGTTAGTATGCAAATTCTTATGACCATTGATCAATGACAACTAATCAAAGCCTACTGATCAATGGCCATGAGTACCATTCACAGAAAGTGGGGAATGGCTACGATCACAGCATTGTAGGATGGCGAAAGATGTACCCTTGGGCCCCCCTTCTCGATTCAGAGATAGTCAGCATCCTGACAGCCCAATGGACGAAGCTGTCTCTCAGTCTGTGTGTTCTGGCCCGGAGGCTCTTCAGTATCCTTCCTGATGGCAGCAAACTGAAGACGCTGTTGAAGGGATGAGTGGAGTCACCTGTAATGGAGACGACCTTCCAGATAGGCAGGTGCAGTAGATCTCCTGGGGAGGGAGGCAAGAGAGGTCCCCACAATGCTCTCGGCTGCTCTCACTACCCGTTGTCATTTTTTCCTGCAGAACCCAATGCAGGAGTCATACCACACAGTGATGCAGCTGGTGAGGATACTCTCAACTGTGCCTCTGTAAAAGGTGCTCATAATGGGGGTTGAATCTCTTGTGCTTCTCAGTTTGCAGAGGAAGTAGAGTCGCTGTTGGTCTTCTCCACATTCAGGGACAGGTTGTTGTTGCTGTACCACTCTGGCAGATGGTTAACTTCACCCCTGTAGTAGATCTCGTCGTGGGTCAGCAGAGTGAAGAGAAGGGAGCTCAACACACATCCTTGGGGAGCTCCCGTATTCCGTGTTCTTGGGCTGGAGGTGTTGCTGTCGACCCGTACTGTCTGCTGTCTTCCTGTCAAGAAATCTAGCAGCCCGTTATACAGCAAGGTGCTGATCCCCAGCAGATCCAGTTTGTGATTGAGTTGCTGGGGAATGATGGTGTTGAATGCTGAACTGAAGTCTATGAACAGCACTCTGACATATGAGTCTCTAGTGTTCAGATGTGTGAGGGCTGAGTGAGGGGCAGTTGAAATTCCATCATCGGTTGAGCGTTTTGACCGGTATGCGAACTGAAATGGATCCAGGTTGGGGGAAAGCGATAATTTGATTTGATGCATGACTAACCGTTCAAAGCACTTAACTTAATAATGATGGAGGTGAGTTTGACAGGACGGTAGTCCTTAAAGCAGGAGATAGATGACTTCTTGGGTTCAGTAATGATGGTGGAGGGATCTCCACACACTGTCTGGGGATTGTGTCACCACGGTCTGTAGAGTGGGCTTGTAGTCTGTGATGGTTTTTATTCCTTGCCACTGCCTCCAAGTATTTCTGCTGTCGCTGAAGCTTTGCTATAGCTGATGCCACGTGACAGGTTTGCCCTTGCTGTTCTTAGACTCACCTAATTCCCGGCTCTGAAGGCTTGCATTTTTCAACCTTAGGAGCATTTAAACCTGACCTGTGAGCCATGGTTTCTGATTGGCCCGGACAGTGATAGTCCTGGTCTCTGTGACATCATCGATGCATTTTGGGATGTAGGCAGTGACAGTTTCTGTATATTCCTGAAAGTCTGTGGTGTTGTCGTGTGTGGCGGCCTGTGGTGGAAAAGCAGTGCCTCTGAGGACCCTTCTGGCCACACCTGTACCTGCTTACGAACTGGTTTGGTGACTTTGAGCAGGGGCCTGTGGGAACCCATGGCACACCTAGATTTCTGCCTGTACTGACCCTTATGCAAAATAGGTGGAATTAAGACACAGTTCCAAAAGCAAACACAACTGATCACTGCTGAGAGTGGTCCTGTTGCTGAGGTTGGGATGATCCTGTAATCTCTTATGAACAACCTCCAACGCTTCTATGACTGGGATGCAAGTGAAGACAGATGTAACATCTCTCTCTCACTGTACATGTACTGTTTATAAAATTAGGGAAACATAACCTGCACAAACAAAATAATTTGCAGGACAAATGTTTGACATCAATTTTGTTCTATTTGAAGAAGGTAGGGGGGGGCAACTTCACTCACGTGTGTTTATAAGGTTGGGGAAACCTGCAGTCAGCTGAGACTGAAGAAGTCACTTGGATGAGTGACGAAACGTTTCTCCAACTGAAAATGTCCAGATGAACAGAATCAACCTTTTGGGATTTACTTACCTGGATGATTAAGCACGCATCAAGACGTTATTTTATTAAAAATTTTAAAATGTTAACAGCACAAACAAGCATTTTTGCAGCACAAACGTAGCACAAACGTTTGACATCAATTTTGTTTGATTCCATTAATATGGGGGGGTTGGTTGACCTTTGATGACCTCTAGAAATTTCTATTAATATCTTTAAAATAATAGTGGCACAAACAAAATTTCTGCAGCACAAACGTAGCACAAACGTTTGACATCAATTTTGTTTGATTTGGGTAATGTGGGGGGGCTGGTTGACCTCTGATGACCTCTAGAAATTTTTATTAATATCTTTAAAATGATAGTAGCACAAACCAGCACAAACGTAGCACAAACGTTTGACATCAATTTTGTTTGATTTGGGTAATGTGGGGGGGCTGGTTGACCTTTGATGACCTCTAGAAATTTCTATTAATATCTTTAAAATGATAGCAGCACAAACGAAAATTTTTGCAGCACAAACCAGCACAAACGTAGCACAAACGTTTGATACCACTTTTGTTGGATTTGAAGAAGGTGGGGGGGCCAACTTCACTCACATAGGAAAAGGTGATGATACACACAGAGGGGGGGGGGGACAGGGCCTTGCAGTGTGAAGGTTAAAGAGCGAGGGAGAGATATGGAGAGGCGGTGGCTTTGCTCAGCAGAGTTAATACACTTGTAATGCTGATTATCTCCAGCCTGTCGTGTCATGGATGGATGACAAAGGAGGGAGGTAGCTTTAGCTGTCGAGGGATTAAGGGATGGAGGATGGATGAACCAGCACGAGGAGTTGTAGATGGATGCTTTCAGCCGAAAGGTCCATTTTTGTCTGTCATTTATCGAACGTTATTGTAAATCAAGTGTTGGGCGTTGCATTGATAAGCAAATGTTACCACTTTTATTTTATTATTCATATCGCAGCCCGTGTACCTGCCAGAAAGCTAATTGTCTGTCAAGTTTAATTTTCAGTGGACAAATTAACGAACGACCGGTCTCCAAAAATGTGTCATATTGACTCTGTCATGACAAATGGTGATGTATCAGAACGTCTCTCCTGACTGGGGAAGAAAAAAGGCTTTTAAAACCTCCCAAAAGAGGACGTGAGTGATTTTTTAAAAAATTCTTTTCCTGGATATCATTGTGGAAATTGTCTTTGTAGTCATTTCCCGACGTGTCGGGTAGATAAACACGTTCACAAGCCATCTGCATTTTCAAATGAAACCCTCGCGGCATTTAAAAGGTCATGTTGTTTTATTGCTTCACACTGGCGAGATTATCCAAAGACAAACAGTCGTCCCTGATAACTGATGTTTTTATAAACTGCAACAGCCGCACGTCTCTCTTTATCAGGAGAGGAAAAACAGTGAAATCATCAGCTTCTCAATCCTGACAAGAGAGCTGTTCTGCTTTCCTTTCATTGTCTCCGTCTCATGCGACTGAGGTTTTCAAGTGTCCTTGTCCAGCGGTTAGCTAGTCCAAAGACAAATTTCATAACCGTTTGTGCTGACAAACAAAATTAACTCTACACGTCTTGTCAGATTTGTGTCTGTGGATCAACACGTCTGAATGAGACGGACACATTTGTACTTAAGGAGGAGGAAAAACTGACTTGAGGTTGAGGGCAGTATTTAAAAAAGGGGCAGGGAGAGTTGGTAAAGGGCAGGAGGTTCCAGCAGGCAGTGGAGTAAGGGAAGCAAGAACATTTCCTAAGATACTAAAAAAAACCATGGTAAAATAAAATGAATATAAAAAGTAATTACAAAATACAAAGCTATAATAACTCAGCTCCTAGCGTGCTGGACAGACCTTAGTGAAATAAATGAATTTAGTCCTGGATGTGACTGTTTGCCAGCCTCCTTCACTTCTCAGTAGATTTCATTTCTCATCAGTCTGTGCAACAGAGCCGACCAATAACAAGGAAACTTATAGCTCTCTTTCTGCGCTTCACACATAACAATAACCTGGAGTTGTGATGGATTGTGTGATCTTCTGGTTATTATTGAAAACGCTTCCGTTTGGTTCAGTATGACTTTGCTTAAACAAGAAAGTTGAAAAACTGCTCAGTGCTTTGGACGGGTAGCTTTAATATAAAGGTTTGAAGAAGAGGGCTAGAGGAAATCGCTAACACGTGGAGGTAAAGCAAAGCACAAAACAAGCAAGCAAACAAACACCAAGATGCAGCTTATTTGTTATTTTACTCCAAAATCCCCTCATCTGTCAATGCTCTCCCCTTTCCTTACCCACCCCGCCTCCCCACCCCTCATCCTGCTCTCCACTCCCCTGTCATGTTTGCAGGCAGAGGTGGTTGTTTTTGAAAACAGACACACAGTGTCCTAATCAAAGCCAGGCTCTGCACATTGTGTCCCAGTTGAGCAGCTATTTTTATCCGCACTGCTCTAACACAGGGATGGAATGGGTCAGATAGGCCAGGCTGACGAATCCGTCAAGACCAACGGAGACTGTAAACAGTCAGCCGGCAGGACTGCCAGCGCACACGAACACACACCTACACACAGCTGCCCCCGTTTAAGTAAACAAGTAAACTGACAATGGCAATCAAAGATCGTTCTCTGTCCTGCATCTTTGTCTTGTGCTGACCCACGTGAGTGCAGGTAGCTCCAGTCCAGGATATGGATTCGTGTTCCTACCAGTACAAAACATTGCTGCGTGTGGTTACATGTTGGCTGTATTGGTAGTGCTGCCTCTTAAATACCTGCATTTGTGACTTTCTTTCTCTCATGCACAAACACACACGCGCACGCACACATAGGATGCTGACACACACACATAAATGTACTTAGAGACCCATGATTACTGATGCACCGTTGTGAGAGAAAGCCAATTGGCAGAGATCCAGTTTCTGGCTTGTTAGTTTGAGACTCAAGTAGTCTGGCTTGGACCCAATTAGTTTTTCTCCCTTTCTATGCACACATGACAATTGTGCTGTAAACCGCAACAAAACTAGAAATCAACACAACACTGGTACATTTTATATAACATAAGGGATGTTGGCGCCTATAATAGTTCTTACTGGAGATTCCTGCTGTCAGAGCAACAGGGAATAGCATCTATAAGCGCATTAAACGGCTCTAAACAGTATGCACGGCACATGGTGTTTGGTTTACAGAGCAGCAGCCGTGTTAGTCTCGTGGTAAATGCATGCAACCACAATGTATATGGTTCAAATACATTTATTATGGCCTAACTTATTGTTTCCTGTTACTCTCTGTTCTGAAATCGTGGTTTAAATTACCATCATTGCTGTGGTTTACAAACTATGGGGCGCTTATAACGAGGGAAAAACTATAACGTGAATTTAAATTGAATAGATGTGATTTTTCTTTGATATTCAGTCAGCTGATCTTTGATTACTTAAAATTCAACTTGGATCCTCAGAAGAAGGGGCTCTTGTGGAAAGTCATGATTTAAACTATGAGCTGCTGATAATAACCGGCAGTTGTGGTTTGTTTTTTTTATAGTGTAAAAATAGAATTAGCTGAAAACAAATTGCTGCAGCAAAACCAATTGGGACGTTATTAATATTAGATTATCTGAGGGATAAAGTGTAAGTATAACCAGGGCTGCACACAAGTGGTCCGCAGGTGTGCATGCGCTGTCAAAATAAAAGACGCACCAGATAAGAAGTTGCGACGCGCGTTTGCGTGCATAAGATTTTCTGGAGGAGGACAGACATTTGTTTAGAACTTTTAAAGATGTCGAAGAAGCTCCTTTAAGCAATTACTTTGGTGTTCCTCCACCTCCAAAGAAATCTCAGAACCGCAAAAAAAGCGTGTATTCTCGGAAAAGTGGTTGCAGGAGGTGGGTTGGCTTCAAACAAATGATGAACGCACAGAGATGTGGTGCAGAATATGCCGTGAAAATCCCACCCTATAGGACAAAAACAGTGCCTTTTATATGTACGCAAACGTGCATTGCAACTTCTTATCTGGTGCGTGTCTTTTATTTTGACAGCGAATGCGCACCTGCGGACCACTTAGGTTATACTCAGGGGTGCACATATCTTTCTAATGTCAAACCCAGGAGTGGGTCTCATGTGCAGAGTTAAGAAGTACTGCAACGAGTCATGAGAAAAACTAAGGACATCCCATGACTCAGTAGCTTGTAAAACCACCTCTTTAAGTAATTGTTTTATGACCTTATTAGTCTCTCCTGTGGCTGAAAAATAAGCCCAAATCATCACCCCTCCACCATTGTGCTTGACAGCTGGTATGAGGTGTTTGTGCTGATATGCTGTGTTTAGTTTTATCCAAACGTGGTGCTGTGCATTATGGCCAGACATCTGTGCTTTGGTCTTGTCTATCCCAAGGACATTGTTCCACAATTTTGTTGTACATGCACAATGTCAATAAAACGCTATTCTATTGTATTCTATTCAGAAGTCTTACAGTTTTCCAGATGCAACTCTGCGAACATAACCCATGATGCCGTGTTCTTCTTAGACAGAAGAGGCTTTCTCCTGGAAAATTGGAAGCTGTCTTGGATTTTTTCCGCTTGCAAATAAGCATTCTCATTGCAGGATAAACCTCCTCCAAGGAGGCAGCTCACTCTCTGGGCAGTGTTTACTTTTCAGAGTGCAGGATTGTATTTTGTATATATTCATTTTGTTTCCTCAAATTGTTGTTGTGTTGTATTTAAACAGCTTTAACCTGGTACTCGAATGTACATTTAAAGTCAATCAAAATCATCATATATAATTCCCTATATAGTTATATGTTGTCAGTACCAACAATGGCAGTAACTCTAGCATAATAGCATTATTATCACTTTGGCCTTGAAGGAGAGGTCATAGGTCAGATGTGATATTTTAAATCTTTATATAGTTTTTTTCTGTATGTTGACAATATGTAGCAAATAGTTTCTAAGTTATCTAAGTTTTTTAATAAAATCAGTTTTCATCCAATAAATCATTAAGTTGACCTTAAAGACCTCTGTGGAAATGAGTCAAATTTGAATGGATTGTGAACATGACCCCACTCCACACCCCTGCAAAGTTTGATCAGAATTCCAAACTTTTCGAGTTATCGTGTTTACAGACATAATAATGACACAGACACGCTCACAAATGCTAACAAAACCATAACCTCCATGGCAGAGGTAATGATGGACCGTGAATTGTTTGAAAATGACCTTGTAACCCTTCCCTGGAGAGCAACAATGGCTGCTCTAATCACTGCTGACGTTTTTCCTCCTTGGCATTGTGTTAACCCACACAGGCTTTACTTTTCAGTCGTGCTAGTTTTGGTACTAATGTGCATCAAGATAAGAAAGAAGATCAATAGAAAATGAATTTTAAGAAAAGATAAGCCAACTTAAAATTTAAACACTTGTTTCTGTTTTATGTTTGTCAAAGCCTCAGAAGGAAAAGTAAGAACACGGGTCCAGTGATCTATAATGAGATGTAAAGTACTTTGTAGCTGGATAACTCGGTTCATAACTAGAAATTTGCCTTTGCTTTCTCACTGAAATGAGTGTGGAGCAAATGTTTGTTCAGATGCGCTGGACATTTTCTCTTCTCATCATCTTACTCCTTTTCCCCTTTGAAACATACTGCTGGAGCATACACAGGCTCTGTCATCATTTTATCTGCAGATAGATTTATTGGTTAGCATTTAATAACTAAAGCTTTTTATGTATTTCTATATCTTTGAATCATATTTATGTACCTGTCTTTCTCAATTTATCCATCTCTTTCTGCCCGTTAGTCTAATTCTCAGCTATTTCATTTGCTTTCTTCTTCATCTTTTTTTTTAATGTCTTGCCAATACGAAACAGTAACACATGCATTTACAACCACAGATTTTCTTTGAACATCCATATGCGCATGACATAAACATGCATGCTCGCACATCCATCTTCCAGCTCAGCGCAGACACTAATGCGGTCATATACCGCTTGCAGGGCCATATGATAGTAATTTGGCAGAATGAAGGAGCACGAGGGCTCAGCTGGAGTTTGGGTTCGAGTGGAAGAAGATCGAGTTTGTTGGCAGGAAACAGGATGCCGCCTTTTGATTCTGTGACCGTGTCAGAAGCGGAGGGATGTACTATAAACCTCTGATATTATGACATGTATCATTTAAACCTCATGATTCTTTTGAAATGTGAATCTCTTTAGTTTCACGAAACACTAACAGACAGTTATTGATACTCACAGAGCAACTTTAATGTTTGCTGGAGGCCATTTTCGGTCCATCTGATGGCTGTAATTCTAATGTGTACATTTGACTTTCCTCTAGTTTGGTGGTTTTGTCTGCATTGTGTTGCGTTTGCTGGCTTTAATTTTTGCTTCTCGAAGTGTTGCTTGACCAAACAGCACAGGTAGAATCACAATAACATTCATCTGACGCGTGTTTGCTTTGCTTTGTCTCATATTCACAACTACTGTAACTAACATAGCAGTTCTTTTGACGTGGTCTCGACCCAGTTCTGTCAAAATCAGTTCAGAGTTTACTTTGGGTAATGTAGAGAAGCAAACACTGGTGAGTTTGGAAATGGAGATCTTATAACTTAGGTGTATATCATCGCTTTTCCATCTCTGGTCTGTGATCACTCTGATTAGTTAACATTTGTTGCTTATAAGAATAACGCAATATTGGAAAAAGAGAAGGGTCTGTATAAATGATGAAAGTAGCTTATGCTTGTTATATATATATATATATATATATATAAGTGGCAATGTTCTAATAGCAAGCATAAACATAAAGTATACAAAGGTTATATAATACCAGCTACCTGTATGAACCAACTGTTGCACAAAAGCCAGATGAGAGCACTGCTAACATGGTTACATTGACACATAAAACAAGAGCCTGAAATCATTAACTAATACTTAATACATGCTTTTTTATAACTTCTAGTCTCTCACTTACTCCGGTGTGTTTCTTATTAGGATTAGCTCGGCTTCCACAGCTCGCCTACAGCTGGTGCAAAAAGCCGCCAATCGATTTTTAACTGGCACAAGCAAGCGAGGGCACATTACTTCATTTCTGACTTCCCTTTACTGGCTTGCAGTTTGTTTGCAAATCCATTTAACTTTTTTTTTTTTTTGCTTGTTTGTTTGTTTTGTTTTTATGGTTTTATGTATTGCAAATAGGAACAATTTGCGGCTGCAGCTCCAAAACAGTGGAAAGTTTTGCCATTGCACATGAGACGTGCTGCTTCATCTTTAAATCTTTTTTAAAAACGCTCTTTTATTTCCTGACTTTCGATTTAGTGTCATTTGTTGACTATGAATTGTATGTTCCTCTTTTATGTGCATTCATTATTACCTTCTACAGCTTGTATGCGTCCCTAGAACTTTTACTCTCTGGGCTGTTTTTGTCTTATAGGTTTGGTTTTGTTGTTTGGTCAGACCTGTTTTTTTTTTAAATGCTTTATAAAGAAAGTGATATAATAATGGAAATGGGGGGCTAGCGCCTGTACCAGCTGTCGTGGGGTATTTCAAGCAATAATTTGAAACATCTCACAGGTTTTCTGGTCTGATGCGTCCTAGTTAGTGGCTCATTCTTCCTTCATTTTGGGGTTTAATGGTGGGCCCCAAACCATTAAAAAGAAGAAGAAATTTGTATTTTTGACAAAAATAAAAAATTCACCTTAGCTGTTTGACTTTTTTAATAACCTAATGACTGTTCAGATATTCAAAATCATGCCTACGTCTAGGATGTCGATATGCTTGGGCTGTCATGTGTTCTGCAGGTGCTGTTGTCATATGAATACACTTATAGCTTATTAGTGCTTAATAGCATGCCATTATTATAAAGTGTTGCCTATTTTAAATTTCATTGGCATTTCCTTGTACTGTTCACAAGTCAGTTCACTATTAAACAATTTACTTAACACAAATATTATATAAAATAATGTGCAAATAATAATTAATTTGTAGCACCAATCATGCAGGTCTGCTGCCATTAGCCAGGTTGTGCTCGAGCACTCGTACTTCCTTGTCATCCAAGTCATCTTGTTTTTGTTTTTTTTGGCTGATCTTTTCACTGCACCATGATGAATTATGTTGCCCGTGCACAAGCCTCTAGTTATAGCTACTGCTCCTCTTCCTGTGTTTCAGGTGCGCAATCTGTGCTACATGGTGACACGGAGGGAGAAAATGAAACACACCCTCTGTGACCTCCAGGAAAAGATCTTCCACCTTCAGATACAACTGCTGGAAGAGGACATGGCTGGAGGTAAGGGTGAGACAAAATGTGAGCATGCGTCTCCACTCATCTAATTGCAGCCATCTAAACTTACCAATATAAAAAGCCTGTTACCTTTCACCCACTCGAGCTCTGCAGCCAATGCCGCCAACACGTACTCTATCCTTCCACCACCCCCCTTTCCCCCCCCAAAAAAGTACAATTTGGAAAGCTCAAGTGTATAACAGTTACATCCAAGCCCTTGCTGCCTGAGTGTGGTGGGTGGATAGTTTTGGAAATGGCCTGTCATCATTTTTGCACAGTAGGCCACACTTGACACCTGCACAGCAAAGAACACTGGAATAATAGTTCAGCCAGATATTGTGACACCGACCATCCACATAAATGGAGCTCGATTTTCTATCCACTCTACACAGATGACTGACCTTGGTGCATTTTGTGCAGATGCTTTGTGATGGAGAGCAGGAAGGATGAAGAAGGCTGCTTGAGTTGTTCCTGCTGTGGTGGTCGGATAACTGCTCACAGTGAGATTTACTGTCCTAGTGAAACATCCAGGTTAAATGGAGTCTATTTCTTTATATATTTGTATTCTCCTCACAGTTCCCCACTTGCTATCTTCATCTAGAATTGTGGGTTTTTGTCTCTGTGGATTGTGGAAATATTAGAATTTCACCTGGAAATGAGTCCTTGGTAGAAGCATCACAGATTATTATACGCTGATTGATCCTTAGTGTAACTATTCCAGACCCAGACTGAGGACCTCACAGCTTGTGACGCCATTGGTAGAAATTGTGCAGTATGAATATTCGTATTTATAAAGTACCATTTCTCTTGGGTAGATCTGTACAGTTTTTGATGGTATAAAACAGGGAGGTTGAATTGTTGATGCATTTTGGTCTGTTTCAGATGTTTGCGTCTTATAATCCAGTGGTTCTAAAACTGCAGGGGGATAGAGCCACTGAAGGTGGCGCTTGGACAACCAGGAAAAAATTTGGATTAAAACAAAGTCCGTGTAGATTCAAGTCCCACAACCAGCCAGCCATCTTGGAATGAATTTGGACAGTTATTTTGAAGCCCATGTCTAAATAAATGGAGAGAGACTCATAACTTCAATTTCATGGGTCACGGAGAAATAAAATCTGCTTCTGAAATTTTATAACTTTGTGGCAAATTTATGTTTAAAAGGCACACAACCACAGTGGCATTTAAATCAAACAAGACTTAAGTGTAGACTTTCAGCTTTATTTCAAGGAGTCAATAGAAATATTACAATAACTGTTGAGGAATTACAGCAACTTGTAAACATACCCCCAATTTCCAGCAGGTCAAAGGTGATTGAACGCTTGACAATTAAGTAGTTTCATGGGGATGGCTGCTCTGTACTCAGCCAAAGGCTGCAAAACCAATCAGACAGCACTTCACAGTACAAATGGATACTGGCTCAAAGCGTACTGCAAAAGCAACCCGAGAGTTTCTCAAGGCAAAGAAACTGGATTTTCTTCAATGGCCAAGTCAGCCACCTGATCTCAGCCCAACAGAGCAGCTTTTCACTTACTAAAGGCAAAACTGAAGGCAGAGAACAAGCAAAGCAACTGAAGGCAGTTGCAGTAAAAGCCTGGCAGAGCATCTCAGGCAGGGAGGAAACAGCATTTGGTGATGTCCACGTGCTCTAGACTTCAGGCAGTCCTTGACAACAATTTCATCCAAGTATTTAAAATTAGATTTAAAATTATTGAGCATCTGTAAAATAGGAGGCCGTGTATAAAAAGGACTCCAATTCCTAAACCGTAAATGCAATACTTTTGCTAAACTGCTGACCTAAAATTCAATTTGGATCCTTTTTCATTATTAATGATAAAAATGGAGTGATGTAGGGCTGGAACACTTTTCTGAAGTGGGGCATGACTTCAAACATTTGATGACCTCTGATGTAATCCTTCAAGACATGTTGAGATCAGCGCTGTCTGGATGTGCTACCATTTGTTGCAGGAAACCCTGTTCTTGTTGTTACTGCACATCACTCTAGTTTTGAGGTTGTTCTCGTGCTGAAGCCTCCTCGATAGCACTTGATATGATGTATAAGACAGAACCTTAGTGACAGTTATCACTACAAACAGAGATTTGTAGTGGGTTAAATAGTTATAGAACAAAAACAGTCGTTTAAATTGGTCATATTTGTTGCTATATTGCCGTCCTGCTGGAAATTCTGATTTTGTTTTCTTTAGGTTTTTTTATATTGATGATGTTTTAAGAATAGTTGTTAAGAAATTACAGCGATCTGCATCTTTGTTGCTAAAAGGAAGCTTTTCAGTTCGAGGAGTCGTGACCTGCAGCTGTCATGGCGATGACAGTGAAAGCTTGTTGTCATGGTAATACCACTAACGTCTTGCTGGCATGGTAATGATAGTGAACTTCTGTCAGCCTGCTCCTGTGGCTGTGTGTGTGTGTAGTTGGAGTGTTGAGTTTGCAGTGCTCTTCGTTCCTGAAGAAGACTACACACACATTTACGCACTCAAGTAAATCGAATGCGAACACTTTCACTCTCTCTGTTTCTCAGTAACACACTCCCAAAGGCACACACGCACACACACACCTACACACACAGACACACACACACACACGCAGTGCAGAGCTCCTGACTCAGCAGATTGCTGCCATCAGGTACCAGGAGCTGTGCTGCTGGCACTAAACAGCCATATCTATTCACACTGCCACAGGAGTTAGATTAGAGAGAATAGTTGGTGGGTGTGTGTGTGCGTGTGCGTGTGTGTGTGTGTGCATGTGTGTGTGTCAGGGAAAAAGAGAGAGCACCAGAGAATGAAGGATGAGGTTGTCTGCTGTAATGATTTGTCGTGTCTCTCAGCATCTTTTCCTTTTAGTATTTTCCACTCTCCATTTCTCTTTATCCTCTTCTTTAATTATTTTTTCTCCTCCATCTGTTTCCCTCTCTCCTTCTCTCATTTGCAGTCTCCTCTAAGGCTCGTATCTTCCTCGTCTGTCTCTTTCAGTTATGTTATTTTGGTCGTCTCATCTGACATCCTGTTTTAGTCAGTCCATCAGTTGTATCGGTCTGGCTTTCTTCCATTTAGACTGATTTCATAGCATTAAACGTAGGGCTGCTAGATTATGACAGAAATTGTCATTATGATGACTTTGGTCAATAACTGTAAGACTGGTTATTTAATATTGTCATTTATGTAGTCACACAGGAAATCTTTTTGAATTGTAAAAATAAAAAATAAAAATACAGATGACTAAGTAGAGAACTGTGTGGACAGACTGGGCAGACCATAGGCCACCTCCTTCTGGCACCTTGGTTCCATCTGCACTTAAAGACTAATCAACAACATTTAAGGCTTCAGGTGCCAAGGTAACCCTTATTTAGCACCATTTCATATGACAGCTGTATCCTTAGTTCTCATTGGTAGCTGCTTCATTCACTACTCTGCGAGTTAAGAAAAATCTGGTTTTGCCATTGACTCCGTGTTGCTGGAAATTGCTTCCACTTTAACCGTCAGTGAACTTAGACTGCAAGAGAAATTTAAAAGACTTATGTTAAGTCGTTATTGCTCATGTTCAGTGGGCTCGTATCTTCGGCCAAATCACATGTGATTGCTTGTGTGTCTTTGTAAAATGGGTGAATACGCTGAATACACAAAAACGATGTACAGGCTCGTTTTTTGTGAACGTCTTGAGTTGATGTTGGACGATTCACGTTGGGAACCATAGCACTGTTTTTCTTGGCCTTCATGCATTCCTTATACTGGAGTTTGTAGTTTTCAGGCACTATCTGACTGCCATGGTTACAGTCATATTCAGTTGGAGCAATTTGGGGTTCAGTATTTTGCCCAAGGAAGCTCAGGAATGTGGACTGTCCAACACTCATTCTAGGCTGCGCACAAAGCGTTTACAACTATAAGAATCAGGTTTTTCAGATACCCTTAGTTTCCCTTCCATAAACTGCACCACTCTTACTCCCTTTATGGGCTTGTTTCCAGCTCCTTTAACTCACCTAAAACAGATCCACTACCCTCTGTCCGCCTGTCTGTCTCTCATAGTACTTCATCTGTCATCCATGCTCTGTCTGCCATTCTGCATGCCTGTCTGTCATGTCGGGGGCTGCCCGCGTCATGCTTTGTGAGTGCTAGCATGGTTTCAGCAAGGCGGAAAGGCATGCGGGTGATATCCCAAGTGGTCTCCCATCGAGACAGAGAAGCTACACGATGCTGAATGCATAAAGCAGAAAACTGCATTTTGTAGCAAGAAGCACAGAAAGTAAATAAAAACTAATTGAGACGAGCTGTGTGAAGAATTTGAAATGGGGAGATTCCCCAAGCCTTTACACGTTTACAAAACGGATGGTCAAGAGTTTTTGTCATTGCTAAATTTTAAAGTATACGCACAAAATAATTCAAATTTTAACTTGTTCCGCGTGGGGTGAAGTGAATTAGCTCTCTCCTTCTGTGGCCTCACTTTAATGATTGGTTTCTGGGCTCAACTGCTTGCTTCATTTGTATTTTCATTATATTCTGGATAGGTCCAAAATATAATGGGTACCTACAGTTACACTTTTAGATATTTTAAATTGGGGTAAAAGACTTTCTTGTAAGAATTAATGACATTAGATACTTTGATGTCGTAGAAGCAGAGAATTTCTAACAGCAGCTGTCTGACAGCAGTCAGTCAGCTACCACAATCAGCAAAAATGTACAGCTTCTGATAAGCTTTTGTTTTGATTGTAACTTTGCTCCCAGTCTCTTGTAGTAATCAGTTGAAGACTGATGCCATCAAGCGTGTATGTCCTCTTGCAAATTAGGAAAACTAATACATGGCCATGCTGAAGTGTTGTCAAGCCTGTTCTTGCTGTTAGCTGTGAAATTAAACGACAGGTTTCGTTGTAGGTAGGTGCAGAAAGGAAAACGCAGTCCATTTTCCATTTTGCATGAATGCTAAAAGGTCATTTTAACTCATTTTTGGGTTGCTGGTAGACAACATGATGGCATCGTAACATCTAATATAGATAAAAACCTTCAGGGGCACACGTTGTAACCGTGTGCCACGTTTGCCTCTTCAAGTCCTAATTGTGTAGGAGGTGTTGGCAGCCAAAGAAACAAACACACACTCACAAACAGGGATTTTGCATATTGTAGTAAGAAGCTGTCAATTTATGGTCAAAACTAGGATATGGGAATTGTTTTATTTCAATTCTGACACAATTAATATTATATGTGGGCTTTTTGTCAAGAAGCGGGTGAAAATTATTTTAGCACCTTTCCTTTTCATTGAGGACTATCTGTAGGTGTGCTGTAGGGACAGTGGCTGTAGTGCAGTGTAGTAAGTGAACACGCTCTGGTTAAGCCAAGGTAACATGTTCTTTTTAGGTTTTGAAAAAGCTTGACTACTTTAAAGAAAGCCATAAAAGAAACTCATATCACACTTAAACCTCCTCTTCTCTTGTCAGGCCTTTAGAATAACAGTATTTCTTCCTTGTAACTACTAAAGCTGGAGCTGGAGTCAGGTTTCCTTATTAATTTTGTGCTGGTTTAAGTTTTATCTATTGCTTACCAGCCTGCATTGCTCATTCTTATGCGTTTTTTTGTAATTTGTCAATGTAACAAATTGTTGTACAGCACTATGCGGGTAATATTTTTTGCCTTTAGTGGACACACCTGCAAAAACAGCTCCAGTTATAATCCCCATTGTAGGTAGGACTTCTTGAAAAGTGCATACACATGCTCTCACGCAGCATTATTATTATGCAGATAGTGCACTGCATTTATATTCTGGCTCAAACCCAACCGTGACAAGCTGACAGCGGTTAGTATTGGCCTCTCTGATCTGCTTTCAGCAAGTGTGTGTGTGTTTATGTGTGTAGGAGTGCGAGGAAGACAGAGAAAATAAGGACAGAGGAAGACGAGGATGGGAAGGGACAAGAAGGTAATGGGATGAAAGAAGTAGTGGAAGAAGAGAGGGAAGCTGAAGTAGCTACAATGAGAGAGAAATAGCAAAAGGATGGAACAAAAGGTGGCGAGAGGGAGGAAAAGACAGTAGGGGAGGGGAGGGAGTGGGAAAAAACTTTCTCACATTGCACTAATGAGCTCAGGTAAGAAATGGGACACAGTGGCTACACACATACATACACGCTGCAGTTCAGTGCGCCTAGAAAGAGGGAAAATTAATCATACACTTCAAAAAGACAAATCCCCCGGTGCTGTTGCACCTTCTAAACAAGAAAGGGAAGGAGGTTTTCAGGGAAGGAGTAATACTGTGGAGATTGAGAAAAAGCAAACAGCAGAACGTATAAAAAAAAAAGTTTAAAAAAGAAAGCCCAGATCTGACAAAAACATGTTTAAAAAAAAAGGTCTCTTGTGCTGATGGTTGGATTTGTGGAGAGATTACAACCTGCAGGGAGGAAGTTTCCACACATTCAAGCAGAGCCTGCAGGCGTCCTTGAAAACCCACAGACTAGTTTTTTTCTCCTATTGCATGCTGTAGAACATATAAAAGAACAAGATAAGATTAGGAAAGGGGGGGGTGTTGGAAACGGTCGCTGGGAGATCAGAGGATAAGATGGTGCTTCTGTCAAAACAAAGAAAGAAATTATAATTTAGAAGCTGTGTGAAGAAGCGTTCCCCCTGGGAGCTCCCTCAAAGATCCCCCGGCGTTAATGGCCTCTGCAGTTTCAGCAACAGCCATAAAATAAATTGGAAAAACGGGGGAGAGTGTCGAGGAGATGTACCTGCGCTGTTTTACAGAAATGGGGGGAAAAAAAGTTTCAAGCAGTCATACATAACTCCTACAACCTTCACACCAGCGTCAAGTGGTTTTACAGACCCACCGTCCTTGGAATTCACATGGATAAAGATTTAGACAAATTTCCTAAATGTATCTTTAAGAGGGAAAAGTGGAAGAAGGAGATGCATGCACTCACCAAGTGTGCATTACTGTTTATTAGGGCATACAAAGACGGCATACAAAGACTAGCTATCAGGTCACATGTATTGCTCCAAACATGGCTTTTCCCCAGCCTCCTTTGTCTTCATGGTCTTGATTTTTACCACAGTGCTGACTGAAATTTGTTTTTTTGAAATGGGCAGACTTTCCAGGAAATTTCCAGGAATTAAATGATACCACTAACAGGTCGTCTCTGTTTAAACAACAGAGGTTTATAACACCAGCTGGCTCCCCCAGTGATTTAAGTCTGTCCTGTTTAAAGACCAAATTATTTGAATGCGTGTTTCAGTTTCTGAGTCGCTTTAGATTCGGGTAATAGATGTTTGCCAGCAATCCAAGTTCTATTTAAACATTTCTTTGCTTTCTGACAAGTCGTAGTGCACCTTACAGGGCACCGAGAACTGCAGCGGTAAAGCGGTACTGTGTAAATTTGCCCTGCCAGCAGTGTAATCTCAATAAATTTACTTCCCTCTGTAGGTAAGTCAGGTTTAAATAGCTGATATTTGAGGCTCCAAGGTAAGCTTTTGATTTACTCATTTCTGTTGTGGAGCAGCGAATTCAAGAAAATCTTTTTTTACTCATCTGGCACATTTAATGCAAAACCTGATGTTGAGACAGGAAGGATGCCAGCTTTGTTTTTGGTGCAGATACAGGCGAAGTAAGGAAGCACATAGTCGTAGATGCTATCTTCTCGAAAGGAGTCTAGCACCGATAAGAACCGCGTATCACAGCAGACGTCTGAATGAAAAGAGCCTCTGTGTTTCCTTTGAGGAACAATAAAACAGTGAAAAGTGGAGGAGTGGAAACATTATGGCAGAGAGAAGTGTAAAAAATTTCATAATTTAACATAAAAGCTAACCACTTTCCCTCTTTATTTCAAAATTTTTCGTTGGTTGGTTCAGTTCGTCTAAAATTTTAATTCTGCCATAAAGACGACCTTTAATGACCTCCCCTGTTTCTTTAATTACAAGTTTTGATACATCAGAATATATCAGTAAAGATGAGATTTGACAACCAGTTGAATAGGTTCACTAACTTCACTAGAAACCCCTCAGTTCATAAAAGAGAAACAAGATTTACCTGTAGTAGGCATCCAAATGGGAAAGAGTTAAGGCTCTAAAAGGTTTTCCACACCATTAACCTCCAATAACTTTAACAGTTTTCACTTTATATAACTTTTCAAATCAAATATTTCCAAGTATCCTCCTGTCTTTGAGGATGTCAAGCACACGCCTGCGTGTAAGACCTTTTTGTGTTTATTGCTGCCTGTTTTTATAGCATCACCATCCCTTTGAAAATGTGAATTTTCCTAAATAAAAATGGAAAGATTTTTAGTCCACATAAACACACAGTACAAACAAATATTCTGCCTTTTTTCTTAACATTTGGCGTTGTGCTCTTACTGAACTAAGCTTTCACACTCTTCTCTCTGGACACACACAGAGGTCGTCTCAGTGTGAAATCGCTCTCTGGTCTCTCTCAGCTCCATTCATGCATGTCCTGCTCCTCCATGCTAAAGTAACCATGAGGACAGCCTGCTGGTGGCAATGACAACCACACACACACAAGTAACACACACGCCTTTAAAAAGGTCTATTCTGGATGTTACAGAGCATCTATGATATAATACTGTGTGTATTTTTTGATATAAGATCAAATTGAGCACTCTAGACTAACCCTGTTAGTTGCACAGCTACATTGAATCATTCAGCCCATCATTTGGCCTGACCCCTTTGGTCCTTACTAAATAAATATCTCAGCAGCTTCTGGATGACAAAAGACTCTGTAGAGACGTGCCCTGAGCTTTCCTCTAACTCCTCCATGAATTTGACATTTGTGGTTCTGAGTGAAATACCTGAACAACTATTGAACGGGGCGCATAAAGACATTCAATCCAGATGAAAAGTCTCACTCAGGGTAAAATGTAACAAACCTGATATCAATTATGTTTCATGTAGACCCAAAAAATGTTTAAAAAACACCTTATTAAGTTTACTTTATGACCAAGTTTCTAATAAATGACTCCATAGTGTGTTTATATGTGTATTGCTTATGAACTCATACAGCATTCTCATACAGATGTATGGGTTAAATATTCAATTCAATTCAATTCAATTTTATTTATATAGCGCCAAATCACAACAAAAGTCGCCTCAAGGCGCTTCATAGATACAGAGAAAAACCCAACAATCATATGACCCCCTATGAGCAAGCACTTTGGCGACAGTGGGAAGGAAAAACTCCCTTTTAACAGGAAGAAACCTCCGGCAGAACCAGGCTCAGGGAGGGGCGGCCATCTGCTGCGACCGGTTGGGGTGAGAGAAGGAAGACAGGATAAAGACATGCTGTGGAAGAGAGACAGAGGTTAATAACAGATATGGTTCAATGCAGAGAGGTCTATTCACACATAGTGAGTGAGAAAGGTGACTGGAAAGGAAAAACTCAATGCATCATGGGAATCCCCCGGCAGCCTACGTCTATTGCAGCATAACTAAGGGAGGATTCAGGGTCACCTGGTCCAGCCCTAACTATATGCTTTAGCAAAAAGGAAAGTTTTAAGCCTAATCTTAAAAGTAGAGATAGTGTCTGTCTCCCGAATCCAAACTGGAAGCTGGTTCCACAGAAGAGGGGCCTGAAAACTGAAGGCTCTGCCTCCCATTCTACTTTTAAATACTCTAGGAACAACAAGTAGGCCTGCAGAGCGAGAGCGAAGCGCTCTAATAGGGTGATATGGTACTACAAGGTCATTAAGATAAGATGGGGCCTGATTATTTAAGACCTTGTATGTGAGGAGCAGGATTTTGAATTCAATTCTGGATTTAACAGGAAGCCAATGAAGGGAAGCCAAAACAGGAGAAATATGCTCTCTCTTTCTAGTCCCTGTCAGGACTCTTGCTGCAGCATTTTGGATTAGTTGAAGGCTTTTCAGCGAGTTTTTTGGACATCCTGATAATAATGAATTACAGTAGTCCAGCCTGGAAGTAATAAATGCATGAACTAGTTTTTCAGCGTCACTCTGAGACAGGATATTTCTAATTTTAGAGATGTTGCGCAAATGGAAGAAAGCAGTCTTACATATTTGTTTAATATGTGCGTTGAAGGACATGTCCTGGTCAAAAATGACTCCAAGGTTCCTCACCGCGTTACTGGAGGCCAAGGTAATGCCATCCAGAGTAAGAATCTGGTTAGATACCATAATTCTAAGATTTTCAGGGCCGAGTACAATAACCTCAGTTTTATCTGAATTAAGAAGCAGAACGTTAGCGGCCATCCAGGTCTTTATGTCTTTAAGACATTCCTGCAGTTTAACTAATTGGTGTGTGTCATCTGGCTTCATGGACAGATAGAGCTGGGTGTCATCTGCATAGCAGTGAAAATGTATGCTATGTCTTCTAATGATACTGCCTAAGGGAAGCATGTATAATGTAAACAGAATTGGTCCTAGCACTGAACCCTGTGGAACTCCATAATTAACCTCAGTGTGTGAAGAGGACTCTCCATTTACATGCACAAACTGGAGTCTATTAGATAGATATGATACAAACCACTGCAGTGCAGTACCTGTAATACCTACAGCATGTTCTAATCGCTCTAATAGGATATTATGGTCAACAGTATCGAACGCTGCACTGAGGTCTAGCAGGACAAGCACAGAGATGAGTCCACTGTCAGAGGCCATAAGAAGATCATTTGTAACCTTCACTAAAGCTGTTTCTGTGCTGTGCTGAGCTCTGAAACCTGACTGAAACTCTTCAAATAAACCATTCCTCTGCAGATGATCTGTTAGCTGTTTGACAACTACTCTTTCAAGGATTTTTGATATGAAAGGAAGGTTGGAGATTGGCCTATAATTAGCTAAGACTGCTGGGTCTAGAGATGGCTTTTTGAGTAAAGGTTTAACTACAGCCAGCTTGAAGGCCTGTGCTACATAGCCGATCATTAGAGATAGGTTGATCATATTTAAGATCGAAGAATTAATTAATGGCAGGACTTCTTTGAGCAGTTTTGTAGGAATGGGGTCTAAAAGACAGGTTGATGGACTCTGCTGCTGGCGCTGTACCTGGGTGTAACGCTGGTTTTGTCGCCGTTAACGACGCCATTTCTAGAAAAAGTATGAAAATAAATAGCATTATTATGATTAATAAATAAGTATTTCTTATCTTAACACAAAGCTTGGTGCACTGTCATGTTTACCAACCAGCTTTAATGGTTGTTTCTTCCTTTATTTAAAAAAAAAAATCAGTCTTTTGTTTTGTTTTGCTTTGTTTTTTGCAGATTTTCACAGAAAATGTATTTTTTTTAAATAAAAACGAGGAGGCTGGTTTTAAACTGGTTTTAACGAGGAATTAAAGTTGCTACACTTTGTTCCATTTCCTGCTGCGAACTGCACAACAAGGGTCATCTGGTGGTAAAAAATAAAAAAAACAACAGCTGCTGCTAATAAAAAGTCAGAAGAAGAAAAGAGAAATGTGCTCGCAAAAGAGCTGCTGCTCATTATGCGGCACATAAAAATAATTAAAAACGATAAATTGGGCTTTTCTGTGTTTTTAATTTTCACATTACATTTTTTTTTTTTAAATCCAGTAAATTATTTGCTGTACTGTTTAGACACTCGCTGTAGTTTTCAGATAATCTATTTCGACCATTTCACCCTACAGTGACTGCAGAGCCTTTTAAAACCTCGCTATGATCTTGCAGCTGCCACCTGCTGTACTGGTGCATGCATGCGCACACAAGCATGTATATATAAACATGATGCACAGCAGCAGGAGAGTCAGTGAGCCGTGCAGTCAGGACTCTGTTTGTGTAAACAGCGAGAGCCTGTTACAACAAGACATTCCAACATTAAGGGCTCCCCCATGTTATACAATGGGAGGGAGAGATGGAGATCATCGCTGTGCTGTATATGCGAGGCTCACTGAAGTATGACTGCATGGGTCTGCGCCGTTTCCTGGCCTGCTGTGTGTGCAGACATGTGTGTGGAGTGTGCATGTGTTTGTCATTATCTGGTAAACGTAGAACTCGGCAATCCTCTTTCTGTTCAGTTATGGCATCACAAATAATGGGCCTGAAATGATTAGCCAGTTATGAAAACATTTTGATAATCCATTAATCATTAGGGTTGGTTTTTTGTACCGAGCAAAAACACTATCCATTATCTAACTCCAGCTCTGATTGTTGCACACAGAATATCTTGAGGGTTTGGGTGGACAAAACAACCAATAATAATATCTCACATTTGGGCAAATTTGCAACAGTTTTTCTTAGGTAATATTCTGACTAGCTTGTGGGGATAGGTTAATTGGATAATCCAAATTGTCACTAGGTATGAATGTGAGTGCAAATGGTTGTTTGTCCCTGTGTGTTAGCCTTGCGACAGACTGGCGACCTGTCCAGGGTGTACCCCGCCTCTCGCCCTATGACAGCTGGGATAGGCTCCAGCGCCCCCCGCGACCCTGAAAAGGATAAGCGGAAGTGAATGGATGGATGGATGGATGGATAATATTCTGACTACCAATTAAAAGAGACAATGATAAACCGATAATTAGTTTCAGCCCTAATTGAATTACTCTCAGTATAAGAAAACATATTTTATTGTAATGTATTATTACACCATATTTTTTATGTAAAATCACCGGAAAACCAACAAGCACCTACACAGCTTTTCACTTGTTACATTTTTAGTTATTGTTGAATGAGCCCCTGAACCCTTATTTATCTATTTATGGACCTTGGTGCAACTCCTGCATTCGTCCACAGTCTGCAACGAGCCGTTTTAGATCCGTTTAAGGCAGCCTTGTCCTTATTGGCTGTCCCCCACAAGCACAAGGTTTGAATAACAAGTGGGTGGAGCTTCTGTGGTCACAGCTAGGGATGTGCAACCATATTGGGGAAATCCCTTCTCTATGTCATCATACAGACCCAAGAGTAGAGGAAAACTATTGGACATTCTGGCCATTGTTGTCTTCTTAATTCTCTGAGGTCTAAGTCATTACCAGTGATAATCCAGCCCTGACCCTAACTGTGGGCAATTAGCACAAAAGCATTTTTGTTTTTTATTTCACTGTTCTTACAGGTTTGGGCAATAAAGGACCAAAGAAAAGAATCACCTGCCTTACTTGCATTAAAATCTACTTCTTTTTTTCCATATGATCCATTTTGGCTCTTAAATTTAAGGTAGAGTTACCACCCAAGGTAAATAACAAGGGATTTTTACATATGTGTTAAATGTTGTAAATGCCCCATCTTTTTATTTGTCTCTATCATGGCTGGCACCGCATATGAAACACTGGATTGCATTGGCCACCTACGGGTTACACTGTAGGCTCTGCAAAGATTCACTAAAGAAGTCTAAATCAGACATTACACCTGAAAGGGTTAATAAAATTGCATTAATAGTTTAGTAGCAATCGTGATATTGTGCCTCACTGAGGATCTATTTTTCTTTTTGTTTTGTGCATTGTCATTACAAAGAACTAGGCTTCACTTCTTTCTCTAAGAAACATCTATGTCTTCCACACTTTTCAACCAAGAATCAATTTTACCTGATGTTTGCCTGAGTAAATGCGACTGGGCTTGTTGCCTCTGCCTTCTGTGAGGATTTATGGCAGTTGGCAGTTTGCAGCAGCTGACTGAAACTACACTGGAAATGAGAATATTGAATATAAAACTTGATTTATCTTTTATTTAGCTCACTTTTTTATTTATCTTCCAGGATTCGTGTTTGACTGATATTTTTGTTAACGTTAAACTTACCCCATGCGGGACTTCACAGAACCCCTGGCAGTACCACCATTTGACAAGCACTGCATTAGACAGTATTACAGTATCTTTCACGGTGTGTACTTATCAGTGTTTCTTGTGTTTCCTGCCACGCTCCCTGCTGAAGGGAGTGAGTGAGGTCTCCTAGAGCGAGAGGACAGCTCCCAGCAGGGAGGCGCTCTGCAGGGCTCTGTTACATGCCATAAAGTGTGTGTGTCAGCATGCTCGCAGGCCTTGAAGACTGATACACAACTGATGCATGTGCTTTTTGCACACATAAAATGTGTCTGAATGGTGGGCTAGGCTGTTAGGGAGACTGAAGAACACACACTGCAATTCTGAACAATCCTAAATAAAATGATAGTTGACAGAGACCCCCCTGCTGTCCACATCAACCCAGAGGCATTTTGCTTATCGGCAATATCTCGACAATATAAGAATACAAAACGGCTTTTTAACCTGAATCCACTCACGTAGATAACCCCATGACTAGTCTTTGTTTTAACTTTTAGGTTAACTGAGGTAACATCCATCAAGGCCACATGGGTCCACATGGACAGCCTTACCCTGAAACTTCAACTGGAATACTAAACAACCTTTACAACAAGCATTAACATGCGCCACAGTCAGCTGCGGTTTATCAGAGTAGAGCAGAAGTGAAAATGAGCTGCTGAAGATGAACTGTGGCTCCAAACCACTAAACCTCATTAGAAGGGGAGTCACATTTGGCCAAGCTGATAAAAAGGTGTAAACCTGTCACCAGGTCTCATAATAACGCTGTCAAATACAGCAATAAAAACGTGTTACTATAGCTGCATGGCAGTAAAACCGATTAGCAGTGAAGGTTTCTGTTTGGGCTGTTTTGTGCACTCACTAACCACCTAGGTACATCTGTTCAACTGCTCGTTAACACTAACATGTAATCAGCCATTCACACGGCAGCGCCGCAGTGCATTTACGCATCTAAACATGGTCAAGAACCGCTGAAGTTGACACCGCTCATAAAAATAGGAAAGAAAGGTCATTTAAGTGGCTTTAAACATGCCATGACTGTTGGAGCTGGTCTGAGTATTTCAGACGAGCAACAACTGCATATCAGTAACTGCTGATACGCTGGGATTTTTCCATACAGTCATCTTTAGGATTTACAAATCCTAAAAAAAAAAGATATCCAGCAAACAGGAGTTCTGTGGGGTAAAAAGCTAGGGGAGACTACTTCGAGCTGATAAGAAATTACTTTTTACCAAAGTATGCAGATGACCATCTCTCAACACAAAGATGTGGTCTTCTGCTGCTGTAGCCCATCGGCGGCAGAAGACCACACTGGGAGGCTACAGTTGACAAAGGCTCATTAAAATTAGACAATAGAAGAAAATATTGCCAAGTCTGATGGCATTAAGATGGTAGAGTTAGAAGTTAGTTTAATTAGCATGAAATCATGGACCCATCCTGCCTTGCGTCACACAGTTAACCACGGTTACACACGGTTTTGGGCATCCTAGTACCAACTTGTTTAAATTCCACAACCCACCTGAGTGTTGGGTTGACCTCATGGCTGCTTTCGATCAAAACGTGCGCCATTCACAAAGTTCAGATCATCTAGAAATTAGTTTCTTAAACATGACATTGAGTTAACCGTACTCAAATGGCCTCCACAGTTATCAGTCAAATAGAGCACCTTATGAATGCGGGGTAACGAGAGATTTGCATCGATGTGCAATGACAAATCTGCAGCAACTGTGTGATGGGATGTTGGAATGTTTCCAGCAGAAATGATTAATTAAGGTAGTTCTGAAGGCTAAAGTTGGCCCAATGCGTTAGTAACAAGATATACCTAATAAAGTGTCCAGTGAGTTTAGTTAGGGAGCTACTGTGTCTGAGGAAGGGCATGCTTGTCTAAACTATCAGTAAATCACTGGTCCCTGAATGGGTTGTAGGGAGTTTCTGCTTGTTTTAGTTGTCCTTTCAGGATCAAACTTCTATCATTTTTGTTCAGTCTCAAAAAACAGAATTCTTGGTGTGCAGGCGGCTGTTTTCTCTCGAAAAGCTCTGCTTTCTTAGCACCAAACAGCAGAAAGACGCTATCAGCAGCTACCTCAAACACAGTGGAGCTTTATGGAGCTTAAGAGCTTCGTATTTCCCAGAAGAGTCAGTAGAGACCAAAAACAGCAAAAAGAGAGAGAATATTTGAGTTATGTCTGACATTACTGAATGATAATATTGCTCTTTGAAGGCTACTTTTCTTAAACGGTGAGGGCAAAATGTGCTTCTCAAAGGCCTGTTTTACACTCTGCCAAACTTTTCCCAATATAACGTTTTCTGGTGTTTTTTTTTCTTCCTTCAGAAATTATTCGTCTCATAAACTACAAGGAGCTCCCTCTGTAAAACTAATTTTCCTTGAGATTGAAATAATATTGGAGTCATGCAGTAATTTTTAAATTATATAAAACAAAGAAATACAGCTTTCTTTTTTTATTCTTATCAATTGTTCAAATAAGGACAAACATGCTCTTAATTGTGTATCTTTTTGCACTATTTTCTCCAACTTGAATGTTCGCTTTCTTACTCAAACTGCACCTGAAAAGAAGACATTCCCCAAGCTCAGTGACACTTTTTGGTTAAATCAACATTAAATTGAATAAATCAACTAAATCCCTAAAATGGGCCTGTCTTCTGTGTCTCCTTGCAGAGAAAACCCAGAAGGGAGAAAAGAGGAAGCAGAATGGAGTGAAGGATAAAGGGAAGGAGAGAAGGAAGAATAGTCCTGAGAAGAAAAAGGAGAGATGGAAGTCAGAGAACGGCTCCATGCTTAAAGAGCTAGGTACATTGTGTGTGCGTGGGTGGGTGGCTGCGTTTCCTGCAGTGTTTGCAGTTTTTCCAAACTACACGTCATTGGCTGAACCTGTGTGTGTGTGTGTGTGTGTCTGTGTGTGTGTTTGTGCATTTGTATAAGAAGGTGCCCACAGTTTTGTAGCCTTGATGCTTGATATACAATCCCTTAGTGCAAAACACCAAGACCTTACAAAAACTGAAAATCTAAGGATATTACAGTTACACTTTGCCCTATAAACACACTATTAGATGATTTTGTCTTGAATAAATTATTTATCCGCTAATAATCAGTTTTTATACTGCCACTTTAGCATCCTCTCCACACTCTGTGTGTGTGTTATTTTGCCTTTTTTGTTTTAATTTTATTTTACAAACTTCATGCCTCCATCACGCCTTTTCCGTGATAGCTGCTGATCAGCTGGCAGATCCGATGGCAAAATCTTTAATAGAAGCTGACAGCAGGTCTAATATGATCTATCAATCTCTGGGCAGCGTTACGTCACTCACAGAGAGAGAGGGAGAGATTAAGAAGCACAGTGTGGTGTAGGGATACACGACGACTGTTTTTTAAAATCATGTCAAGTAGAGTTTTAGTTATAGAAAAACTAGAAGGACTAGTTATGGTCAGACTGGGAAATGTGGAAATCTGTATGTATAATCTTACAGACGCTAACAAATCAGATATTTATCATTTATTTGAGAAGTAAGTTTTGGTTGTTGTTGTTTTTACTGAAACTTCGGAATTTCAGGATGTCCCAAAGAACATTGTCTTAATTTTTTAACAATTTAAACACTTGAAACATGTAAACGTTGCCACCTCACAGTAAAAGGCTTCTGGTTTTGAATCCACCGGCCAGTACAACCTAAACAGCCCTTCCTTCGTGTGTGTAAATATGCAGGTTGGTGTATGTAGGTTGGTACATAATGAGTCCACTTAATTTTTTAGTCTCTTACAATGGGGATCTGTATATACAAATGGTGGCTTAGGAATTACTAAGCAATTAATGCAAAATTGCTACAAATGTCAGGATATTTGGTGATTCTAAGTGATTCATAGGTGTAAATGTAATCGTGCATGATTGTCGGTGTCTATGTTGGCTCTGTGACAAACTGGTGACCCTTCCAATGATGTACCACACCTGTCACCAAGGGACAGCTGGGATAGACTGCAGCTTCACCGTGAGCTTGATTTAGACAAACAGTTAAAAAAAATGGATGGATGGATGGCAAAAGACAGAAAACAATTCCACAGATAGAATAAAAAAGGCCAATCATCAAGACATTAAGTGGTGCTGTAAAAAGAAGGTTTAAAACTCTTGACATCTACGGTGGGACTCTTTAACTCTTTGCATCAGCTGTAAATTCAGGTTACGTACATTTTTCAAAGCCATTAAAGAGCAACTTGCATCACTTGGCAAAATGTAAAAAAAAACTAAATAAAGTAGGAAAAAATAGACCCAGAAATGATGGTAAAACTAAAAAGAGTAAACAGCTTCAGTGTGACAGGAGGCCTTTCATCGTTGGGATAAAGATGGAAGATAACGGCTGGCTGCCGTGTCAGATGATCCATCCCTCATATGTGGCTGATTTTTGCAGCCACCTATGATGCTCAGAAGATGGATATTATATGGAAATTTAGCAAGTGGCTTATACAGATTTTTTTTTCTCCTAACATTGACAATTTATAGAGATATTTCGAGCGCACAGCGAGTCGAAGCGAGTGAGAAGATAAAAGCTCAGTGACTCACTCGAGGACAGTTGAGAGACGTTTGATGGACACGCTGGCGGCTCTGGTGATTGAATCTGGAGCTTTTAAGTTGTCAACACAAGACAAGCCACCTGCCTGACTATTGAGGTGCAAATTAACATTTCAATGCGCTGACATGCATATAAAAGTCAAAAAAGATACTCTACTCTAAAACAGTTTGTCCATCACTAAGCAGCAAGAGAAGGTTTTATTTCTTCTGAGTAGGAGAGACAGGCTTAGCTTCGAGGAGGCTATGAGTCAGTGTATAACTGTCGTGTGTGTGTGTGTGTGTGTGTGTGTGTGTGTGTGTGTGTGTATATTTCTTAGGAAATAATCCAGGTTCTTGTTAGCCCCAGTAGAAATATGTTGATTGATGTGTTAAGTCAGGGGTGCAGACACCAAAGCCTCTCTGTTCAGAAACATGGGAGCTTCAGATTTTAAGCTGAGTATTTACCCATCTGTTCACGTCCATCTATTATCATGGCTCGCTTTTAAAAGTTGGCACAAACGACTGCGGCATTTCTGCTGCGCTGCTAAAGTCACATTTCCTGACATTTTGAAAACATCATCAGGTTACTTTTCTCAATGCTGCGTCTTCATGGGACAGTAGCACTGTGACAGTTTGATGAGAGCTGGTGCTGTCAGAGCACGCCGTCAGAATCAAACGCAGAGTTTCCTCCTGTTTCAGGTTTTGTCTTTCAAATTATCGCTTTTATCTCGGAAACGTTTTGCTCCAGAATTCCATAACTCTCAGAAGCCATTTGAAAAAGGTGACAACCATGCATGTTGAATGGTCTTAACATGACAAAATCAAATAAGAGGAAAAGCCTCTTGGCTTAAAGTATATATGTGGAATCCTTTGTGTCGATAGTGATTATTATTGAATGGACTGGGGGGGGGTGGTTGTATGCCAACACCTTTAACCACTCCTATGAGCAAATTACTTGTTTTTCACACATGCACTGCAGCTCTGAAGTTTTCTAGACCAGGGGTGCCCAATCCCAGTCCTCGAGAGCTACTGTCCTGCAGTTTTTAGATGCATCCCTACTTCCAACACAGCTGAATCAAATAGTTGGATTACCTCTTGGGCATGCCATCAAGTCTGGCAAAGGCCTGATAACGAAGCATTCATTTGATTCAGGTGTGCTGGAACAAGGACGCATCTAAAAGCTGCAGAGCAGTAGCTCTCGAGGACTGGGATTGGGCACCCCTGGTCTAGACATTACCTGATGGAGATGCATGTCAGAACATATACTTTAGACTTCAGAGGGAGACAAAGTTACAGATGGTTTGGAAATGTGCAGAGGAGGGATAGTGAATATAGTAGATAAAGGATGCTGGACATGGAGATACCAGGCAGGAAGAAAAGAGGAAGACTGCAGAGAAGATTCACGGATGTAGTGAAGCAGGACTTGCAGAGGGTTGGCGTGACAGAGAAGATGCTGAGGATAGGGTGAGATGGAGGTAGATGAACTTCTCACAGTGAGTGAGTGGATTACACATCCTTCCTTCTGCAGACTCTTCTCAGGCAGAAGCCTCACTTACACCCAACTGTTTCCAGCAGTAATACAGCTGACACAAACCTTCTGATGTGTGCTACATTTGAAAAGAGGGGAACATCAGACAGCGACTTGATTCTGCCAAGATCGCCTGGAGTTCATGTGTGAAAATGGCTTAGTTTTATTATTTAAACTGCACCATATTGTCATTCTTTCCACTCACCAGTGCCCGGAAAGTGGATTTGCAGTTGTTGACAAATACACTTGTAAACACAAATGTCAACTACCTTGAAGGGTGCTATAAACCATTCTGCAAATATTTATATAGTGCTTATAAATAGGAAGACTTGAGTAAAGTGTTTCCAGAGAAGCGAAAAGACCTCAATTTCAGGGGGAAAAAAGACACATCAATAAAGTCTTTTTTTTTTTTTTTAATTGTGTAAGAAAAGAAAAAAAATTAACACGCAAAAAGTGAACACACGAGTTCTGACATCCTATATGTTTGCGTGGGTGTCTAGAAACAAAAACAAAGTCTTCTGTATCTTCAGGCCACCTCTAAAAACAAGCTGCTGTGCTCTAAATAGCTTCTATATGTAGGACATCAAGTAGGTGGTTTCGTAGCCTTATGTAACCCTTGTTTTTGTGTACCCAGATCTAAAGATTTGTGAATATTGCTGCATTCCATAAAAAGCTGTGGGCTGCTCAGACAGTCACTGTACCTGATTAATATCTGAGAGCCTAAATGAAAATGAGTTCTAATTAGACGACTAATTGTGCGCTCTAATTTGTCGTCCTTTCATCTGAGTTTTTATGTGCCCGAAAGCAACTCGCGTAGGGGACGGATAGGCACGGGTCTGCGTACGATGGCCAAGACACGCGAAACGCATTAAAAAAATACATAAACGGGAGATCTCAGCACGCTGGCAGCGGCACTAAAGCAACACGTAAAACGCAGAGGGCTCGCTTCCTTCCTCTGATCTCAGAAAACGAACATGACAGAAAGTTGCTGAAAGCTATGAAAACCAGCCGACAAAGATTTCACGCTGTCATCAAAGGATGAAACCTGAAGCTGCTCTGTTGATAACAAAATGGGCTCTGGCTCTGAGGGATTAAAGCTTTTTTTTTTTTTTGGTAGGAATTATATACAGCCAAGCTTAACCTCACTCTACTGTTATAACATTTCTGCATCATAAAATTCATATATACGTCCACAAAGATTCAGGTTCCACTGTGAGCCTCCTGTGTGTGACAGCTGCAGGCTTGACTTCTGAGAAGCGCATTGCAGTAAAGAGTGTTTTGTGTCTTAGTATCAGTAGATTTAACTCAGAATCTTCAGAAAACTCAAAATAGGCCACCTTTCCTAACCTTCCCTCCAAAGTCAGTTTCACATTTTAGCAACACGAGTTTCTTTCAGTAGTTTTGCCAGAGTTACTTTTGCTAATTCTAACCGATTCTTGATTCAGTAAACGGAAAAGGCGGGGCTGCTTTTGATAGCCCTCGTACGCTGAAGCCCCTCGGTATTGAACTAGTCACTTTGGTTTTAATTCAACCAAATTGCTTATGTTACAGACAAAACAGATTTTTTACTCTAAAGCCAGTAAAATTGGAGTAATGACGAAAACTGCAACCTTAAAATTTCACATTTGCATGCTTCGTCGTGCCGTTTTTTACTACACTCTCTCAACAGCAGAGAACTAATTCATATCCAAGCAAATGCAGGCCTTTGAAAGGTGAGTTGACTGATCCTAGTAGTTACCACCTGATCAGAGCGAACACTGTGTGCTATTGCTGCAGTTTAGCCTTCACTCTGGGTGACGACATACAGCTTTCTACTGTAGAGTTATTTAATTATTAAAACCTTTACACACCCTAGGATTAAACCTGCTATCCGAGTGCTGCACTGCACCCTGTGCCACTGCCAAGGGAGGTCATGTGATCGGTTCAGTTTGTGTCTGTTAGCAACATTACTGGAAAAACTTAACGATAGATATTAGACGCGTGGCTTGGCCCAACTAAGAAGTCATTAACTTGTGAAGTTGATGCACAAACTTCTGTCTTGATGCACGCTCAGAAATACTGGAAAGTTGTTTCTGTTATCTGGAGGTGGCGTTTTCAGTGGGAGAAACATTTCATCACTCATCCAAGTAACTTCCTCAGACTCAGCTGAATAATTCTGAATCATTGGAGATTGCAGAAGTCGCTTGGATGAGTGACGAAATGTTTCTACCGCCAAAAAAGTTAGTCAGGATTCTTTTCCGATGCAAGTTTGGGCAATTTTTAATCCTTTGCATGCTATCCTCCCAAATACATACAGTACAAAACAATAGGAATACACTGCTCTCAAGAGAATATCACAAACTGATCTACCTTCAGATACACTTTTGAGACTAAGTTTATGGATGGCGTGTAGCAGAGATATGCAGTCTTGAAGTGCTCTTGTTAACATTGTTGGGGAGATTTTTTTAATTTAGTTACATTTGAGTTTTATAAATTCTTCATAACGGTGATATGATTTTTCTTCACCCTCATGAAGATTTAGTTTTGTCCTTTAGGTTTTGTGCTTTATGCCCCAGTGGAGCACAAAACCAAAGGTTTGGGAAGATTTTGATCCATTGCCTACCGACTGCAATACGCTGTACTGTGTTGACCAGTGAGGTGCCAGCTGTGTCTGTCTGCCATTTGGTGCTGAGCGGGTAGTGCACTGTGGGTTTTAAGAGCTTTTTCAAAGAAGAGAGGTACCTGCTGCAGCTGAAAACACCACTGTAAGAGCAACAAGAGTGAAATGAAGCGATGCAGTCATCACTCAGTAAAAGGCTCCATAAAGCTGAGAGAAGCAGAGCCACAGACCCTCTCCCGTTGTCTTCATATTGGTATCTGATTGATTGGTAGGACCGATTTCCACTGGTAGAGCTGTTTGCATATTTTGAACTGCACTGTTAAAGGTTTATGGCGGACTGACTTCAACTTACAGTAGGATGTCGGTTGGTTTGAAGGTATATTTGGTCATTACTGATTTAAATCCGAGAAGCCTTTTGTGATTTTAAAATCACCAAAATGATTTTGACTATATTACAATTCATCTGCGTCGTATCATACATAGCTTGTTTTTTGGGGGGTTTTACCGATCCCAAAGCCCAGTTTTAAAAATGGCATTGTCATTGAGGACTGTCATTGGCTCACTTATGCTTAGGGGCGGAGTCCAGCCGTCCAAGTCCATTACGAGGCTACATATATACTCAGAAAACTGGAGTCAGTTTCTCCACAGATACTTTAAAACAGCACAACCATCATTTTATATTAGAAATATAAAATTTGATCTTTCTTGAGCTTTATCAGCAATTAAAAAAGAATAACTAAGGGGAACCATTAAAGCATTTTTTAATTAAATGTTATTAGTGTAAATTACATGGAGCTGCTCCATACTTTCACAAGGCATACCACTGCTTAGAGGTATTTTACTCAGCAGTAATTTAATCACGAGAAAATACAGAGTCGTGTTGAGTTTTTGGTTATATTTGACTGATTATTAATTGTTTAATTAAATTTTTGACTTCAGGGATACAAATATAAAATATGACAAAACTACATACCTGTGGTTTGTGTAGTCCAACGTAGGATGGTGCACGGCTTAGTTTTCACATCACATTTTAATCCTGTTTTTTTGCTCAGCTGATTACTTTTCAGTTTTTTAGTCCAACCGGTGAGTGAAGACACATTTTTCCCTCATGAATGGGTGGTTGTCAGGCGGTTGCTAAATGCCTTGTATCTCTGTTCATTTACAACCTGACCAACTAACCGCAGGTGGCTAAAATAAATATGTTGTGGATTAGTTACTGAATTCTTCGATTTTTTTCACGTGAAACGCGAGGTGAACTTTGCACGTATGGGGTAATTTTACCGTCATGAGCATCAGTTATTAATCTGATCACACAATTTTTAGGCATATGCAGTGTAAAAACTACAGTGGGTCCAGCATGTCCATGATCATGTGTATTTGCACCTCACAGTCCAGTATCTAATCTGGCAGAGATGTTTTTCACCCACACACACAGTGACTATCAGCAGTGACGCAGGACTGTCTCTCATTTCCTTATTTAACCAGAGCTGAGCATCGCAGAGCCGGCAGTCGAAGTGAATGTGATCAATAAACAGGCAGATAATAACACGGGGCACAAGAGCAGTTTGGCTGTGCTTATTTGCTTCCTTTTCTGAGATTATCTCCATCCTTTTTTGTTTATCTCTCCTTTTCCCCCACTCATCTGTTACAGTTATTTTTTATACTGAATCTCCCCTCTCTCTCTCTCCCTGGCTCTGTTGTTATGAAACTCCCTCTTTCTGTTTATCTTCTCTCCTGCCTTTCTCGGTTTTTCCACCCGACTGCTGAGGGATAAGGACTGCAACTTGATGTTGAATACTTGCTGGGAAATCATAGCTCGAATCGTCTTTCCACGATAAACAAGTCCTTCTGTATATATGGTGTGCTTCTGTTGTTTGCAACTGTAACATTTGTCTGCATTTGTGTGTCTATGTGCGCCTTCTTCTGTCAACCCGCTCTATATATCATTCTCAGTGTGTCGTCTCTGTGTTTGTCTATGCGTGTCGTATGTGTTCATATCTCACTGTCTCTGTGTGTGCGTATGTGTGTGTGTGTGTTTGTGTGTCCGGCCATCTGTTCTCTGTCGGGTCTGGTCCTGACTCTCAGGGCTTTGTCTTCCTCTCTCTCTGTTCTGGGATCAAGATGACAGACGTGTATCATAACTCCTTCTCAGATGTGCTGTCCCCTATCCGCACTGTTTATTAGTCAGGCCCAGAGGCTAGTGATGATTAGAAAAAGGAAAATTGCTTTGAGTTGTTTCTAATGTTCCCCACGGGTGCTGAGGAATTTCATCTTAAAAGGGGACGTTCATTCTCAGCTTCCTTTTTTTTTTAAAATCATGGGCTCCATTAGAGTAGCTATGAAGTTCCCAATCAACCGTATTTATCCTGTATTGTGCTCAGTTCATTCTCCGTCTTGAGCCAGCTCTGTTCCCCCACCCTGTAAGCCAACTTTCTTCTGATAGGCTGCCCCTCGTCAACAAAAGCTTCGAACGGCAGGTGGGATGGACTTCAGAGCTACGCGTCTGAATTGATCGCATTAAGGATGTCCGCACTCGCTGACATCATACAGAGCCAAGAGTAGAAAAAAAAATCAGAATTCAAGCGCTAAGTAGTTTTTCACGTTTAATGTGAACATCCAACATTGTTTATAATTCAAAGTTGCATGTTTGATTCCAGTTAGATTTTATGATTTATAAAATAGTACACAAATAGTAGAGCCAAACTAATATCTGATTTTTTAAGACCGATATCAATATTTGGTGATTGAAAAATCCAATACTGGGACAGTTTAAGTTTTTCTTTCAGACACTGAAAATAAAAATAAATAAATGTCCTCGTTACGTGTGGGAATTTATTTAGTTGTTTACTTGATTCTGCTCAGATTATCTGATCGTGGCCTCGAAAACCCTGTGTTGCTTACAGGGAAGTTTCATAGCGCCCTCTGGTGGACAAGTTGCAAAACATGAACACTCACAAAATCATTGAAGGGTGTTTCTCCCGTCTCTTCTTTACTTTTTTAAATGTCATTTTTTCAGATGTGAATAAAGTCGATGCCTTTAGATATCAAATACCTGTAATAAGACCAGATGAGAACATTGGTCTGCACTGCCTTAGTTACAGTGACTTTAAAAGAGCTTTAAAAGGCTTTTAGATTTAACAAAACCTTGAATAAAAATAAACTAAACCACATTGCTAAAAATATTAAAAACGTGCTCTCTGTTTATTAAATAACAGTTTATTAAATAGTGGATCATAAAAGCAAGGTTAACATCTCTGAGAATCTCTTGTGTTTCTCTTTACTTTGAAATTTGAGAGCGAAGATTTTACAGCAGAGAGAGAAACAAATAGGTTATCTTAAAACTATCCAGTAATTGGTTTGTGCCTTCTGACGACAGCTCTAACGAAACAAGAATGCCTTTTGGTCACAAAGATAATGAGGCCAACAGTAATGTGTGAGATGAATTTGCTTTTGGACAAATTGGTAGCACAGAGTGAAAAAAGAAGAAATGGTAGGCAACAACAAAAGATTTTATTCTAGTTCCCATTATTGTGTCCCTTTATTTGACTTCATTCCTTAATTAGGAAAATGTATTTCTGATTTTTAAAGTCTGAAAGAAAGACATCAGTACGGTCAACACAGTTGCATAAACTAGAATACACAAAATACAAAGACAACCAAAATATATAAACATCAGTGGCAACAGAGCCTGAAACATCAATAAAAACCCTGTCTTATGCCAGAAGCAAGCTATTTCAGGCAGCCTGAACTAACTGGAATGTAACCTAGCAACTGAAGCCATTTGTAATCACATTTTGTACCAAGTTGTGGACATTTGCACGGAAAAACTACTCCTAGCATTGCTAAGTTTAGCAAACTAACCCAACACTATGTGTTTGCAACGTTATACATGACACAAAGTGCTGCACATAAATGACGAGCATATTAGTTACAGGAGCATCTTTTCGCTCTCTTTCTTATGTACTGGCTCTGGTCTTCGCCCTATCCTGCTGCTGGTGTGTCCCTTACCCTGCATTGCATTAGCTAGCACTAGCTGGCAATTCTTGTTGTTCTGTGTGCCATAAGACAGCCTAGTGTTTATTAACTCCAACACCATTTTTTCTTTAGCATTAGCTTGCAAAAGTACCAGGAAAAGAAATATTTCCTTGTCATTAGCTTTACTGCAGCATCAGCTAATTACTTGACTGTACCAAAAAAAGAAAAAGGTAGAAACAGTGTTGCAATTTGGTTTAAATGACAAAGTGTTGCCATTAGTAGGTTTCTCATGGAAATCTGTTTGAGGACTTTATCTTCCCTGTCTCCTTAAACAGAAAATAAAACAATACTTTATGTTTATTTATACTTGTGTTTATATCTAAAGGTTCCCTTTCCTGATGTTAGCATGATGATCCAAAACATATGAATGCATAGGAAACGAAAGGAAGATCTCTAGCATCGGCAAACATTTTTAACTGGGGGTTTGATTCGCAGACATTTATTAACATTTTTTCTTTATCACATGCAAAGCAACAACAGGAAAATACTAAATAAAATAAGGTAATAAACTGTGGCTGTTATTGTACCTGGGCAGATTGTGCTTAAATGAGAGATGCTGAGGAAAAACCTGGATAAATGTGGAAAACATGTCTTGAAAAAACAAAGACATTGCATAATCAGTTTTTTTTTATACATGCCACAACTGCCACCGTAAGATGATACTACTAACCCTAACCCTATGATACTACAGGCAGAACTCAGACCCAACAGCAGGCTATAAGTTAGACATGAAAAATTGTTCCCAGATAAGTCTGTAAGATGTCATAAGGCATATAAAATACACCAGATTTCTGTCTATTATGCAATAGAATGGATTTGTGTTAAATAATCACATCTAAACAAATCATGTTGTACATGGATGTTGTACCTGACCGAACTGGACATAGTAACAGGGTGGCATGTTTATGTTGGTCTCCTGATTTCCTCTCTCTGAACTCTGCTCATTTCCCTTCTGCTCCATCAACCCTCCCTGTCTTCTTCACACTTCTTCACTGTCTTTTTCCCCCTCCCTCCATCACCTATTCCCTCCCTCTGAGCTCTCTCAATTCCTGCAGAGACATGCTGCGTCATGGAAACTACCAGCTCAGTGTGTGCGTGTCTGTGTGTGTGTGTGTGTGTTAGATAGCTTGTGTTAAAGGCACCCTAACAGCACCTCCTGCTGTCCTGCTTGCCAGATCATTATAAGCAGTGATGATTTACAAGGAGGTTGCAAAAATAAAAGAGAGAAAGATGCTCAGATCACAAAAATATCCACATTTATGAGTACATTTCAGTTTCTGCAAAGTTTTGTCTTCATTCTCTGCATTCCTGATGATGTGTATATGGCTGCTATCGATTATTTAGATGCATTTGGTCCCAGAAGACAGTATGACTATCTCCCAGTGCTCTTGGTTGGACTAAATTAGATCAATAAACTTGATTATTTTTATTCACTTGATGCCTACAGAGTCCCTGAGAGGTCATACTTAGATTTTTTTTGCAATAACATTTGCGCTTCATTCAACTCACAGTGGAAGTGAGCTCTATTATGATACTGTATATACACCCAAACCTGTACCTGATTAAGACAACTACAGACTGTATCATAGGTTATGATTGCAGTCATATTGGTGTCACTGAATGCCTCATGCAATATATGAGTTTTTAAACATTCACTACTAGATAATATCAGAGGTTGGTCATTTAAAAAGGAGAACAGGTGGACTCCGGTGGTCCCCGTGGACTCCCACGTTCAGTTTTACAGTAATCGTGTTTACAGCTAAAGAATAAAATGTTTTGACCTCCATGGATCGTTTTCCCCTTTGTAAGAGCTCACCAGGGGGTGGGTTTTTAATTCTGCTCATCCATCTGGGTGGTGGTAAGCGTCCTGACATAGGCGCCTTTAGCAAGTCTGTGTACTAGGTTTCACCTAAACTAATTTGAATTGCTGAATTGGACCTCTCTGCTTTGATTGTGCCGTCTGTGCCTGTTGATGAATTTCAATGGAATTATGTGGCAAATAATAAATATTATTGCTGTGAGGTACAGCCTGTCCAAGATGTTTGCGCTTGGTTTTAGTGATTGAATTTCTAGTATTTTATTAGTTTGTTAATAAATCCTGATTTGCGTATCGGTGTCTGTGTGTTGCCCCCAAACGGTTTATGACTGCAGATGAAAAATCCGCTCACGTCTGGATTCTCACTGATACTGAAGTCTAGTCAAAAGGCGATGTCTATCCTTTATGTGAAATCCATGGTTGCGATGAGTTGCCTTGTTTCCTCGTGTTTGTCTGCCTGTTTTCTTTTGGGCCACTTTATGATGCAGTGTTTGAGCAATTACCATCACTTGAACACTACTTTACACTTAGTGGACTAAATACCACATAATTATAATCACTGTATATTTTGACACAACTATAAAATGTTAGATTCTTTCTGTTTTCCAAAATATAATGAGTGAGGATTTCTGACACTTGCTTGTTCTTCGTGTTGGGTTTGTTTTTATCATCTTTTTAACTGTTAACATTGCGCCATGTCCACCATCCATCTTTCTCCACTTAAATTAAATATTTGACAAGTGAAAGTGTGGGTACATTGTTAAAACGAGTTTGTCTGTGCTTTTATATTAGAGGAAGAAATCCTAAAATGCTGCAGACAGACATGCGGCGCTTTGGCAGCACTTCTCACAGCCCACAATGATAGAAAAGGAGCCATGAAAATCTCCTAATTATACAGACACACATGCAAACACTTAAAAGGAGGGAGCATTGTCTGCAGACTCACACACACACAGATACTGAACACAATCACACTGCACATAATCCAGGCTGAGATAGTCCTGTACACACACCAGTGTTGGAGAAGTCATTAAACGCATCCTTTTTTTTTTCTTTTTTTTGGCGAGGAGACATCAACTCTATTTTTACTTGGACGTTGTCATCTAATTTAAGTGCTTTGTCTTTGATATTCACGAATTTTGGATGCAAACTTTAAAACACAAAGCAAAAGCCTTCATTGGTAATTTTGCTCCAAATCCAGACCATTGTTGTGTTTGCTCTACTTACACATATACAGTGCTGAGAAAAATTATTTGCCTCCTTCCTGATTCCTTAGTTTGAATATTAGACAAATACAAAATGCAGGCTTGAAATTATTATTTGATTTCGTTTAGAGAAACGGAAAAACCCACCAGTCTAACCTACCTGGCCCTGTGTGAGGAAGTCGTTAATGCCCCTCCTTGATGATTTAACTGTGATTAACTACATTGTTAAATACATTTTGTCCGAGTTTAATTTCACTAGCCACACCCAGGCTTCATTACTGCCAGACCTGTTGAATCAACGTGCCTGACAGACTGATGATTCAACAGTAAGGAGGAGACTACGCTCGTTTCACATTTACCAGAAAAACATTTTCATGATCCCCAAAGCTTTAGGGGGAAATATTCTGTGGACTGACAAGACAAAAGTTGAACTTTTCCGAAGATTTGTGTCCAACATCATACCAGCAGTCAAACATGGTGGTGCTGTGGTAGTGTGATTTGCTGCTTCAGGAGCATCACAGTTGCTGTAATCGATGGAGCCATGAATTCTCCTCTGTACCAGAAAATCCTGAAGAAAAATGTCCATCCATCCATTCCTGCCCTGAAGCTCGTGCTGCCTTTGGATATATATGTAACATTACAATAATCTAAAACACATCAGATTGAAAGGAGGCTTTCGATCTTTTACCTTTATTTTCTTATTCATGAAAAATATGCAACACTCCTCACCCGTCTGCTTTGTTTTCTCCCTCCTCTTCCCTTCTGCCTCTTCCCTTCTATTCACTTCTACCAATTTCATCCAATTTTTTCTCCCATTTTTCTTGCTTCCTCTTACTCTCCCTTCCTGCACCTCCCCTCTCCCTGCTTATGCCCTCTTCCCCTTTCCTTAGGTTTGTCAAAGTCATTCCCGTTGGACAACTCTTTGTTCGACAGCTGGCTCGCCCAGTCGGTTCAGATCACCGCTGACGACATGCTGAGCCAGTGGGCTCTGGGTGCCCAACATCGGGACAAGAGCGGCAGCCTGCTTTCTGACCAGGTAGGGCTTCAGGAGCAGAGGGCACAGAAGACGATGTGTTAGCAGAGAGAGAGACAGAAAGAATGAAACGCAGCAATGGGTCAGACTGCTGTAGTAAGGACTTAAGCCTTCAATACAATGGGGTGCTTGCTTTACCAGGTGAACTGCAGCTGTTACATGTTATGATAAGAGATGAATACAACACAAACGTCTTGCTCAGTACTTGGAAAAGAAAAAGTGGTTTGCTAATGCAACATTGTGAGTAGACCGTTACATCTTGACCCGAATTCCTGTCCACTTCACCGGTGAACGAAACGAGTGCCAAGGACTTTCCTGTGAAGAGGCCACGCCGACACAAACAGCTACATAAGTAAAAAAGTGAAGCGTTCTTCTTAGTCGAGGAAGGAAAAACAGCTAAAGTGTACAAGAAAATGAAACATACACAGAGAAGTTCACTTTTATGCATTAATTCAGTCTAAAACACTCCACAAGGACGACCAGCGTTTCTTTTCCACATATATTAGAAATCATTTGCTCAGTTTAATTACTTTTTGTTAGTTTCAACTAGAATCGAGCACTGGTACTATTCCTGAATGGTGCTTGTATTAATGGAAAAGTATTTATTTAAAAAGCTGTCATAAATTAATCTGTGTATATTTTGATCACCATCCGAACACATGAGAGAGGCCACAGTGTTTCCCACAGAACTTTGTTGCATTTGTGTCCACAACTGTGGACATAGGCGAAGCTAATCTGTGCTTTTTAAATAATGAACAGATGTGTACATGCATATTTGTGACTACATACATTTTTTTTTAAAAACTGAGCAGTAAGCAGCTGCCTCGCCAATAAATTCCTCATCCAGCGGACACATTCCAGCAGCATCGTCTTGGATGTGGCTGGAGTCCCCGCTCAGTAGCCTCTGTGAGCTCAGCAAAGAGGCGCCAGCTCTCCACCTATCCCGGGGTCCAGTCTAACCAGACCCCACCTATCATGGGTCTGGTTAGACTGGTCCCTCGAACTGACAGGGGTCACAATGACTCAACTTATCACCTTTTTGATGTTGAAACATAAATTCAGATTTAGAAATTAGATTCTAAATTAGTTTTAGACATTAATGTGTACATAAACACCACTATGAAGCCGTTTATAAAGATTTGTTACTTAAGTGGGAACCAGTAGTTTTAGGGCTGAGAGCCACAAACAAGTTGGGGAATTCAGAAAGTATTAAACGAGGAACCAATGTGTTTTTCTGATCGGAAATATAGAATATCATCAGCATCATACCAACATGAAACAGCTGCTACAGCTGTTTGTGATGGTCCAAAAGTTTGCATGATGGTGCTTTTCACTCAAGTTTCAGTCATTTCATCGAGTCTGCGGTGAGCCAGTCAGCCAGCACAGCGTCAGTTTGTAGTTTTGACACTTGAAAAAGTTCATCTGACTTTGAACAAAGACCTGATCATCGATTCTTTAGATTGGATGTGGTTTTATATAGTTTAGCTTGTTAGTTTTTTTATTGTAAATTGATCGATCTGCTAATCAGAGCAAAGATGTTCTCCCCCCAGGAACGTGCTGTTTGTGTGCTGGCTGGCAGGGCGCTCTCACCAGATTGCGCTGCTGTTTTTGGATGTGCTTAAAGAACAATAAACACAACCGCAGTCATTTTTTCCAATTAAACAGGAACCTGATATCTTTCAGAAACAAAGATCTGCATAAATAAACAATGATGTAATTTAAACAAAGCCCACATGTCGCAAGTTAATATTAGGGGTGTAGTTTAAAATCAATAAATACCAGCCCTGTTTATTAAAAACAAAAAGTGTTAGAGATTCAACAGAATCTCACCCTGAAGAAATAAAAGATCACGATGTAGAGTGCCGTCAGAACAGATCAGCTTTGTCATTTAGTCGGGCTTTTTTGCTCGGGAACAAATTGTGACATCGGCAGCTCATAGTTTAAACTGCTGAGCTGTTGGACGTGTGGGTAGGTGGGAGTGGGTGGGGAGTTTTTGTTCCAAAATATTCCAAACCACAAAATCAAAAATGAGCAGATTAACTGTTGTATCACTCAACTTTTCACTTATATCTTTTATATATTTTGTGTTATTTCACTTTTAAACATGAAAAGATTTGTTTGTTCCTCATCCGTTTTCCTCTTTCATCACCAATTTTTGCCCTTTCTTACCTTTCTCCTCTTTTCATCCAGCTCCTGCAGGGCGAAGAGAGCCTGCTCAACCTAATGATGGAGAACTCCATGCAGTCCACCTGGAAAACACCCCAGTTGGGGCGCAAACCGAGAGGGAGCAACAAGCCCCGTGTTCGTGCACAACCAACCGCTCCAGCCCAGCCTCAGACGCTCCTGTCTGCAGCTGCTGCGTCCGCTGGCGGCAGCCCCTCCACCGCAAAGAGGCTCTGGGCGAGCGTGGCGGAGGAAAAGTCTGGCCACGTGAGTCGGAAAGGGGAAAAGAACAAAGGCTCCTCCAAGACCGTGCACTACCCCCTCCATCACCACCAGACCAGGAGCTCTGACCTTCACAGGGACCCACCGCCACAGCCGCCCATCTCCAAAATGGATTCCTGTCACATCTCGGAGGATAACAGTCCTTGGGATGGCATCCATGCAGGGAATGGTGTAGTATCAGGGGCTGGATCTGGTTTCACAGTGGGCTCAAACCCACCGGTCTCTGGTCTTGGGTTCACAATTCCCGACGGTGGGACAATCTTTCGTGGCGGGACCCCGCGGCACCGTCTGTCCCGCCAGGGTAAATCAAGAGGGAGGGGCGTCACCGGAGGTGTAGCGGGGTTCGAGTCCATGGACCTGCCACTCGCAGGGAAAGACGTATCCCTGTTAGACGCTGCTGAGACTGATGGCTACTTCTCTGACGGCGAGCAGAGCGATTCGGACACGCGCACCGGTGGGCGCAAGCTCCGCCTGCCGCAGTTGCACTCCGGGAACGAGGACCTGCTGAGAAGAAGCGTGCTGGCTTCCTAAAGAACTGAGTTTCCAATAGACAAATACACACAAGCAGTTATCCAAGCAGAATCCCGCTGGCTAATTGTTTTTTGTTTTTGTTTTTTCCCACCTGTGCCCAGCATACAGTCTATAAAAACACGGCTGGATCGCTTTGTTCAACCAAAATCCCGATCGCATCCATCAGTGGAAAATCCCCAGCTCCTAACCTGCTCTGTTTTTTAGGACGGAGGGGATTTGAATGTAGCCGTTTGCCTATCATACAGAAAAGCTTCTCCACTGGACTGCAGTTTGTTGTTAGCTTATCATAAGATGTGATGCATTCAGCAGATTGAAAACAAACATTACCTTCAGTCTCTTTCTCTTGTTTTTTTTTGTGTTGTATATTTCAGAATCATTTCATTTCTGGGCGTCGAACGAAGCACCCAGTTCTGGCCTCATGTCTGTGGTATCTGCCAGACTTGGGAACAAACACTTTGGGGCATTATTATTATAATTATTATTATTATTCAAGCTGGTTTCAGGGTATGCTTCATTCTCGGCCTTTGTGGCCCGAGTTGCATCCAGTGAGTGCTTGTTTTCTTGAATATGTTCAGTGGAAAAGACAATTTCACACCAGAGTTGGTCTGAATATGTACAGCGGGTGACAACTTGTATTCAGCCTTGAAAAGCACAACATAGCTAGTCATAAGAGCTGTAATGTAAGCACTTGTGTGTATAATAGATGCTCATTCAGGGTTGGGGTCAATTTTCCTCCCTCGTTGACTCGGTTTGAAAAATGTACACTGAATCCTTCATTCTCAAATTCATTTTCACGTTTTAGTTCATAAAAGAAAAAACAACAACAACAAAAAAAAATCTACAAATCTCCAGCTTTGCCAGTTTCTGAATAGCGAACACATTGACCCCAACCCTGGTGCTCATTCAGATTTTCACACAGACACACAGACACACACAAACATACTCACACACAAACTACCATAAGCGGATCCCTTTTGCTCACACCGCAGCCGTCGTTGAAATATTTGGTCTGACTTTTTGTCAGCTGCTTTCAAATTCTTCCTAATTCCGCGTTCTTTTAACTCCCGGGTCTTTGGAGAAAAATCGTCGTACAAACTCTGTGCCTTTCTTTCACTTGCCCTGTGGCCCTGCGTCCCCCTCAATCGCCGCCAACTTTCCAAATCAACCAAACAATCGCTGAGTAGATCAATCAGTCGTTTGTCAATCGGATTTGTAACAATCAAGCCAAAAGGAAATCCCATTGGAGTGGCTACTGAGCGTAGCCGGCATTGGGCTCCTTGTCACCTTAACAATTGTGTAGTGCCTGAAAGGATGGAAATGCATCACTTGCCATTTATCAACAGAGCATATGCAGCAGCTTGCAACGCAGAGCAACATCGTGCTTTCAGTGCAAAGAGCTGCCTGCTGCTCTGTGCCCCCTTAAGTTACATCACTGCAGCCCAGAGCCATCAATAACCAGAGTTTGGCCAGTTACACTGCGGGCACAATGTTGCTGCCATTGAAAATTAGACCTCTTATTTAAAATTTCATGCACATTACTGCAAATAGTATTCATTTTGGGGTTTGGTTAATCAGCAGTACAGTTTTGCTTTTTCATATGGAGTGGGTAGCTGTGTTCATGTAAGCCAAGCCTGAGAGACGTGTTTTATAAACAGTTACAGAGTGGTTAGGGTGGCCATGCATTGTGTAGTTCATGGGTAAATTCTTGCTACAGCAGCTGACATCGTGTGACACAAATTCAACCTCAAGAGCAGCTGAAATTCTGCTTTGGTTCACAAGAGGAGGAATCCTCAGTTTTGGCATTCTGATGTTGCTATTTATGTGTCCAGTGGAAGCGGGATCACTTGGAATGCATTCAGTGCATGTGGATATACATAAAACTATATGTAAAATTAGAGGAAATTAGTCATTTTTATTAGTCAGATCACCCACGTGTACCTATGCAGCTTATTATTTTGTTCTATGAAGACGTAAACACTGTCAGGCACCAACGTGGCAGCCGCGTTTGTTTGACGTGGCCAAGCTTTCACAACTGATGGCTCTGAGGCACGTCTTGTTCCTACTAGATGGACGTAGACAGTGTAATAATCAGCTTCAGAGGCCTGCGCTCTTAAGTCCCTGAATTGATTTGATTGTAAATTTGTTTTTGTTTTTTAAAAACGAAACACATGAGCCGTTCTTGTTTTTCTCAGAGAGTTGTATTTTGTACTTAAAGCAGTCCGTGGTATTCTCAGGGGTTAAAAAAAAACTTATAAAAAAGAACAATAAAAGGTTAAGAATTTATGGAAAAGCAACGAAAGACGTAGATATATATATATATACACACACACATTTTATATCATATACAGTATATATATATATATATAAATATATGAAGTGATGTGTGTTTGTCTAGAAACTTCCTTATTTGGAAAGCTTCACTGTTTGAACTCCAACACGACTACTACTGAGCATGCTCCTTCTCTCAGTACAGCATACGACCATCAGCCCTGGGTTCAACAGTCCCACTTTAACCCATCTGATCTGAGGTCAGATAGTATCGGCTAACAGATGGGACTGTCTTTTGGGTCTCACCAAACTGGGATGACTTAAAGATTTGATTTTAAGGGCTGCTTGACCCAGGCCTGATGAACACACATTTAAACAGAGGCCCAAGTCCATTCTACTTTCTCCGTTTTCCTGTATGAACAGCTTCTCCCCGGTTTTCTGGAGTGACCATGCCAAAGAACAGATCTGTGTTACAAGGCAGCATATTTCAGTCTTATCTACGCAAACATGTTAAGCTGTCAGACCGCTCGAACAGTGATGTCCAGGTCAGCAGATGTGATTCGACCTCCTCTAACCCAGGGGGCGCTTTTAATTCCCAACCTGGATAGATCTGCATTCACGGGGGGATTCCCACAGGAAATGCCCGGTGATGGTTGTTAAACACAGACTCGCATGTATTAACCCCCTCCAAAAAAGGGAAAAAAAAGAAAAAAAGCCAGTGCTGCTGAACTGATCACACAACATACAGCTCTCTCTCTCACACTTACACGCATGCACACACACACACACACACACATAGACGCTTACACAAACCCCAGAGCTGGTATAACAGGGTTACAATGTAAAAGTTTTTGTTATGTATATGTGGTCCTGACTGCATCAGGAAGCATGAGTTTACTCAGAGCGAAACGCCACCCCCTCCCCAACAGCAGGAGAGTATTATCACAGGTCAGGTGACAGCGCTGCGTCTCTGTCCCCTCTTCGTCCCTTCAGGTGTAGCCATGGTAGAAGCACTCGCATTGTTGCGTCACAGTCTTGCGAGGACAGGCGGAGAACTTGGGACTTCTACGATGGCTATTACAGCTGACACATTACAGTAACGACAAAAAAAGAGCAACAAAGCTCGTGTTCCGATGCGAGGACGCGGTGACGTGTCGCCTCCGAATCCTCGGCCAGGTGTTCGTTACCATTCATGTGTTGCTAAGACAGAAAAATGTAATCTTGGTTTCAATATTCAATGTTCAGAGTAGCCTGACGTTGTAGACAGTGGTTTTAGACAAGGCCTCACATGTATGGCCTTAACATGTAGTAGCAAAGGCTGAGGCTGCACAGTGCCTGAAGGACAAAAAAAGGACTGAAAAATACTCATTTGGGGCTAAATTAGTGGAGCTGGTTAGCAGTATATAAGATTTCCTGCTGGGTGACGGTCAGATTCCACACAAAAACAAAGCAAATTGTACTTCTGATCTTCTTCTTTTTTTTTTGCCTTGATACTGTGCAGCCTTAGCAAACATAACTGGTTATTATTCTATATTTACAGTGTGGCTTCAATGCCCTCTCCTTCCGCTTCGTAGATAATGTAGACTGGAGTCTCTTGCAGGTTCTTTTTATCAATATCTGCTAGAATGCAACTTCAAAGCATTGCTATCCTCTGTGTGGTACGCCGGTGTGGGTGTTGGCTCGCAGCCCGAATGTGCTCTGATGATCTTTGAATTTTGCAACTCTGTCAGGTCGAATATCCACACTGAAAGGAGATCTAGTGCAGGGGGTTTCTCGCGCTCTCTGTCTATCTATTTGGGTTGTGTCCCATAAAATTAGACGCAGTGTGAAAGTTTTTATCCTCATACTCGGGCGCATCCGTGTCGGTAGGTCACGTTCCTCTATGATAAGTCACCGCTTAGAGAGGCAATAAAATGTGCAACGGAAAAGCTGTACAGTCCTCAGCTTGCTGTATGTTGAGAGCAGAACTCTTCCCTCAGGTGTTGGCACTGACGCTGCACCACGGAAATAAACTGACGGGCATCAAGCACATAATGGCAGGTCAGAAACACCTACACACAGTGATGCTTTCCACTAGACCGATTGCTTGCAGGTAATTGGAACCTCGCCTGCGCACAGCTGCCGTTTACTGTACTGACTCTGTTGTAAAACATCAGTGCACCAGCAGGGCTGGGCTCCTCAGAACCCCCTCAGCTGGGTGAAGGGTCACATTTACAACTTTCCATTAGCAAGAAAAGCAGTTTAGGGTGATCCAGAAATGACAGCAATGTTCAGTTCTGGTGAACGACGACATTAAAAACGGGGCTTTGAATTCCATGATTGCTCCTAGTGGGTGGTAAAAAGTTGGATTTCTACAATTTAAAGTAATTTATTGCACTGAGGTGGTTCTGGGGAACCACGAGGGCATCGGGATGCAGTTCATAAGATGTCGTTTCTTCTTCTGTGGTTGCTCCTTCATCCAGAAAGTGGTCTGAGGCTGTAGTGGGATCAGTGAAAGCAGGACTGGGTATTGCTTAGGAAATAAATACCTGCAAGCGACAAGGGACAGCAGTCCAGTAATAAAAGCAGGATTAGATCAGAAGTCTTGAAATGTCTGTAAAGCAGAAAATTGCAGGTCTGTCTAAAAATGTATCCACACGACAATAGAGATTGCTTAGTGCTTCCTGTTTCTGGTATCAATGCCTAGTCCTTGTTTCGCTGCCCTACACCAGCCATACAAAGCCGCCCACCTACCTACCGCTGGAGTTTATACTCATCTACAATAATGTATATTACTGTTCAACTACTACTACTAGACATTTTCATTTTCCGTGTTTTAAAGAGGCTTTTGCAAGCTGTTTGTTTTGTTTTTTTTCCTTTTATAATGCTTATCTGGCCGCTGTGGCACGTATCAGACTAGAAAGCTGACTCATTATCTGCTTCTACTGTTTTTACTGGCGCTTTGCTCTCCTCTCCGTTACAGCAAAGTTATGGCTTAAAGGTCTCAGCATCCAGAACCCAGACACACACTCCACAGATCGGAGGTTTAGTCGCACAACCGGAGCTGCTGCCGAGGAAGAAACTGATCTCAAGTAAAACTCAACCTTCAGAGCTCGAGACTCAATCAGTCGCATCTTAAAAATTTATTTGGTTAATTTATCAGAAATGGCAGATATTCATTCCCCAGGTTCAGCTTCACAGCAGTGAAGATTTGCTGCCTTTTTTTAATGTAATGGTAAATGCAGCAGCAATCTGATAGCACCGCGTTGCTTTTTTGGATCAAAGCCTGCAACAAACCTCAAGAAGCACTCATCCGAAAAGCATTGCTTCTATTTTTGTGCCTTTTTTTAGGTGTGTGTGTGTGGGGGGTGGGGAGACACTGTTTGTGTTCAGCATCTCTTGGTGACTGAAGGTGGAACCAAAGAGCGATTGATGCTCTACCCGTGTGATCGCTTCATCCTCCACAGCAGCTCGGAGAAATCTTTTCAGACTAAATCTCCCGTCTGTACCCACTGCGTACCTTACTCTGCATCCACCATCCAGCAACTTCCTCGTCCTCCTCCTCCTCCCACCACCAGCAAACTCCCCTCTTCTTCTCCATCCTGAATCCCCTAAAAACAATCACCCTGTTGTCTCCCTCCTGCCCACAACTCTTCCTCTCCCTGTCCGGTGATCAGCCTCCTTGGCCCTTGGCACATGGTTTTTTAAAGGTGATCAAAAAAGAAGAAGGACACCTATAGCTTTAAGGACAAATAATGACAGACGCACGAGGAGCTGAAAACATTGCACTCAGCTTTGCTTAACTCTGGCTTGAAAAGAGGGAAAGTGCGTGGAAGGGGAGAGTTGTTTAGAAAGAAGGAGAGGAGGGAGATTGTTCGCTGAACCGGAGCCAAAGAAAGACAAAAGAGTACAACTTGTTCTTTCCTCTGCGTTCTGTTTGGAGCCTGTCCGTACAGTCAGGTTAACAAGCAGCTAATATAAACAGCACCAGGCCCTCCCTTTCCCCTCCTCATGCCTCCTTTCACTCTCTCGCCTCACACAGCTGGGTCCCCGTCCAAGATTTGTCTTTGCAAAAATGTAAAAACTCAAATTGGGAGAGCCGAGCAGAGATGCTTCCATTTCAAACGACTTACAAAACTATTCATTTTTACGTCAGAATATATTATTAATCACCAGAACTTCGTGATATGTGAAGCTAGTTAGAGCATAAATTAAAGGCCATTACCAAACAATTCTTTAAACAGAGTTTAAAACTCTTAAAACTAACCATTCTCTATCTTACTAGGCCGAGGTTCATCCCAACTCTGAAACAGTTATTAGCTCCTTTCAAGTTAAAGCTTCTGTGTTCACAGCCAGAGCTGCCATATTAGGCGTGTCCCCTCTTTTTGACATCACACAGATCCAACAGTGGAAAAAACTCTCTGAAAGTGGGAGCTTAAGGCATTGTAACAACAGTAAAATGAATGTCAAAGAGGCTCTTTTTGTAGCTGTGATGCTAACAGACCCCATCATGTCTAAGATGTCTGAAAATCTTTGTAATAAACCGCTGATGGCTTTGGTATTTTTCTAGGATTTGTTCAAATAAGGAAAAAAATATATATCATAACACCAACTTTGTCCTTTAAAAATCACAATAAAGACCAGATTTTCATTTATCCACTTTCAGTCTTACACTCTGGTTGTTTATGTTCATAGAAAAAGATACTTTTAGCCAACAGCTCATACCAGTAAAAAGATCCAGGTTTGGAATCCAGTCTGTTTTAATGTTTACTTTTGGAAATCTCACTTGAAACCTGGAAAACCTGGAAAGTCCCGCTTTTTCACACTGCCTCACCCACCAAATGAACAGTTTATTCAACTGTCTTTACATCTGGTTTTTCCATCGCGCTCTTGTGAGGTTCAGACATCCACATAACAGCATACAAATTGAAGTGTAAATCCAAAAAAACACTCCCAAGATCCATTTAGACAAACCAGCCGTCTCCCAGCGTCTGTTCTGAGTTCAGCCAGGAAGCTCGCCCAAAGTGCAACAGGAAAGAAAGCGATTTCAACACTGTTTTGCAGGTGTAAATGTAATCTGGCTACATCGCGCCGAGGCAGAATGGATTTCAGATGCAGGTTAAAATAATTTGTTAAGAGGCCGTCTGCACTGTGTCTCTCTGCTTCTCCCGCTTGTAATTTCCACCACGCAGTCCATCTGTCTCCGCTTTAATCCTCCTCCTTGATTCCTTCCATTTTTATCCATTTCCCCACTTTTTTGTTCTTCTTCTCTCGTTTCATGAGCTGACTCATTCACGCAAATGTTTATCTCCTGCCTCTGAGTCACTTCTTGTGTTTATCCCAGATTCGATACTTGCAGGGAACCAACAGGTGTTGTGATTGCCTAAATTGGATCCCTCTGTATGCTTAAGGGTGTTCTGTTAGTTTTATGTGGTCACAGGAGGCAAAATAGAGAGAGTCCACTGGCATAATTCTAGTTAAAACTAAACATAGGGAGCCGTCCCTCCTACGTGGCGGCTGATCTTTTGCACCTCCGTCCCTTTGTTCTTCTCAACTCCTTCTCCACTCTTAAAGGTGTGTCCAAACAAATGTGAAAGGAACAGAGAGAAGCAAGTTTCTATAATTAGATGCTACAAACTCTTTGCGAGAAATTAAAAAAGTTTCTGCTTGAATAATGCGCTCGTACGAACACACAGACGAGGAGAGAAAGGGAGACAGACGGATGGAAAACAAATAAATTCAGTTTCTCGTGAGTCCTCATATCCGTCAGGGGCTTCAGCTGTCACGCTTGATTAATGCATACCTTGCAATCAAGCTCGCAGCTCATGTTTTTCCATTGGGAACATCAATTGAGAGGTGCAGCCTCAACCTTCACACCCCTACAGAAATAAGAATTTATGACTCTTCGTTTTGTCCCACACACCTTTAGAAAACATTCGCACAAAATTGTGGTACATCTCGGTACATCTACAGCCACATTAAAAGCCTGAACGATGGGATGAGCGCTAATCACGTCTTCATCCTGCAACAAAGCTGCATCACAGCCAACATCTGGTCACCAGGACTACGGGTGGACCGGTTCCTCTGCTGAGTGTCAGCCGAGGTTATTATAGCCTAGGGGACATTATATGATGGTGTTCTGTATTATTGTGATGCTAAGAAGGAGCTGCTCTTTAACTCCCTTTCTGGGTAGCTCCACATATTGGATTTTTATGCTGGATGGCCCATCCCCCAAAGGGGACCTGTGTTTATACCTCGTCTCAAACCAGCGTCCTTTTGCCCGATAGGTGAAAATCCAAAAGGGGAAAAATGCTGGTCGCAGCAGGTCAAACCTTTTAAAATTTATAAGGTCTCTACACAATATAAGCAAACTTAAAAACAGTGTGCCGGTTATATGATTAGATGCAGTGACGTTTAAAATGATTAATCACAGACAGATGAAAGGCCATCTTCTTAAGTGCTTTGACATGTCTCCTGACCAGGCGTGTTGTCTTCCAAAAGGCTCAGCTGCAGGAAACCAAAAGCCAACGTTCATCTGTTCTAGTTACTGCTGAACGTTAAAAATTGATGGCTCAATGTGGATGAAGTGCCAGAACAGATGTGGCCACCTCGCTCTGTACTCTGCATGTATTGCATTTTGCCACTCTGATCTCTCTTCATTCCCCAGTCAGTCCGTCTCTCTTGCTCTCCTTAATTTTGTGTAACTTTCTATCCGATTGATGTATTTCTTTGGCTTCTGTCTTCACCATTCTCCCTCAGCACGTTTCTTCTGTGCAGAGCAGACAGTTCCTGACTCATTAAATACAACAACAACAAAAAAAGGTTTCACCCTCAGGTTTAAATAAGTAGAAATTTAAATTAGCTTTGTTTTGGCAACCTCCAAAGAGCAACTTTTAAACATCACCCTTGAATCTCCATTTTTGTGACAAGATAGGAGTCTCCCTCTCTCCCTCATTTCTACTTTCTCATGACATACTAAAGTACAATTGGACATCCTTATCCTGAATCTTATTGGTTGTATTTAAACTACATAAAGCCAATCGGCGCTGTCTATTCAAAGCAGAGCTCGGACACATTTTTCCTCCTCCTGCTGTCTTTATTTGTCCTTATAAAACGGTTAAAATCTCTGCTGTCATGTCCAGTTTGTCCTTCACTCTGCATCGGTTCTTCAATATAATAATATGAATGTTGCAGGAGTTTATCCTTCTGTATTCTTTGTTTCAAAGAATGTTGTGCCATTTGTTAATAGCAAAGAGAACTATTGAACATATATGAAAAAGAAGAGCTATTTTAAATTATTTTTTGGCTTTTTTTGCTATATTTATTTTCTTGTATTAGAATCTTCTTTGTAGGAGGGAAAAAAATCAAAAAATGTATTTTTCATTAGTGCGAAAAACCTATTTTCTTCCTTTTTGTACAATTTCGATGTTTTAAGCGAGACTTTGAAAAGCAATATGATGATGATGATGATGTTTCCTGTGACTGTATCTGCATGCTGTTTGTGTTGCCTTAATGATGGCTGCATCCCACTATGCCCCTGCCCACCCCGTGCCTCCCCAACCTGACCCAACCCACTCTGCTCCCTTCCTCCTCTCAACTTCATCTGATGGAGTCCCAGTCCCATCCAACCCAGTCCAGACCAGTCCAGTCCAGTGCAGTCAATAAAGCAGTGCTTTCTGTGTACATTAAACTCTCTGCCTCTCTGTTCATTACACAAACACAGCTGATTTAACAAAGATCTTTATTTTACTCTGGCTTTAGCCGAAGTAGATTAGATTTTTAATACCAGCTTTCAGCTGAAACAAAAATAAAATATCTCTTTGACAAAAACTAGGCTAAGCTTTTCTACCATAATCATCAGCATTTAGTTACTTTCTCATTACCAAAGAAATCTAGAATCACCAAAACTCTTGTGTAGACTCTAGAGGAGTAGAGAAATGTCAAAGGTCACTATAAAAATCTTTCTGCAGTGTCACAGTAAAGTGAGTTGAATTTGATAGTTTGATTTATGAGGTGTTTGCTGCTCTGCCAATAAACCGAGGGAGAATAAAGTACAGGGGAGAGGAGAGTAAAATTTCCTTTCTGCTGCTGAATAAATAAAAAGGTAGGACCATGCAAGCGGCTTTGTGATGCTACACGAGCCTGATAACATTTGCTAATTAGTGCGAGTCTAGAGTCTGTTGGGAATTTTTTTTGTTGCATGTATCAAAAGGAGGAAAAGTTGAGGCTCTCCAGTCCAACTTATAATCGTTCATGGGCCACACACATACAGTTTGATCTCAATTTGGCCGGGACAGTAAAACTATTGTATGGAAAAAATGTACAAATATATTCTGAAAACATTCCCATTTACCGTAATGAGACATCCACATATAAAATAGATGCGGTACAGGAGGGTAAGTCTTAGAAAATATGTGTAATTTCAGCAATGTCTCGTGTTTTTCTGCATACAGTGAGTTTACTGTCGTCACATTACCAATAAAGTACACCGATCACAGTGGCTCTAAAAAGGCAAAAACTTTCACGTATACGGTATTTGTGACTTTACCCTTTGATGCCAAATGTATATTTGATACGTTTTTGATCCCTATACTTCAAAATCACATCTCAGTGTAATTTTGTGCTTTTTCCATTAAAACCTGATGTATACAATGTCAGATGTAGCAAAAGTAATCTAAAAAGAAACTCATGTAACTTATGCACACAGGAATTTCTTTTTTTTAATCATTTTTATTATTATTTCTCAGAAATTTCAATAAACACTCCAGGCTCAAAAAATTTTAATTTACTGGCAATTATTTATCATGGATGTGCAGCCAAGAACGCTGCAGTAAGGTGTTTGGTTTCATCCTGTTTCTAACTGAACCATCTGACTATGGCAACTTTGACTTATGACTTATGGCAAAATTGAGACTCGTCGGACCAGACAAGATAATTTGATTGATTGACTGATGTCTAAATTTCATATTGTAAATAGTATAAAGAATCTGTAATATGGGGAATAAAATTAAACTATAAAAAGGGTTTGAGGATCAACAGTAACTCAAACCAAGAAAACATGAAAAAAGCAAAAAATTTAATTATCAGATGTATTCTGGACAGGTTAAACTGTCATTCCTTCTTTTTGTTGATCTAATCAAGCGACCTGCCAAGGAGAGACCTCGAACCTCAAGATAGCCAACAACCTGCCGACGATCCGGCCAGACTTGGACGTTCTTCATTCAGGCTGGAATTTCTTGTCAGGCCAGAAACTAATACTGTGGCAACCGCCTTTAAGAAAATCAGGCTCACCTGAAAAGCACCACATGGCAGCAGCCTGGAGTTTGTCAAAGCATAGACTGAGCAAAGAAGAAAAAAGATCTGATGAAATACGAATCAAAACGCTTCTGCTGCAATGCAGAGTGCTGTGTCTGCTGGAACTGGGGAGGCTGATCAAACCTCTAAGACCATCTATACCTCGCAGCATGATGGTGCCGCTTCAGACTTGGCCAGAGACGATGGAGAGACTTGGCCAGAGGTCCAAAGGAACAATGCAGGAATCCAAATGCAGGCAAATCTCAAGAAGAGCATGTTTCTGACTGCCAGGGGCCTAAGAGCGGGGCCAATAAATTTCTCCTCCAACAGGACTCAAACAGGCTGCCAAATCAACGCTGGAGTGGCTTCACAACAGGAATGTGAAAGTCCTTCAGTGGCCTCAAAGCCCAGACTTGAATCCCAGAGAAAATCTGTGGAATGACTTTAAGATCGAGCCATATCCAAATGTGCCAAGCTGTTAATGTTTCCAGGAAGAGTTGAAAGGGAGCTGCTGTGACAAAGAATCCTCTCACAGTTGAATAAGCTGAATTATTTAGAACCTGCATATTAATAATGGCTCGAACAAATATCTGTCATTATGGACCAAAGAGCAAAGCGAGCAGCTAGCTGATGAACATGGAGCGTTTAGCAGCTAATCTTTGCTCAGGACTTTCCAGAGCAAACCTAAAACAGAAGGTCACTGGGTGGTGGCCAGAAACACCAGGAACTGTGTGGTTTCAATTAAGCTATTGTCAACTTAACAGGTTACAATATGTCAGACTACAGCGTAGATTCAACAAGGTGCTGAAAACATTCAGCAGAGATTTTGCTCCATATTGAGATGTTAACATCACACCGTTGCTACAGATCTGTCAGCTGCACAGCCTTCATGAGAACCTCCCACCATGAAGGTGCTCTCTTGGATTAGCTCTGGTGAAGGTGGAGATCATTTGAGTACAAGAAACCAGTTTGAGATGATACTCTTTTTGTCATCATTCTTTGTAAGAAATGGTGCCAAGGTACTATCCATCTATTAAAATATATCAGCTAGGGCTGTTCATATAACGATATATATCGGATGACGTTATAAAAACAACTATCATTTGGTGTGGCAAAATAAACAGTTTACGGCAATATTTTTTCATCGTTTTGATGTTCACTGTAGTGGCTATATTAATTTCTTAAAGTTCTCTCTTATATTTAATATAACCACACTACTGAAGGACAAGCGCCTGTTTTTATGCTTTGTCCTTTGCAACAATGACGGTAAAACCATCGCGTGTCCGCTTGTTTATTTTCCACATAAACCTTTCACAATAAAGCTCAAGATCCTGTTGAGACTTTTCAAAATAAACTGAATCACGTGAAAGAGTACGCAGAGTGTTTACGGATGAGAAGCAAAAAAAAGAGCCGCTAGGTGCTAAAAAAAATAAACCTTAGATTCAAACGTTAGAACAGGCTTTTCCCCGCAGCACGCCGTGTAATAAATACTCACAAAGAAAACGGAGGCCGTTACAACTTGTGTCTAAAAATGTGTCGTTTCATGCATCGGTTAAAATACTCCACTCCCGGTACACGACGCCCAGCTGCAAACACTTCAGGCAAGTCGAGCTGCCCGAGATTCACAGAATTTACAGAAAATGTTAAATTTTTGTGATTTATATCGTTATCGGGACGATAGAATTCTTATATCGGGATATTTTGGTCATATTTCACAGCCCTAATATCAGCTGATATGTATTGAAAACGTGAAAACGGCCCAAACAGAGAATGTTTCCACGGGATCATAGTCATTCTCCATTACCAAGCACTTCCTATGAAACTGGAAGCACAGAGTGGAAGCTGTCAACTATTCCAGATTTGGTAAAATTATATTAGATCCAAGCAAGCCATAATCCACAAAAAAGCTGTGCTAATGGCATGAAGACAATAAATTACACAAAATCAAAACCACATATGAAGAAGGCTTTTATATAACATGATATTTAAATCTGATACACTGTAATTTGTTTTCAACTCAGGCAGCAGCACCATTAAGATGCAGCTGCCAAACAGCTTTCTCCCCTCTATTGATTTTTCATCAAAGTGTCAGATTAACTGGCTGCCAGCACAAAAGGCTCTTAAATGGATCCCCTGATATTTTGAATTTTGGTCTGTCGTATATCTTAGCCAGATGCTTGTCACGTTGCGGAGGAAACTATTTGCTGCCCGATGTCTTTCTGGAGTAGGACACAGCTTATTATCATTCCTTACTGACCATGTGATTTAAATAGGAAGCTAATGAGTCAGCTGATGACCTAAAATACTTTGCATTCACTGACACATGGGAGAGCAGCTGAAGGACCTGTACATAAATTAAATCAATCCTCCTCCTCAGGTTCAAAGAAAAGCATCAAAGGACAAATAAAAACTCTGATAAATATATGGCGCAGAAAATATCTCTCACTAAAAATGTCATCAGTCATCTCAGCCAAGTGGCATGTTTTTAATAACTAAATTCACCATTCCTGCTATCCTTCTCATTGTTGTTATTAGCCTTTCTTATACTTACACATCATCCAAAAATGACACTCTCTGGGTTTTGGCAGGGAGTAAATAATGAACAAAAATTCATTTATTAAGTCTCAAATTTAAGCGTTCATCATTTCCAGAGCTTCTTTAACCAACTCAGTCTTCAGTGATCAGCCAGCGATCCCAGTGGATTTTTGCACTTTCAGTCAATCAGGCTTAGATTACTGCACAGTGGGGATAACAGATCAGTCAGCACACTGCATGACGTTGCCCTTGACTAATTTAATAAACCTGAAATATAATTTACATTTCCATAATTTTCTACTTCAAATAAGAGAAGAAAATATACCCCCAAAAATGGAAAAGCAGCTACAACTGAATGAGGATTCTTCCTCAGCTTATTCCTAGCTAGCATTCAACTAGCTTTTAGTTTCTTGCATCTCTGCAGGCACAGATCATATAATAGTACCTTGAATCATTTCCTTAGTAATTAATTACCATGCCTGTCTGTTGCCCTGCTTTGTTATCTCTTTATTGTAAATATAACTTAACTGTTATGTAATCACTACTGCACAAACTGACTGAACATATTGAACATGTTTTTGCCTCGAGGGTCAGTCTTCTGAAATAAAAATTGAGTGACTTTGAAGACGGTTGCTATCTAACAAATAATTTAACTTTAAAAGTGTCACCTCAGCCTTCTGATGTTCTCCTGACCGATCCTGTGTACATCATAACTAATTGATAGTTATGAACAGTTAATGAAGCTAGTCAAGTCAAGTCAAGTGGCTTTATTGTCTTTCCAACCGTGTGCAATGGTACAGTACACAGTGAAACGAGACAATGTTCCTCCAAGACCATGGTGCTACATATGGCATATAACAGACAATCAACACAGGACTACATAAAGTGCAATGTGCAAAAATTGCAAAAAAAAGAAAATAAACCCCAAAACAAAGACAGTGCAACACCAGACAGAAGAGAACAATATAGACACAAGACAGTGCAGATACAAGACACAACAGTGCAATAGAAATGTGCAAAAGACTGAGTATTGTGCAAAAAGTCACTTGGTGTATGAAGGTGTGCGTGTGTCAGTCCAATCACTGAGTGTTCAGGAGTTTGACGTCTTGGGGCAAGAAACTGTTTTGCCGTCTGGTAGTGAGGGCCCAAATGCTCCGGTACCTCTTTCCAGAAGGCAACTGGGTGAAGAATGCGTGTGAGGGGTGTGTGGGAGTCCTCCACAATGCTGGTGGCTTTGTGGATGGAGCGGATGCTATAAGTGTCCGTGATGAAGGGAAGAGAGGCTCCATTGATCTTCTTTGCTGTTTTCACTATCAGTTGTAGGGTATTGCCATCTGATATGGTGCAGTTACCATGCCGGACTGTGATGCAGCTGCTTAGGATGCTCTTGATAGTCCCTCTGTAGAAGGTGGTGAGAATGGATGGTGGGAGATGGGCTTTCCTCTGCTTCTGCAGGAAGTAGAGATGCTGTTGGGCCTTCTTAGTTATGGAGCTGGTGTTGAAGGACCAGGAGAGGTAGAGGTTCTCTGCCAGGTAGACACCAAGGAATTTGGTGCTCTTGACAACCTCTACAGAGGATCCATTGATGTTAAGTGGACAGTGATCTCTCTGTGCACTCCTAAGGTCAAACAATCATCTCCTTTGTTTTGTCCACGTTTCGAGACAGGTTGTTGACTCTACACTAGTCCGTTAGCTGTTGCACCTCCTCTCTGCATGCTGATGAGACCCACCACAGTCGTGTCATCAGCAAATTTTATGATGTGGTTCGAACTGTGCATTGCTGCACAGTCGTGAGTCAGCAGAGTGAACAGCAGTGGGCTGAGCACACAGCCCTGAGGGGCTCCAGTGCTCAGTGTGGTGGTGTTGGAGATGGTGTCACTGATCTGGACTGTCTGAAGCCTCTTTGTCAGAAAGTCCAGGATCCAGTTGCAGAGGGAGGTGTTCAAGCCCAGCAGGCTCAGTTTTCCAATCAGGTGCTGAGGAATGATTGTGTTAAATGAGGAACTGTCTATGAATGTTTGCTTGTTTACATTATTGTATTTTGCACAACTCTGTTGCTTGTGAAGCTCGCACACAAGAATTTCACTCACATGTGCTGTACCAGTGTACCTGCACATGTGATGTGACAATAAAAGTGATTTGATTTGATTTGATTTGAACAGAATTCGTACATGTGTGTCTTTATTGTGCAGGTGGGTGAGGGCAAGATGTAGGAATCAAATAATCCCCCCCACTGTGGTGCACTGTCCCTGCTACACCCTCTGTCCAAATCCATAGATGCTTAGCGAGCACATCCTCCCTTTGAGTATCATTTACATGTGCTCGTAAAGCCATATCACCATGAAAAACATTTAAAAACTACCCAGAAGTGTATTAAATTTATAAAGAGGTCCCACACTAAGGAGGACATATAGATCCTGACCTCCTCTTCCAGACTACCCCATCTTTTCCTGCCAGCAGGTGATATTGTCGAGGCATTGAGAAATTCAATAAAAAAGTACAAAGTATTTTATAAACAATACTGACATTTTGTAATGGTTTGTTTTATCCAATTGCTCTTTATATTTTATCTCAGCCTCCTCCGTCTCTGTGGACCAGCCTCCTCTGCTGATAAAAATCAGCTTAAATAAGCACTCGTTGTAAAAAATAAATAAATAAAACTAAATAAAACCAGCACTGCGGCAGGTGCATAAAAAAGTTTGCCCGGGTCCCCTGTGGTATGCTCAGCTCTGAAACTTCATCCTGCTGTTACCTGCTGGAGATATGAAGCTATGTGGTAAAATATAAAAATTCACACAAAACGAGGGCTCTCAAAAGCTTCTTTCAAGCTCCCTGAAATTGTTGTGGGATAGTGTGTCAGTAGTATAACTATACAGCAGCTTGAGCTAGTTAAACCTTCATAATAGCCCAGAAGAATAACATTTAAATTGCGAAAAAGGAAAAAAGAAGATTTTCAAAAGCTTCCCACAGGAATGAAAATGAGTGCTTTGTAAAGAAAGCCAGGTGCATGAAATCTCTCCAGGTGCTTTTGCTTTGTGCATCTAAATTGATTTCCATTATTATGAATATGTCTGTTTGTTTGGCTCATTTCCAAGCTGTGCTTGTGTGACGCGCTGAGAGAGTCGAGGTCCATCTGAATCCAAAGGAGCCTTTTAGATTGTAATGCAGATAGAAGAGAGAAGGAAAACAGCTGGAGGAGATGGTCAGTTTATGATCAGGCGGGGCGTGATGCAGAGCTGATTCACCAACCATTTTTTCTTGTTACGAGGATCTAAAACAGGGGTGTCAAGCAAACAAGTTAAAGGCTCCAACTGGAATAGGGAGCAGTAGCAGTTAACGATTTCAGCGCCACAAATCTGTAGACCTGTTGTGACGTGTAGTTTTTATGCACATTTGCACGTTTTCTGACTGTACTTCAAAGTAAAAGTTGGTTTTTTTTTCCAAAATATTTAAAAGAAAATGGCACCAGGAAACTCCAACAAATGGTTTGACTCACTTTAGATCAAATGACGCCTGTGTGTTTGACACAAGGGTCTAAAATAAACCCACACAAATAATCTTCTGTTGTTACTGGGTGCCATCCACCATCAATGGATGTGTGCCATTGGATTCAGGACATCCTGCAACGACAGAGGAAGGAAGTGGGCGTCTTTGCTGGCAGGATCTGAACAATTGTATCTGTTACAATCTGATATACTGTCCTCCACACACAGACGCACACAAACACACGCATGCACTGTGACAACACACAGAACATCATCTTAGTCCCGACACAGGCGCTTGAACTCGCACTTTTCTCTCTTTTCCATTCCCAGATCGTTATCAACAGCAGAATCGCATCCAACCAAGACAAGGATTTTCACATGTCAGGTGTTGAAATCACTGAGTACAACAGCGGGCTGAAATGTCGAGAGGCCACTAGGGTTTAGTGTGTTCCACTGATGAATTATAAGCCATCTCCTCTTAAAGCAACAAACAATGGTTTCACCAGAGGGTTGGGCTTAAAAAGAAGGAAAAAAGATACCAGAGCCTGCTGACATGAAAGATAGTTTGTGTTTGTTGCTCTTGGTCGAGGTCCAGGGTGCTTTGCAGTAAGTAATGCAGCGCAAGAGCACTTGTAAATACTTAGTATAGCCAAACAAGGGTGGAGGTGAGGAGAAAAAGACGAAGGGTTATTAAAGGTATTAGCAAGTTGAAAGAGCGAGTTATAGCTACTAAATTGTAAACCAATAAGATTACTGATAAGAGGCTTCATATGTGGCTGGCCAAGAGTGACCAAGATACAACATAGGGCTTTGCAGTTAAATTAATTAAATTTCATTTTATTTTATACATATCTCCATATATGTCATTTTATACATATCTACGTACAATTTTTCTATACATATTTCTGTATAGTGTTACCTGTATATACGAAGTTGGTTATGTATATATGACCACTTTGTGTCTTCCTTTTATATTTTACATTCCACTTGCTATAAGAGCTGTGTAACACCAAAAATTTCTCATCCATGGGATAATAAAGGTTTATTCTATTCTAAAATGCACAGACTGTGTGATTAAATGGTAAATGGACTCGTTCTTATATAGTGCTTTTCTACTCTTCTGAGCACTCAAATCGCTTTACACAACTTGTGCATTCACCCATTCATACAAGCACATTTTTCTAAGTAACATTCACACACACATACATACTCTGATGGATGCATCGAAGAGCAATTTGGGGTTAGCATCTTGCCCAAGCATATTTGGCATGCAGACTAGGGGAAGCCAGGAATCGAACCACCAACCTTCCGATCAGCAGATGACCTCTACCGCCTGAGCTACAGCCTGAGCTAACAAGCTTATGCGCTTTTTTGTCTTGTCAATGGAAGCAGTTGTAGCACACTACAGAGTGAGCCCTGACCCTTGTCACTGGACTTTCTCACACACAGCAAATCAAAGCTGAGCTAAGTTACCTGGATAATCCCGCTACAAAGAGGGATTATCCAGGTAACTTCAGGGTTAAACTGGGGTTTCCATTGTTAAAGACTGCTCACTGGGGTACTTTTGCCATGGCAACCTGTGCTAGAAACTCTAGTTCACTGGTTATATTTGAGATGAGAGATCAACAAATGTGAAATCACCTCCGACTGACTCGTCAGTTCAATAGCACCACTATTCTTGGAAGATCCCACTGACCTGTGTTTGCAGGTGTGCAGAGAGTAAGACAGTGTAAAGTCTTTGAATTTCCCCAATGAGCATCTCAAGAAATAAAGACTCTCAAAAATAATTTCACCACAACTTTACTGTTTGACAAGCACTATAATTAAAACTGTTTCATGCACATCTAAACATTAGTTTAATAGAATGTCTTCTTTGTCTTAACGATAGAGCACTGATACTCTGTTACCTCGATTTTATTGATTTTGATTTTATTGTACATCTTTTACAGTCTGACTAATCAAAGTGCTAAAGGCACACAGGTACTCATACAGCACTTTTAAAAGTACCTCAGTGCTTTTAGCAGCTCTGGTGCTCACAGATTATCCATGTCTGTGATTGTTCACATGCAGCCAACTGCACTCCTTTCATGTAAATGTACTTGTAGCTAGGATGCTACACTTTGGATTAACTTATTCCAGTTTCTGATGTTAGGGTAAGTGAGGTCAGAAAATGCAAAGATACCCCTCAGTATGTTGCTTCATGACCCTGCCCATAGATCTTTTTTTTAGCAACACAGTGGCTTGAATGAAGCGCCAACCAATTATAAGCAGAGATTGGGCAGTAACGCGTTACTGTAATCCAATTACTTTTTTCAGGTAATGAGTAAAGTAAGGGATTACTACTGCAAAAAAGTAATTAGATTACTGTTACTTTCCTGTAAGCACGCTGCGTTACTGTGGTAGTAAACTGTGATTTTGTTTGTGAGAGTGTCTCAAGACAATGATGTACAAGTGTGCAACGTCCACGGCAGCAACAGACGTGTGTAGATCAACAATGGATAATATGGAGTGCGGGAGAGAGTATGACCGTGGAGCGTTTAAAGCGTGGAAGTACTAACATTACTTTGAGTTTGATTCAGTAAAAAGTGACAAAAACTGTGCACTCTGCATGGGGGAAAAAAACAGAAAATAGATTTAAGAATGGCAGGACTTAGTGGTGCTGAGTCTTTGATTTTATTTATTTTTTGCTGCATTTTACTTGCATTTATTTGAAAGAGTGAGTGTAAACACAATTTTTTTATTTTATTTTATATGTTGGAATATGCAGAAAATAGATTTGAATGTTAAATAAATTTCTTCAAGTCAAAGACTGTTGCATATAATTAAATTTTTGCTTGATGCATAAAGTTAAAAGATTAAAACTAATAAAACAAGTTTTTAAGAGAGACTTTTTCATTTAATTCAATTTTATATGACGGATTATGCAGAAAAAATAGAATTGGGCTGAAAGGTCTATTGCTTTATTAGGGATTCAGGTTGTACATGTTTTTAAAACGTAACTAAGTGATAAAGTAACTAATTACTTTTGAAAATAAGTTATGAGTAAAATAATGGGATTACTTTCTTGGAGAAGTAATCAGTAATTAGTAACTAATTACTAACTAACTTGACCAACACTGGTCATATGAACCCATTTTTTGCAGACATATACAATTAAATAAAAGGCACTGACAACAATGTTGTTGGCACGCTCGACTGGGTTGCATTGCTCATAGTGTATTAGACGAACATCTTTAATTTTGTTCTGGCAGATGTTAATTAGCTTAGCTTAACAGAGTCAGAATTGCCAGGGCTTACATGGTTTAATATTATATCCAGATCAAATTTTTGACCATTTTGATATTTCTCAGATCTTTGAAGCAGCTCGATATCCACTTTTACTTGGACTGGTTCTTATATAGCACTTTTCTACATGAACAACATGCACTTTACAATATGTCTCATTTACTCATTCTTACATGCACTTTTTTCTACATCTATATGTTTTCTATCTTACATTTACACACACATTCATAAGCCGATGAATGGGTCAGTATCTTGCCCAAGGATACTTGGGGAAAGTTGGTGAACTGAACCAGCAACTTTTCAAATGGCATATAATCTGCTCCTTCCAGAAGCTTAATGTTAGCCTGCTACATCCAGTCCAAAACCAGTTATAATGTGTGTTTGGGATAATCATCCTGCATGAACACCCAAGTGTGTCCAAGTTTCATACATCTAGATGTTGATATGAAGTGGCTTTCACTATTTCATCTATTATGTGCAATGTGCAAGTAACACTGGCAGTAAAACAGCCCCTGAGCATGACACTACCACCACCATGCTTAATAGCTGGTACAGTGTTTTCAGGTATGAACATTTACACCTACAAACATACCTCTTGTCACTGTGGCCAAATAGCTCTTTATCTCATCTGCTTATAAAACCTTTCTCCAGAAGGCCTTTGGCTTCTCCATGTGGACTATCATCATGTTTATGCTTGGCAAAGAAAAACTACTAATTGTAGTCAAGCAAAATCACTAATAAGAAGTTCACAGTCCTTTGCGTCGTCAAGTTAAAGATTTAACTGTGTATGTATATAGATATATATTTGTATATTTGAGTCTGTATGCATTAGAGAAAATCCAAAATAAATTCAGGCTTGTGCATCCATCTTTAATGACTCACTAAAGTCATTAAAGATGGATGCTGAATTACCATGACATTCATGCCCATGAGAGTACGTAAACCTCTAAACAACTGTGTTTTAATGGTTAAAATGACCAAATGTTTGGCTAAAATGTTTGAGTGATTCATGTATTACATAAAGTGTCACTTTAACATCAAAATATGAATGTACTGATTACTCTGTACTACTCTGATGAATTCACAGTGAATTCCTAACAGTCAGGGTTTGTTTTTTATTTATTTTACAGTCATTCTTATTTCTTTGTCACTTCCGTGCTTTTAAAAAAAACCTAAAATATGTGGTTTCTAGGTGTGTAATATTTAAAATAGTTATGCAGAAAAACACACATATGACCCTACACAACATTTCATTATCCTTGCCACGCCTATGGGCCAACTCCTTTATACCTCACTCAAAGGTTAGGTACAGTAGTTCTGCAGCTACTGCTCCACTATTGTAGACATGATAAGAGTATAAAATGCTTTATCAGCTTTCTTTCTGTGTGCCTTACCCATACAGAGAACTTTTTAGAACAAGAATAATATGCATGTTCTGCTCAAATACAGTATAAAAGACAGGAGCTGGCCTAAAAGTGCTTTCTGCAGCGTAATATCATAATTAAGGAGGAGCAGGACAGAATCATATGCACCTGAACCTCATTTGTCATCTAGCAGATGGTTCTTTTTTCTTCCAAGCTAAATAACTGAAGTCAAATCTAGTTTTAAAGATGCAGATGTATATGAATTAGCTACTTCTCCTATAGGCACACATGAGCACAGATCACTTTAATAGAGCGAAAAAGCAAAAGACTATGATCACCTCAGTTAATGATGCAGCAGCACATCGGCTCAGGGTGGTGAAATCTGACAGACTTGCAGGCAGTTTGTTTGCCTCACACCCATGTGACTTAGAAACACAGCTGAGCAATGTTTGATTACTGATGCCAGATAATGTTATCACTGCATTATGGGCTTTGTTAGCGCACTCAATCTCCATAAATGTACAGGGCACAGGAACAGAAGAAAATATTAAACTACAACTAATGAAAACAGCCGATCAAGTCTGTGAATAATTAAGTTAAACTACAGTGTACTGTATATAAAAGATTGCTTCCAGAACCACAGAACTATGATAAAATAACTCATAGCAGATCATCTGATTGACTTTTGCCTTGAGGCTGCGCTTGTTGTAATTTGACACCATATGCATGAACTTGAATTTAGTTTAATTTAATTTAAATCCACAAAGGAAAAACCAATTCCTGGACCAGGACCCGGGCTTCCAGGTCAGTACAACCTCCACTGCTCACCCTCTGGTTTCCTCTTGGCCTGTTTGCCAAGAAGACAGAATCAAGTAAGAACTTACGTCAAACAATTTTAAAGAATTATTAATCACTTTGTTTGTCCAGATATTAGCCTTGCTCTGACTAGCCTCTCCTCTCTAGCAGAATCCCAGCTCCACTCTACAAAAATCTCTGACCTGTTGCATTTCTTGGTTCCCAAGCTTTGGGTCTGATAACCTGTTTATTTGCAACAAAATCTGTTAACTGGTCTTCTTTTGACTCCAATGTTTTGTTGGCATTATGACAGAATATTTACAGATAGAATAAAAGTTGTAAACAAATATTAAAGTAGTGTTTTTAACTCATTCAGTCAACCAAATGGATTTTCCAGATGTGCTAATTTGCTTTATCAAGCCCATAATAGTTGTAGTCCAGTCTTCTGAAATCTTCTACATCATACAGGTCGGCCAAAGCAGTGTTTTAGAGAAATAATGGAAACAGACAACCTTTACAGGGTAGAATACTATTCCAAGAGCAAGAATAGAGATCAGTTTACTTTGTGATTTTTTTAAAAACTGATGACTATTTTTCCACAACCAGGAAGAAAACCGCATTGTTCCTCTTGAATCTGAGGTTACCCTGGCATTTCTGGAGCCTAAGGAGTGGGATCTTCCTGTAGCTGGAACACATCCTCCACAGGGGAACTGTCACCCCAGTTTGCCAATCCATAGGCGCTGCCCCAGACTCCCCACGACATTGCAGACACGTGTTAGCCAGGATAGCCCAATAACATTCAGAAACTTGAGGAATTCAGGGTGACTCTTGTGAAACACTGGACCAACTCTTCATCCTCTCAAGTATAATTGAGAGTGAGTGGGAGTTTGGTGGACTTGGAGAAGAGGGGGTGCTTTGGGAGTATGGGATGTCTGGCCCAATGCTACACCCCATTATGTCCATGTAGAGCTTGGTTTGTATTGGTTTGCAGAAAGTCTGATCTTTTTTTTCTGGTGGGTTTTGGACTCCTTCAGGGGTTCCCTGTCATTGATTCTGTTCATACTTTTTATGGACAGAATATTGACTTACTACCCAAAGTGGAAGAGTTTAAGTATCTCAGGTTCTTGTTCACGAGTGTGGGGAGAGTGGAGTGTGAGACTGTCGGATGGATTGAGGTGGCTGTATGATCTGTTGTGGTGAAGAGAAAGGTGAGCATAAAAGTGAAACTGTTGATGTATCTGTCAGTCTACGTTGTCCACCCTCACCTGTGTTCATGAGCTCTAGGTAGTGACCAAAAGAACAAAATCACGAATAGAAGCGGTAGAGTTTCCTTTGTAGGGTGGGTGAGTTCTCCCTTAGAGACAGGGTCATGAGCTCGGCCATTTGAGAGGGATTTGGAGAGCTGCTGCTCCTCCACATCGAAAGGAGCCTTTTACGGTAGTTTGACAAGGATGACAAGGATGCCTCGTGGACTCAATCGGTATTCCAGGCATGTCCTACTGCGAGGAGGCCCCAGGGCAGACCCAGGACTCACTCCAGGGATTATATCTCTCAGTTTCCCCTTGGATAAGCTGGGAGGTGGCCAGGGTGAGAGAGAGGCTGAACCTGGATATGTGGCAGAAGATGGATGGATGGATGCGTGGGTTACTATTTTCACTTGCTTGTACTGACATCATGAACATGACAGTAAAACCAAATAAATACATAAATTACATAAACCTTTTTTGTTTATTTTTTTTTAATTAACTTAATGATCTTATTAAATTCTAAAATCACGACCCTATCTAATAATGAATAAGTGCAATTGTTGTAAACCAGCAGAAGAAGCATATCAGATAGCCTTTTAAATTTCCATTGAACCTTATCTTATCTAACTGATACAATCTTAACAAATATTACAGCATTTTTTATTAACCTTTAAGCACCATTGGCACCAGATGACAAAGTAAAGGGAAAAGGCAGGAGATCCTATAGACAAACTGTCCAGTCATTATTACTGATAATAATCATAATCAAAGTAGGATATCAGATTGTAAAAATCTGAGCCTTTCTGTTTTCTCCAGTTACAGCAAAAAAAAAAAAAAAAAAAAAAGATTTAGAAGAGCTTGTGACCCTCAGCTGCCTTCCTGTACTGCCCTCTGCTGGTGTTCTTGATCTGGCTTAACAGTAGTGGGGGTTTTTAATATGCTACTGGGCCTATTAAGAAACTGTCATATTAAGACACTGTAAGTTGATAAAACAACTTGACTTATAATAATACATCAAGCCCCATGACAGTGTATACATACACCTCCTCCAAAAAAATGTTTTTTTTTTTTTTATATTTTTCATATTTTCACAACTACAAATATCTGTCATCTTCAAAGCAGAACTTACCAAAAACTTATATTTACTTGCACTGTACTTGCAGTCCAACCTATTATTTGTACTTATGTTTGACCTGTGAACACATCTATATCTACATATGGCTCTTTAGTAAATCATGCTTATTGGATATTTACAAAGATTCATTATTACTCCAGATTAATTATGCTTTATAGTACATTTTTCTCGGGGGTCAGGGGCTATAAGGTTGATTTGGATTTGTTGATTTAGTTTAAGGTTATCTGGGAAAGAAAGAAAGAAAGAAAGATCTCTTTTGTAATTAATTTTTCATTGAAGCTAATAGAAAACACCATGTAGTTAAATAAAGATATTAAGGGGAAATAATAACAAGTCAAAAAAAGGGAACTACAGTGTTCAGAGAATTCAACTGCACTTACATGAGGCTCCTTTAATAATGTGTAATTTGTTGACATGGGCGTGAAATGTCCTGAGAAGAGACAACAAAAAGCATACATTACACGGTCTGTAACGCTGGAGCTGAAGGCTTTTGGACTTCTTTTTTTGGTTCTTGAAGCTGTATCCCCTCTGCTCTGAACTGAAGATGATCCTCAGATGATCCTGAGATGAAATATTAAGATATCTGTTTATTTTGGGATTTCAGTGCTTTGTTCAGTGTAAACTTTGTCTTTGATTCTTGTGCTGCTCTGTTCACATTATAGTAATTGTGCAGTTTTGTGATTGCTATAATTTTGTAAGTGCTGTTTAAACAAATATTGTTTAAAAAAAAAGTCCAGTTGCCTTAAACTTAAGCATTAAAAACGACCACGATCTGGATAACTCAAAGCCTATAGACATACTGTACTTTAAGTATTTTACCTAAGGTGTTCCTAAAATGTTGTTTCATGGAGATCCTTTTTTTTTTTTTTTTTTTTTTTTGACTGTCCCGTTTGGCTCTTTTGCCATCAGAATTATTGTCTAAAGGCAAAGAAAGATGCCCAACGGATTTACTTTACCACATCGACCAACCCAGCCTTGCCGTATTGGTCTATTTGATTCGCCTTTTATTATTTATTTTATTTTAACCTGCTAAATACGGGACAGACTTAACTGGGGAAAAGAAAGGGGAGAAAGAAAGAGGGAAAGAAAAACAGCGGGGAAGAGGAAAGGTGATAAAGGGCAAAAAACCAAAAACCAACAAAATAAGCAGAGAAAAAATACATATATCGATCACCTGGATCACCTGTTGAGAAAGAAAAAAGAGAAAACAGGCAGAAAAAAGAGCAATATAATAAACAACACCATTACGATGATCTATGGGAATATAACAGTAAATACTAAATATTAAACATTATTGTGCAGCACGTAAGATTGACAGCACACAGTGTGCTTTAAGGTAGGAGCCAAAAAGGGTGTAGTTTGTGTGTGTGAGCACCCGTGTGTACACCTGTGAGCATGAATGCACTTGTTTTTAAAAGGTTCCTTCATGTAATGATCTGCTAGAGGGTGTGGGGGGTCCACAGCCCCGTCCTCCAGGGCATGAAGCAGGTATGGAGGAGATCAAGACTCCAGACATCCAGAGGCCCCCAGAGCACAAGAGACCAAGGAAGACCAACAGAGGGCCAGCCGCGCCACTGTCCCAGAAAGAGCTGAGGAGAGTCCCAGATGAGGGATCACTCAGCAGCCGCGAAGCAGAAGCCAGGGGGTGGGGGTGGGGGGTTGCAGTGACGTGCCCGTGAGCTCCACCGGCAGCCAGCTGTGCCAGAGTGACCGAGCCCCAGGCCGAGAGTCCGAGGGCACCCCACCCCCGAAGGGGCCCGAGCGAGCCCCAGGCTCCAGGCCCCGACAAGCAGCCACCAGGAGTGAGCCGGTAGGTACCTGGACGCCCATGCCCGGACACAAAGAACCACCAATGCACCGATGTCTGAGGGCATCTGCCACTGGCAGGGGAATGGTGGGGGGAGATAGCCTCCATACCTTGGAGGGCCTGAGATGTGGTGTCTGATACCCGACCTGACATATAGACACAGACAAACAGGCACACACAGATACAAACATCCATTCCCACCCTCGTGCTCTCATATGCAAATACTCAACACTCACCCAACCTGGAGACAGACATAAATAGACACTGTACACACAATCACACTCCCCAAGCGTACTCTATACCCCAGGTCTAGGTACCCTTGCCCCTGGAGGGAGAAACTGCACCCAGACCCAGGTAGTGTTACCCTCTTCCCTGGGGTGGAGAGAATGTTTCATGGAGCTCTTATACAAAAGAACCACTGGTGAAAAATATTACTTCATTACTGATGGAACTGGGTGGAATTGGAGTTTTGCCTTTCTTAAGGCTTTCTGTGACAGAGATAAAATTTATGAATGATAATCCCAAAGTCTGCTATACAGCAGCTTTCAAACTGAGGACATAAATTATATATAGTGTAATGAACTTCATCATTTTAAACTTAAATCTTCATCTTTATTTCTAGAGTTTAAAAAAAAATGCTCTTAGTACAAGGTGACAACTTCAGAAGATGCTGATTCTATTAACTGGTTATGTAAAAATTACCTTTGACATTTTTCTGAATGGTCTGTTGTGCAAAGACATCTCTGCTTCCATAAAAGATGGTCCAGTGTATCCTATGTATTGGTAAGGTAATAAAGAAAGCACTGAAATGCATTATTTGGAGAATTTGACCAGCTTTTTTCATGGCTGCCATGTGGATACTTCTGCATCACTTCACACAACCTTACTAATTACTCCGCCTCTCTACCTCGTAGGATCCACACCTATTGTTTCTGGGTTGTTTCAATGAAACACTCAGTGACGTGCACCTCAATTAATAACTTTCATGTAACGTGTTTTCAGGATTTTGGGTAGATATTCTGTCTCTCTCCATTAAAATGAAAGTACGGTAAAACTAAGACTGTTCATTTCTTTGTACATGAGCAAACTTACAAATTCAGCAGGCAATCAAAAAAATTATTTCCCGCACTGTATACCACTTATCCATGAACCCTCGACATCACTTGCAGCTTGTCTTACCTCTTTATCACTGGCTGTTAGCTAACTTGTGATACTGCTACATTTTTACATTTTCCATATTTAAAATCAACCAAGAAGTCAAAGCCACTGTTTCAGGTACACAATTAAAAATTCATATCTGTTAACAGTAGCCCAGTTTTAGTGTACTTACTTTATTTTACAAGTCTTTTAGTTTCCAAATAACATCCAATGATGTGAGTTTCCTTTGAAGTTACAAAAAAAATAGAGGCTGCAATTGCAAAGCTCCCTCTTCTCTTTGACTTTGCATTGTGATTTTGTTTCCCTGTGTGTTTTCATGCACATGTGCCGTGTGCTTATGTGTTAGTCTATATGCATGTATACTGTTCTCCACACTAACTGAGTTCCCACTTGCAAATAAGTGTTTGTGAGTCTGGCACAGAGCATTGTTCACAGCAGTGGTGAAGGACACATCCCCATGGCTTGTATACACCCCCACACTCACAGACACCTACTATAAATAGCCTTCACTTTCAGAAACATTAACAAGACTGTTGGCTAGAAAAAGGTGACACAAAAGCGGAAGAACAATATCGGAGCAAAATGGATAAAATGTTCAGCTGCCAAAGTCCAAAACGTGCTATGAGCTGTATCACCTCAAATATTTTACAGTAGATAATTTTGAACAACTAACATGCATTTTAGTCCATTTTTAATATGTTTGCCAAAATTATACCAAAGATTTCTTCTTCTTCTAGCAGGTGCCTTTACGGGTCACCACAGTGGATCATCTGCTTCTATCTCACCCTATCCAGCATGCTTCTACACTACATCTATGAATCTTCTCACTGGTCTTCCTCTTTTCCACCTGACACTCATCGCCATCTGCCCCACCCTTCCTTTACCCTCTTCTTGACTTTTCTTATGCACTGCCCATTTCTATGGTTGGGTTGGATCTCAGGAGATCAGTGTCTCATTTGAAAACCCTTCAGAATACATACTTCAGAATGAATGATACCACTCAAAAGTTACAGCCATGCTTGATTACTGGTATGATTTTAAGACTTAGGCCAGATATGCAGCTGATCCATGAATAGAAAATGTTCAGTTTTGTCTTGTAACTTCAATAAGACAGTTGTGTGATTCTATTGTAATTTTCTTGCATTAAATCAAATTCAAATTCAAATTCAAATTTTATTTGTCACATACACAGTCATACACAGTATGATATGCAGTGAAATGCTTACACAACTGCTCGTGACCTAAAGAAAATAAAGACTATGAATAAGATAGGAAATAAATATGAAAATTAAAAAGGGTCAATTTAACTAGGAAGGAATAAAATAAAATATAAAGATTAAAGTTAAAAATGAAATAACTGTACAACAACAAATTAGAATGAAGGGTAAATTTAACTGGGAAAGAATAAGATAAAATATATAAATTAAAGTTGAAAATAAAATAACTGTACAACAAAATACACAATACACAAATACACAGTATAGAAATATATAAGAATGTATGAAGAAATATAAATATATATATACAATAACAGCAGCCGTACAGTATTAAGTGGAAATTAAGAAATATAATGTCCAGTGTTGTGCAATCCACATTTGTAAGTGTCTTGTGCAGTGCAAATATGCTTAAAGTGATTTAGTGATGAAGTGATTCGATTAGATGACCACGCATCTAATCGAATTAGTGTAAACAAAGTCCAGAATGTCCAGTGTGGACCAGTCCAGTGTCCATTATTAAACCAACGTTTGTGCTTTTTTAGTCAAGAAAGTGCAGCAAGGTTTTACAGCTACAGGCCCTGTCTTAGTCTTCTTCTTATAGTGTTTTCTTATGTTTTGAGTCACTTCTTGTTGATCAGATTTTTTTCTTTTTTTCACAACAAGGAAACTGTGTCTCTATGTGAGGACAAAACTTTTGTAGAAGTTTCTTAGAAATGTTCTTAGAATAGAACTTAAAATGTCTGTGTAATCTCTGTTGTTTCAATGAAATGATGCCCTCTCTTTTTTTACAGTAGAAAGTTCCTTTGCAACAGTTTTTTATCTGCACTTTTTTTTATTACTTATACATTAAATTAAAGGTAAATCTGTAGCTTTAAGCTTGTAAGTAATTCTTACATTTGCTTTATTCTTGGAAACAAAGATGTTTAAAAGAAAATTGCAAACTGAGTCTGATGTGCAACTCAGTGTTCTGTTTGATGAATAGATGTAAGTGGTCTCATTGTATTCAAATAATTTTTAAATATTTAAAAACCTTTTAATTTTAATTTTTAAGTAACCATTTTGGGAGGTTTGAACTGTTGGTTGGACAAATATTTGATTGCCTTCAATCTGGGGAAAGGTGTAAATGATCACTGACACTGGTGGTGTTTTATTTCTTGTCATTCAACTACATTTCTATATTGTACAGGGTGGGCCATTTATATGGATACACCGTAATAAAAGGGGAATGGTTGGTCCTGTTTGTGGCACATTAGTATATGTGAGGGGGCAAACTCCTCAAGATGGGTGGTGACCATGGTGGCCATTTAGAAGTCGGCCATCTTGGATACAACTTTTGTTTTTTCAATAGGAAGAGGGCCATGTGACACATCAAACTTATTGGTAATGCCACAAGAAATGCACTAAGAAACTGAGAAACTAAGAAACTAATGTGCACAGGGTCAAAGTTTTCTGAACACTCTTCTTAGCAGAATTCGTAAAGTTCATTTAAACTGGTTGGTTTCCTGGCATAGTCCACAAATTCGAGGCAGGATTAAGGTCAAAGCTTAGGGAAGACTCTTCCAGAAGCTTAATTTTAGCCTGCTTTAGCCATTCCAAAACTAGTTTTTGGTTTTCTGTTTGTGGTTGCTGTTCTGTTGGAACACTCAACACTTAACCATCTAACTACTGATTTGATGTGAAGTTGAAGAATTTTGAGGTAGACCTCCTTCATTCTTCCATCCACTTTGTGCACTGGCAGCAAAACAACCTCAGAGAATGATGCTAGGTTTGAAAGCCTCACATTTACTCCTACAAACATACCTCTTATCATTGTGGCCAAATAGTTCTTTATCTCATCTGACCATGTGGGCAGCTGCAAAGTTCAGTTGAGTTTGAAGGTGTTAATTTTGGTCACCCACTCTCAGTACATGTTGATGTAAAACTGGCTTCACTGTGAAAAGTGGTGTTCCAGTTTCCAGTTCACGGCAGACTTGCCATGAACTGGATGTTCAGCACTAAGTTACGCCGATGCCACTGTGATTAGCTTCAATGCCTTTAGAGATTATGTGCCAAGCTTCTGGTTTTCTTGCATTAAGATGTTGCGCACAGAATCCGAGATATAATGGTGACTTAGCTGCTTGTTGGATAAACCCATGGATCTTAGAAAAGATTAACATTTCCCGGATGTAAGCACACGTGTATAACAAAATGGGAAAAATTACGCTTGCTAACTTTTCCACATCATAGGTTTCAAAGTAAATAAATGTTTTTTCAAATACTCACCATGATCTGAGTCAGTTTAAACCTTTTTAATATGGCTGTACGGCGCTAAACTTTTCGCTTGACAGCTAGCGCAATGCTAAGATTTACACGGAAATGATCCGCGGAAATCATTAAAGTACTATTGGTCCACATTTTTCTTCTATGGTAGCAGCCTGGGCAGAGTAACACCCAACTTTAAACTGATCTGTTGACACCAATGACTGTAGAAAACATTATTGCGACAACATGTTTTGGGGGGAAAATAAAAGAGATTGAAACTTTACTGATAATTTGTCCAAATTGAAAAATGCCCTCCTCCACAAATGTCATTTGACAACCTCATTGCCTTACAGAATTATGATGTCACACACATGTAGAATCTTACCACCATTCCGATCCTTTGATCCTTTGATCCTTAAAACCTATAAATAGGGGTGAAGAGCATCGACTTTTAGTCCGTTTCTCGCAGCATTGATGTGTGCAGCATTGAACCGTTCACCAGAAAAACCTTTTGAAATATTTGGATCCTTTGCAATAGTAACTGTATCCAGACCCAGCATGTCTCAAACAAAAGATCCAAAGGGACAAGAAGTTGACCCCTACGCTCTTGCCTGGGATGAGCCACTAGACCCTTCCCTCTCCTCTCTTCCTTGGTGTGACCAAGTAGAACTAGAGGAAAAACGTTTGGAAGAAATGGAGGATGAAGCGCTCACAAACACAGAGAAAATGAAGTTCTTGATGGAGGAAAATGAGAGAAAGAGCGCTCAACTAAAAAAGTTATCATACCAGCTTCAAAAAAAGGAAGCTATTATTGAGGAGAAACAACAGGATCTCCAAGACATGGACAAAAAGAACCAGGAGCTCCAAGGAAAGCTTGATGAAGCCCTGCGACAAAATAAAAAACTCGTCCAAGAAAAGATGCAAGATGGCATGAAGAAGAGAGGGCTGCAGAGCAATCTCCGAGACATGGAGCTCATGTACAGTGTTGACAAAAAAAGGCTTGATCACACACTGCAAGCAAATGAAAAGCTTCTTCAAGAGAAAAGGGAACAAAAGATCAAACAAAAACAAATTGATCGCAAGCTTCAGAGCATCGAGCAACACAATGAAAGCTTGCAAGGAAAGCTTGATGAAGCCATGCGACGAAATAAAAAACTTGTCCAAGAAAAGATACAAGATGGCATGAAGAAGAGAGGGCTGCACAGCAATCTCAGAGACATGGAGCTCATGTACAGTGTTGACAAAAAAAGGCTTGATCGCACAGAGCAAGCAAATGAGAAGCTTCTCCAAGAGAAAGGGGAACAAGAGATCAAACAAAAACAAATGGATTCGAAGCTTCAGAGCATCAAGCAACAAAATGAAAGCTTGCAAGGAAAGCTTGATGAAGCTCTGCAACAAAATAAAGAAATCCTCCAAGAGAAAGAGCAGCTGGACATTAAGCAGAGAGAAGAAAAACTTCTTCTCCAGGAGTTTGAGAAGAAAAACCAAAATCTGCAAGAACTTTACAACAAAATGAAGTTCAAAGCATCTGAGCTGGAAGGAGAAAATGAAAAACTGCAAAAACAGGAGGCAACATCTAAAGTGCTGAAAGAAAGGTTGGAAGAAAAACAAGCCGAAATAGAAGAAGTGGAGAAAAAATGCAATAAGCTGGAGAAGCAAAACACAGAAACAATCGAGGAGTTGAAAATCCTCATCCTCGAGAAAAAGGTGCTCGTGGAAAAGCAGCTGGAAAAAAAGAAAAAACGCTTCCGCTTCTTCTGGAGGAAGAACACTCCTTCTTTCACTACTGCCGATGTCACCTCGTCTCCCACCACCTCTGTTCCAGCTTAATCCTCCCCCCTCTCCCTTTAACTCCTAACACCTCTCCCATCTCCCTCCCCTCTCTCTCCGTTTTCACACTCACCCCAACCAGTCCCGACAGTTGACTGCCCCCTCTAGAGCCTGGTTCTGTCATAGGTTTCTTCCTTTAAAGGGAGTTTTTCCTATCCACTGTCGCCTAGTGCTTGCTCAGAGGGGATTGTTGGGGTTTTCGCTCCTCTATCCCTTTACTCCTTTCAACACCCCCCCCCCTTCTTTTTTCTTAATAATATAACAATAAAAACAATTGGCTGCATTTTAAATGTGTCAGATCAATGGCTTTATTCAAGAATACAAGTAATGGGTAATAGCTGCATGTGTGTTTGTGTGTGTGCATAATATGCATACTTTACTTGTTGGATCCATATCCTACAAGGAATTAAATAAAACAAGAAGACAAACAAAAACAAAACAAAAATATTTTTCTCTCCCTTCCAAGGTCAGGAATCAGGATGAGGAAGAAATTAGGTCAGATCAGTGCAGGTTTTCGCACTGCTGACATTGAAAATGTATGGCGAGATTTCCAAAATACATTTGCAATCAAATAACTTTGGAGCTGGAAAGACAGCTTAGCTCAACAGGTTATAGGAGATCCAATGCCACCTGCTTTTCATGCCAATCTTCTTTGTGGCATAAATCTCCCCTTTGATCATTGATCAGTAAATCACTGCATATAAATTCATCTAACTGTTATAATTTAATGAGTAAAGAATCTCAGATGATTGAATTGCGGTTTTAGTAAATGTTGAACCTTTTTGCGATTTCCGTTTTTAGAATCAATAGCCCATATTTTCATCCACTGCTGAAACGTGCCTTTGAGTTTTTCATCATTTAACAAGAATAGGTTCAGGCAACCATTGTGTAATTAGGCTTTCGCGGTAGTTAATGTGTTGTCTTGTGTTGTTAGTGTGTAGTGTTGTGGATAGTTTTGTGTTGTGTGTCAGAACAATGAGGCTACTGCTGTCTCCAGGTAGAAACAGGAGTGATACACCTGCTGCTGTCAGACCTGCAGGTATCAGGCTGTGATGTTCTCCTTTATAGTGGACAGAAATTATTTTTTTGGAGTGGCACAAATAATTTGATTGTTCTGTAAATAGTTTGAAATGGTTATTTAAAAAAGGGTAAAAGGTAAATGGCTGCAAATAACTTTGTTGTTTGCAAAACTTGTGCATTGGATTTTAAAATTGACAATTGCATTTAACTGCATTTAAAGTTATGAAAGTTATGAAATATGAAATATGATTCAATAAACATGTTTGTGGTTGTTACAGAAATAACTTTTTCTACTTGGATTTTATGTTTTTTGTCTGATTTTAGATGAATTGTGTTAATACAGTATGTCAAAATGAAAACATAACTGCAAATTCAGGCACGTGAGGTTGTGCTGAAAAGGATGATACCAAACAAGGCAAAGTAAATCGATTTTAAAGGTTAAATGTAGAGGAAACATCAAAAGTAGTGAAAAATGGCCAATTATAACCTGGACCCCAGAGGGTTAAACACTTCACACAATAGTTGCTTTTCAAGTAACTAATTACTTTTAGAATCTTGTAACTCTCCATTTTTCCATCTTGTACGGGTGAGAGTCGGCTGTGGCGAATATTCTTAAATCAGTGCTCGTGCTCCGAGAAAACCCATGGGCTTTATGTGCTAAAATGTCCTGTGATTGAATTTGATACTTCATTTCAAGATCATTTTTCAAATTCATACATTTGGTCGATTGATAAGAAGGGCTTCAGGTTGAACATACCGTAGCTGTGCTCTGAACATTTTAAATTAAATTGGAAGTGCTTCAGGAGTGTGCACATTTCAGCTCTGTGAGGGGGGAAATTCTTAAGCTTTAAGCTCTGCGAATACAGAAAGTGATTCAGATTTCTGCTTACTCAGGTTTCCAGGAACTATTCCCTCCTACATTTCAATATATTACCACAGTGTATGTACATATTGCATTTTGCCTTTATTGGATTTCAGCAGTGTGTCAGAGAGAGAGAGAAGAAAGTAGGGAGAGAAATAGAGGTAGAAATGTACCTGTTACTAATTTCTTATTGCTCTCACACAGCAGATGTTCTTCAGTAATATAGGTTTTTATCTATATTACAGCACATTGTTATTTAACACTAAAGCACAGACGGACTGGTGACTCTGTAAGACTTTGATTAACAGAAAATTACAGTGTAGTCATTAGTAATAATAGTCAGGGTGTTTTGGTTCATCCATTGTTACTTGCTGGGGTCATAAATTATCCCAGTCTGTCTCTTGAGGGTTAAACTCAAAACAGGTGACATTGCAAACAGAGAAACAAATAAGAAACGTGCTTTTCTCCTCTCTGGCACACATGACAGCATCAGGAGAAAAAACTATATCCCAAAAACTGAAGAGTATGTCAGGTGACCAGTCATATGAACCATCATTATAAGTCAAGGCTTCTGCCCTTTATCGGTTTCATCACATACACATTTCGTATGTGTGTATTTGCTCTATCTTCCTTTTTAGCTGTAGATAGTGTCTGTCTTAAAGTAAACTCTTCAATAGATTTAATGGTGTGGATTTAAGGGTTAAAGACAGAGAGTAAGAAAATCCCTCTGGGTCGAGCAAAAACAAAGGTTTCTTTGTGAAGAAGTTCGTCTGTGTTTGATGTGAGCTTCAAAACTGGTATCAAAGATTACATCAAAGTTTCCAGTGAAAGAAGAAAATTTCCCCATTTCATCTGCAACATCTCATCATGAGCTCACAAATCAAGCTGACACAGAACATTTCCTCTTACCTTCATGTGGCTGCGCTACTATTTCACAAACATGCGTATGCACTTACATGCCCTGCCTTTACATTTTTCTTTGTACTATGAATATCAGGTATTGCATTTCCTTAATGATCTAACAAAGCCCTGTATATTATTTCATTAACCTGCTCACAGACACCCTGTCACTCTCGATTGTGCTCCTGATTGTACATAAAGTTGTGTTTTTGTACAATCAAAAGACACACCTCACTGTTGTTGAATTCATGAGCTGCCCAGCTCTTTAACAGGAATGATCTCTTTTATAGAATATCAAAAAGCATTTCCCCATGACTGGAATAGCCTACACGTCTTGTTAACTGCTGATGTTTTGTTGTGACTGGGTTGAGGTGTAAAAGGAGATAAGACAGGGTAAAAGTTCCCAGTAATACCGAATCGCCTCCCCTATTGTCTTGTATCCTTAAATCATGGTAAAGGAAGACTGTTGGCATCAGTTTCTTAGGCAGAACAACGTGTAACATCCTGTACTGACCCAGACTGAGTTAAGACAACAGACAGCTAACTGCCTGTCTATATACAGTATATTATTTAAAGTAAGTTAAATAGTGCTAGTGATTGTATTATTTCTGTTCTCCTTAATAATATATTATTTAGGATGATAACTGTGCTTTATTTTAGTATGGTATGGTATATTATTTAAATATACCATGGGTTCTGTGAACAGTATAATCACATGCACAAACTCGGTTTTGTTGTTGTCATTTTGTATTTAAGGGTTTTTTATCATCATAAAAGCATTGTTTGATATTTTTTTCCTCTTCCTTCTCAACAATCTCACAAGCTAATAATCCTCCCCACACATTCCTGCTCCAGGCCACGTCAGATGCCACTTGAATCAGGAACAGACAACTTGTCCTGCGCTGAGGCAGCTTGCCCAGGATTATCCGAGGCATCGCATTCAGGCCAGGAAGTTCTTTCTTTGGGTGCCCATTGTTCAATAACCCCCTCAGATACATCAAGTCAACCACACAAAAAAACAGACGTGCATTTTACCCCGACTGTACTTCAACCGGGACCATTACCAGGTGTACAAACCTGTGTCAGATCTCAGCCCAAACTTGGAACGTCAGCTCCAATCAGTGAGAGTGCAAACCTGGAACGAGGAAACTGAGGGAAAGGTGAAGAGATACTGAAGGGAAGTAAGCATTGAATTAAGCATTACCGTGGGGTGTGTGGACACCTGATATTTGCCGTAGTCCTGTTTGTATTCTCCCCTCTTTTTGCTGTGGGAGTCTGTATCGCTGATATTTATTCTGGAGAGTGTTGTAATGTAAATGGGAAAGAAATGGATGACCCATAGACTGCTTATAAATACAGTCCCTACATAATCTACCGTATAGGGATTTGTATTTATCACAAATTGTGACCCTAACAGAGAAAACCAACATTTTTCTTAACCTTTTACAGGTACAAATTATTTATTCTTTATAGCTATTTTCTTTCTGTTTTTAGACTGGTTTCCATTGCATATTAAATAGACTAAAGCACTAGTTGGAAAAGCTAAGCTCAAAGACAGTGACAAAAAGAGCTGAACTGTGAGAAGATTGTAATTTTGTGTAACTTGTGTCTTTACACTAAGCCTGATGACAGGATGGGGAAAAAACAGTTATAAATTATAATGCATTTAGAAAATGTACCTGTGTTTTGTTTAAAAATTGAAAGGAAGATTGTTTAGGCTAAGAGGTGCTGTTTACAAAGTGCAAGAAAAAATAACCAAAGACAACAAAAGCTCTATATTTAGATTCTAAAAAACAAACAAAATTAAAACATGTATTATATAATAATGACAGTCATCACAACTATTTAAGAAAAGAATTTAAAACCATTGAATTTGCATTGGATGTGCTATTTAGAAACAAAAAAATGTTTTAAAAGATCTGTACAGTTATGTTCCTTCTCTTCAATGTACCTTTTAAATCTCTTTTGACAAAATTTTATATTTATTTTTCTTAAATGATTTAAAAGAACTTTATTAGTAATAAAGCGCTTATGAGGCAATGAGTGCACTTTCCTTCAAAGACTCTATTGTACCCCCCATTGTTCTATTATTTTGTTGTTATTTCTAGTATTTACTGAGATCCTTCAAATATGCTCTCCCATGTCGACTGCGCCATCTAGTGGCATTACACAGTACGACGCTTGTGCTGAAACTAAATAATACACATAAAGGCAAAATGTTTTTTTTAATGTCCACAGTTACGTAATGCTTCCACAAACTTCATAATGTAAATCACGACAGCTTAATAACTCAAGTAGCACAACATGTTGATGTATGCTCTTTAATATTGGGATGAGATACTTCTTCCACCCATAAAGGTGATGTGGAGGATAAAATTTAGGTGAATATGTTGTTTTGTTTTGTTTTTTGATGTTATTTTTCATCTACTTTTACTTGTTACTTTATCAGGGAATTCTGGACTGTAGTTACAAAATCAAATCATTGCATTTTAGGTAGCATCAACGGCTATCTCAGGGCACATTACATTGTAAGCAGCCTACATATTTGTCATATTTGTCACATCCTACCCAGGGGTATTTTAGTCAGAGGAAAATCACCAGCACTGCAACATCTTTTTTTTTTTTAACAATGTTTATAAATTGCAGTTTTGTTTAGGTTTTTTTTTTTTCATGTGTAATGATCATTTTATTTTATCAGATGGTCATGAATCATAATAATATAAACTTGTTGAGAACATTGTATGCGCATATGTGGAGTCATCAGCCAAAAGCTCATTGTGACAGTCATTGCCAACCAACCTGTCTTGTGACCTATTAATAAAAAGTCATTTTCATTTCATACCCTTCATCACATTCAGAATTTCTTTGAGTTGTTGAATGTTCTTAACCTTCTTGCTTGTTAAGCATTTTTAAACCGTAACATCAATATATGATTTTTTCCCCCCTGCCCCATTTGTCATCTCATGAGATCCTATTTTGTGTTTTCCTGAAGGGATCACTATCTTAGAGATCATTGAACTTGACTATTAAACTGGCAAACAGTAATTCATCAACATTATTTTTGAATTTGTACCGTAACTAAATTAATTTTTGATACTGTTACTTTTAAAATTAAGATTTTTATTCTATATTCTTAGATCAGTTAATATTGGTGGATTGACACTTTTACTTGAATAAAAGGGACGAAATTGGACCATTACATAAAAAAAGGAAAGGAAAAAACTTCGCACCTGACCCTCTCAGAATCAAGTGTTTTTTGTGCAATGTCTTAATTTACCTCAGAGATAAGTGAGGTATAAAAATGTAGGCCTTTTATGGACTATAACTCATTTTGACTACTACTCGTCTCACAAAGTGATATTGGCCCTTGAAAGTTTACCTCAAGATTTTAGCCAGTGAATTATCAGAAAAGGGATAAATCCAGGGTACCAATGTTAGTTTCTACTATTCTACATCAGACATTAATTTGGTGCCGTTAAGACTGGCAAATCCCATGACACCAATACTGGTTACAGAAATAAACAATGAACAAAAACAAGACTAGATTTATCATTTAGAACATGACACTTGGAGAGATTTGACTGACTAGGTTGCAGGGCCTCAATGTGTTTTTCAGCCCCTTGAAATTTCGTCTCCCCTGAACTAAAGTTACGAAGGCTCTTGAATGTTATTAACTCACAAAAATATAATGTGAATTCAAAAGAACCACATCTGGAAAATGTTGAAGAAAAAAAATCCATTGATTTATAAGGCGCTTGGGTGTGAAGCACCAATTGATTGCTGATGGAAAAAACATTAATATTAAAGAAAAGTGGGGGGAAAAAAGGAGTCTACATTGGGGATCAAGGTTTAGCCTGTTATTCATTGCAAACATTTATTACATTTCATATGATGCAAACAACAGTAAGTCCCACCCTTGCTGGAATAGCTCATCATCTTGTCATGAGGGAATTAAAGAGACACAAAGGGACAGGGACAGAAAAAAGTATGTATTATGCGCAATTCCATTGTTTCCTTACAAAATAAAAACAAAAACAAAAACATAACAATCATCTCATAGTGAATTTTGGCATCTCCTTCTCTCCTGTTGTATTGTGGAGTAATGGTAAATAAAACAAAAAACTCAAAAGAACAAGGCATGCATAATAGTATCTGGTAATGCACATAGATCAAAGGATACCACTTATAAATACAAAATCCATGTACGATGTTTGTGTACATTTCATATATATGGTCCCTTTCTTAGGTGTCTTAAGCCTATCTACCTGCTCCCACTGTGGGACGTGTCTTCTGCTTGGTCACTAGATTAACCCTGTGAAAAGGTCTGAGCAGGAACGTACATCTGTAGTATGAACTTCTAACAGTGATGACTACTAGACGTTACATCTGGCTGTTTATTTTATTCCTCGCTTCATTTCTTACTGCATGTTATTATAAAGATATTTATTGCAAAGTTCATTTAATTTATTTAAATAGTCTTCCTTGCATCAACTGACCATTGTGCTACCTACACAATTTCAAACCTTATCAGAGTTACAGCCAGTATTACTTCTATTAAAACGTTCCTCTTGTTAGTTATGTTACCACCCCATGCTTCTCTTATGTAAATTTAAGGAGAAAAAAAAAAAGAAAGAAAGGGGGGGGAGGGGTGTTTTTGACTATTTTGACTCAATATAATGTGACTGTGCCCACAAAGCCTGGGATGAGAGTATTTTAACTTCCAAATAACCTAAAGAAACTCATCACATTTCTGATACACCAAGATCAATGCACTGTTCCATTTTAATAAATGGGTAAAACAGCCACATGTATAGAGTGGGGGGGTGTGCATGTGGCCACTTCATTTAGTTATTGAAACCATGTGGGGAAAGCAAAAAAAACAAAAACAAAAACACTGCGATTAAATACGATGTTGAATGTCTTTACTGTTAAAAAAAGTGTACTGCAATGTATACAACTATGTTGCTCTCTCTCATTGTTTAACATGTTGTTGAAGAGGGGGTGGGGGAGAGGCATTGGATTGTTGATTATATAAATGGAATCATGTACAGTTTTACACTTATAATGCATCTATCATCATTATCAACAGATCGCAGGGAGCGAGGGAGAAAGGGGCAGCAGAGGACAGACAACATAGAAAAGATTCATCCGCTTGAATTTGAACACCCTTTGCTGTGGAACCAATGCTATGTTACTCTTTCAAAGAGGGGAAGGAAAAAAAAAAGCGAGAGATGGAAACAACTGTGTTCATGTACAGGTATGAATGCTGTAAGTGCAGAACCAAATGTTCGACCAATAAAAGTCTATTGGGATCAAGTTGTACTGGTTTCTCTGAAGGTGGATGTAGACTTGATTAACCGAACGTGGGGCTGAGCATGATGGTACTGGTGGCAACGGTGGGCGACTCGAATGGTTGGATTTAGCGCTCGCCCTGATAATCGTGGTGGTGGTGGTGTCAGCGTGTCACGGGGCTTGGCTTCTTTAGTCGATGTACTGGGAGAGCCAGCGGAAGCCCTCGCCGTAGCCCTGCCTCTTCAACACACTGCACATGAACACCTCCAGTGGTCTTGTGTTCAGCTCCTTCAAGGGAACGTTGCCCTGAGGATGGAAGAAAAAAAAAAAAAAAAAGCAGAAAGAAAAATTAAACCAAATCCACTTTGGGACCACAACACATTGGTACAAGGCTCATTTACTGCACATGATCCCCTACGTCTTTTACATTGATAAAATATCTGACATGTTATGCAAAAGAACCAGGCAGGGATTTATCTAGGACTGCTGGTCCTTTCATATTTTGATATATGAACTTATGTATATTTTTTTCTGTTCTTCAGCATTTAGAGCTTTAAAGCCTTGGTTCACTTGGACGGTGTCTCACCTTTCCTGTCGTCTGTCCGTACAATCCGAAGATTTCCCTCAGCTTCTCCTCGCTGATGGCTTCTGGCCTGTCAATCTTGTTGCCCAGGATCAGAATAGGCACATTTCCGATGGTCTCATCTGTCATTAATGCCTGGGTGAGTCAATGAGAGTGACAACATCATTTTAATTCGTATTGGTAGGTAAAGGTAGATTTGGAATCATATTCCAAAAAGTAAGACAATGCGCTACCTTCAACACATTTAAAATTCATCTCAAACAATGGCTAATAAATTGTTGTACATTGTCTGACAGTGTGGGGTAAATTTTCTTATTCACTATTTTTGTCTGACCTGTCAGAGACCACAGATGAGGAGCAGCCTTTTAGCTAACTCTGGTATATTTACATTGATATCTTCAATAATATGCACCGTCCCTTCTAAATTAAAGGGAAAAAATTAATTCACGAGCTGATTTATTTTAAAAAAAAAAAAAAAAAAAAAAAAAAATTTAAAATGCGGAGTTTGAATGAAGAGTTTATGGCTATTATAATTTTTTCTAGTAAGTTCTCACAGTTATTGCTTTGATTGTCCTCTAACTGACTAAGTTATATGTAACTAGTAGACAGTAGTAGCCTTTGAATAGCATGAGTTTTTAGTGACTTGAAGTCAGACAGGAGACCACACTAACAATGACGTAGTAGCTCATTTGGCTTATGAACCAGCACTGTTCATAGGTTACTGCCTGTAAAACTAAAATGTGACCTTGAACACAGCTGGTGTGAATTTAAACAAACTTGCACACAAGTTTGGTTAAATTCTTTCCAATACAAAGAGGAGGAGTGATTCTTATAGCCATGCCAGGTCATTGATCATTCACCCAGATTTGTCCATTTAAAAATTAAATTTAAAAAAGCCAGCAAAAAACATGCTTTTGTGAAACACAATTAGAAAATAAAGAGTGTGATTAACATTTTCCTGTAACTCCTAAAATACAAACAAAACATTTGACTGGCCAATGTTACACTTTGTCATTTAGAATTTGCTCAGTTTTGGATGTTCCGTGAGCAGCTTTTGCCTTTCAGACTATTCTAAAACTGGTAAATTAGTTACCAGAAATATCCCTTTGGTCGGCTGGTTGAAAAGTAGATTAGAACATGTAGGGAAGAGAAATGAACCCCTCTCTTTTAAGAAGCGGGGCTAGAAGCAGATTTTTCAGAAACATCCAAGACATTAGATTAATGCACCACAAACTGAAACCCTTAAAAAAACATTTGAATAAAGAAAAACTGCCATACTGTTTTGTATAATCTATCATAATTCCCATAATATTGGTACCCATTGGGCAAACAATTGTGATCAATAATATTGTGGTGCCGCTTTCATACAAACACACTTTTTTCAACATGTTTCCTTTTTCTCTTATTTTTAAAATAATTATTAATTATATTTTGTTCTTTTTCTACATGATTACTTGTTTTCTGAAATAAATAATCCCTTTATGAGTAGTTCTTTAATGGTCCCTTTGTATCTTTATATGGACTTACTGGGGAAAAACAAACTATTATCTCCTCTCATTTTTTTCTCAAATTGCAAAATTATCAAATACATGTGGTAAAAGGTAACATGCACAATGAATAACCAAAACTTCACTTATTTCTCTCTTTGTTTTTATACTAAAAGCTGTCAAAAACGACGCTTAGCGGTGTGATGGTGACCACGTGTGTTGCGGGTACTTACATCAAGTTCTGCTTTTGATTCACCCAATCTCCCGAGGTCTGCACAATCCACAAGGAAGACAATGCCATTGATGGCAGGGAGGTAGTTTTTCCACACCCTGCGGGCTGAGTGAACAAACAAAATTTAATAAAAAAAAATCTTATTTGTCAACTTCTCTTCTGTTTTAACCTTGGGCTAACCAGACTGAAAACTGAAGTACATTAGCCATACAAATGAATATTGTTGTTTCCTTAAAAACAAAATGCAATCAGTAAAATACAAAAACTATCAGAACACAGACACACCTTGTGCGTGGCCTCCAAGGTCAAAGGTGGTGAAAGTCATACCAGCAATCGTCAGCTCTTCTGAGGCTGGAGGGGAGGAAATGAATCAGTCAAGCAAAGATACTGAAAAAACATCAGTTTAATGCAATTCCATATGGAATATCCAAGCGCATGTTACACATAGGTACGTTACATTTATGATATTACATCCAATCAACAGCATCTGCTTTAAAAGTGTCTGTTAACAAGAAAACAGATATAAATGTCTGTAAAAGCTGCCTCCATTTCTTTGTATTGATAGTCTTTTGACACATAACCGAATGAGCATGTGTGAACGTGCATGCATGTGACAGAGTAAGCACCAACTCACTTGGGTGTAAAGTTGGCACATGCTGTCCCAATCTGTCATCTTTGAGCATGTGCAGTAGCGTCGTTTTGCCAGCATTGTCCAGGCCAAGAAATACTAACTTGCCGGATTTCTTATACAGTCCTGAAAGAAAGCCAAAAGTATTTCAGAACACAAGCCTGTACGCTACTACTCTTTTTTTAAGTTGCTGAATCACATTATATATTTTTTTAATCTTTAAAGCAAATCAGTGACACTAAATAAAGGCTGTCAAGCTCAGACCTGTTCTTAGAACTACAGGGGATATTTAATCCACATAAGTTTATATAAATCAGAACACCATTTTGGTTTTCTCAAATTCACACAATCATTATTTAAAAAGAAGTAGTTAGTTTCCAATTTGATGGACTGATTTGACTATTTTTCTTTCTTCTTCTTTTTTTTTTTTTTTACATTTATTTAAAAAAAAAAAAAAAAAAACTTTTCTCAAAACATAAAAAGGTGCAAAGTTATGCCACTCCTTGATCAACTTTCCTAACAAGATTACAAGCCTTTGTGTTTACAACTCTGAGTCAGCATAGTGATACCTGGTGGATTTATAACATTTCTGAGTCAGTCAACTGGATGACATCATTACTCACAGCAGCACTATGCGACCTGTCTAACTGGGAGAACAGGAACGCCCGTTTCATATAAGCAGTTCGAACACAGAAACTAGAACAGCACACCCTGGGGAAAAGAGCTGCTGGCACACATTTCAAATGGACACTCAGAGAGAGAAAGAAAAGAGGGGGAAAAAAAAAAAGGGTGGAAAATTCTGTCATGTTTCTGAGAGATGTATCCTTTATGAGGCTTTCATGTTTACGCAGCATGTGGACATCACTGAAAGCTTTAAGCTGAGCGACTTTCAGGGAGCAAAATGGCAATGCCATAACCCATAGGCTACCGTGTCTTGGAGTTCTAACCAGGAACTAAAGACATACACTGAAGCAATAGAAAGAATTTGAAAAATGATGACCACTCCAAAAAAATGGTGATACAATCAAAAGTGTAAGAGTGTAAAAATGGATGTGTTAGAATGTGAAACAAAACAAAGCATTTTCCTGACAAGGGCTGCAGCTGAAAAATATTTTATGAACAACAATAAAATTTTGCAGTGTGGATTAGGAGATAATGAGTGAGGATGTACCAATCCAACTTATTCCATTTCTAATTTGATACCTTACCTTCAGTTATATTTGATATCAGATCTCAACTAAGACTGTGTCCCTCTTATGTCAACAGGGTCAGGATTGAATAAATGGCCCATTATACCTGATGTCTCCCTAGCAAATGGCGGCAGACGCCAGAGGTGACGTTTAAAACATGCTTTGGTGCATTTTTCCTGATCATGCACCTCTCAATTTTTGTTACCTTGCATGGAGGTGCAGACAGGTTGAAGACATGCATGTGCAATCCTGTCAGTTTTTAACCACCATTTCATATATTGGTGCAGAAGCTCAGAGATATCCATATTACACAGAGGGAGATGCTGCAACAGCCTGGAAAGATCAGACTTTCTGTGTGAAACTTTGGAAAGGTTTTGCCTGAGGGACAACACCTATTTGTTTAGGTGGATATTGCAGCAAGTTTCAAGCACTCTCAGCCAGTATATATAGTCCTCACGCCACAGCTGACTTCAGGGCTGGACTGGGACAAAAAAAATAAATAATATATATATATATATATATATATATATCTCGGCCTGGGCATTTTGACTAGAGACCGGCCCACCAGGTATTAAAGCCATAAAGCCTTTGAATGAAAATAAACGCTGTTGTGACAGTGATGTACACTGTCCTGTTGGCATATGTATGATTTCTATACATTTTACGTCAGATAAAAACTTTGGTTGTAAGATTCAGATAATTATTTTTTTTTAAAAGCGAGACATTTTAAATGAGAATAAGAAAGAAAAGTATTTCTTTGTGCCCCCCTTTCCCTGTTAATGCCCTACCTGGCCCCCTGGCAAAACTTTGCTAGACCCGCCCCTGCACAGTTACCAGCTGTCAGCTACTTAGAAAAGGATCCTGGTGTTATTTGTCTCTCAGAAACAGTTCATAACTTCCCTTCAACTCATTCATGTCACCTAAAAAGGTAAACCTGTTTCTCCATCACCTGTTCAGCTTTGATGATTCAGTAAGGACATCTCCTGGTTTCATCTTCATGTTTCCCTCTCACCAGATATCCAAACAGATATCATGACCAGCAGCTTTTACAGCTGTGGCTCCAGCAAACATCAGCTGATACTAGAAAGTAATATTAAATAAATTCTAACAACAGCTGATCAAGTTTAAACATGCTGCTGTTGTTTAGCGCGACATCCGCTGGTTTCCTCTTTCTGGCGCAAAATGGGAGATAAACAAACAAGAGAGACGGGACTTGCGTCAGAAAAGACGATCAGCTGATCATTGATCAGATTCATGATTGAAGCAGCAACAGGAGAGGGAGGGGAAGAGAATGAGAGAAGAAGAGGCAGCTGACAGCGTGAAGACACAGAACTCCAGCTTTGCGTCTTTTTCCATTCTAGCTGAAGTCCGGGACAAACTGCGTTCCTTCTCAGCTCAATACGAAACGCGTAATATTTTCTCTGAATACAAGATTTTTTTTTTAACAAGACGGTTGGCAACTCTACTAACGAATCTTATGAATAAAATAAAGTTCACTATCAGTAACATCATAGCACCCACCCAGCTGTATAGAAACTCCATCATGCTAGCCAGTACGCAGTACGAGTTATTGTAACTGACTGTAAAAAGTCAGCACAACGAAAATAAAATACACCTAAACTTGGTTTATATCTGACCCAGATAGACTGCAGGTCATAACTTCTTACCTGAAGTTCACCTGACACTCAGACCGGCGGCCGCCTCGAGTCTCTCCTCCTCCTGCCTCCCCTTTCCCTCATCCACCTGCTGGCCTCTGTGGAAGCTCCGCCATAGCCACCACCAAACAACTGAGTGATTTTTACACATCGGCCAGCATCTGGCCAATCCACCACCTTTCATTGTTTATACCGTTACAAAAGTTAAGTTGTATTTTCCTAGGGATTCTATATGTGTAGTTTCTAGGCCGTGTGAAGACTAATACCTCACCCAGGAGGTGTCCAGGAGGCATCCTTGTCAGATGCCTGAACCACCTCAACTGACTCTTTTTAATGGGGAGGAGCAGCAGCTCTACTCTGAGCCCCTCCCGGATGGCCAAACTTCTTACCCTATCTCTAAATGAGAGGCCATCGGCCAGCCACAATAGACCGGTACAGCATCTGCATCACTGCAGCCACAGCACCAATCCATCTGTCGATCTCCCGCTCCCTTCTCCTGTCACTCGTGAACAAGATACTAGAACAGCACATATAACTGAAGGTGGGTATCAAGATACTTCAATCTCCACTTGGGGCAGGAACTCCTCCCTGACCCGGAGTGGGCATTCCACCCTTTTCCGACTGAGGACCATGGCCTCAGATTTGGAGGTGCTGATTCTCATTCACAGCGCTTCACACTTGGCTGTGAACCGCTCCAGTGCGAGGTGGAGGCCATCACCTGATGAAGCCAACAGAACCACATCATCTGTGAAAAGCAGTGATGAGATTCTGAAACCACCCAGGTGAAAGCCTTTCGCTATTTGGCTACACCTAGAAATTCTGTCCATGAAAATTATGAACAGAATCAGGGACAAAGGGCAGCCCTGGTGGATCCCATCACCCACCGGGAATGAGTCCAACTTATTGCCAGTTATGCAGACCAAGAGCTGGTCCAGTGTTCCATGACCAGGATGAAAACCGCATTGTTTCTCCTGTATCCAAGGTTCGACTAACAGATGGACTCTCGTAACACTGATCTGCCAAGCAGCAAGCAGATCAGTGTTAGTCAATACTCAAAAAAGTAATTATCACTCCCAGGAGAAAGTAATTAATTTTACTTGTAACATTACTTTCATCTTACTGTAACATAGCTGAAATGCATTGACTCATCATTACCATTTAACAATACAGAGGCTAGTTTCACACACCAAAACAAATCGCTATCCTAATAAGGTCACACAGATAAGATAAGATAAGATAAGATAAGCTTTATTAGTCCCACACGTGGGGAATTTGTTTTGTTACAGCAGAAAGTGGACAGTGCAAAGTTACATAGAAAAATTAGAAAAACACTGGAATAAGATAATGATAATAATATGATCTTTCTCTCAGTGTTTAGGTATGAACACAAAACTGACAACACAAAGCAATGATGAACACCAGCACAAAGACACTTCAAAGCGATCAACACAGTAATTCTATTGTTGAAACGGAGGCTGCAGCCTGTCTGCTCATCAGTTTGTTACCTTTGAAGTTTAGGGTCTGTCTGGCTGGGTTGGGGTCAGCAGTCACTCAGCTTTAACATCACCCTGCGTTCTTGGCTAGCTTAGCGTTAGCATACTGTCTGACTAGATGCTTGCAAAGAGTCGAAGCTGTGTTAGCAACATAATGCAGGTGTTTATGTCCTAGATGGAGTTTCCAGTTTACCATTGCATTCTCATCCTATTGTGCAATAACAATAAAAGTAATGTCATATCCACAATATAGACTGTGTCACTATTTGCAAGTGCAAGAACCGATAATTGGATCGATAGACAAGCAGACCAACGAGACTAACAGTTCCCAGTAGTCCAAGGAAATGGACAACTGGGAACCGGTTCTTGATTCCCATCCCTAGTTGGTACTCACCTAAAAACTGTAGTACGCTATTGAAACCGCTAGAAATCCACTCCAATAGGAATGACATATCCGGAGCTGTTGAATCCTGAAAAACAACCCCACCCCCCAAAAAAAGAGGATTCAAAACAAAGGAAAGAACAAATTAATTCACAGAGAAGGGTATTTTTGCCCCCTTGGACTGATAAGTGCTGTAAAGTGAAGCAAAATTCAGTCCTCCCTTTTATTTTCCTTCTGCATAAAGAAGATTTCAGTGGCCCTGGAAGAGAATTTAGTCTGTGTGTGTGTGTGTGTGTGTGTGTGTGTGTGTGTGTGTGTGTGTGTGTGTGTGTGTGTGTGTGTGTGTGTGTGTGTGTGTGTGTTCTTTTTGGGGGGATAAATATATGGTACTCAGATTTGAAATTTAAACTACACTTTCTAGAACCTTTTGTAATTGTGTCTTACCTTAATTTAACTTCTGCACCAAAGTAAATTATTTCTGCTAAGTTAAAGAAAATATCTTATCTGATTCAACAGTACTTTTCAAATTTTATAAGTTGTAAAATTGTGATTTTTTTATTTTTTATTTTTTTTTAAATAGGGCAAAAACCAACTTGCAAAAGTATCTGAAAATATTAAGTGATAAACACAATTAAAGGGTAACACATAACTTAAGAACTAAATATGCCAGTTGCATCAACCTATCACACAGATACTAGCAACTGCTGATAAGAACAGTGAGTGCCTTTCTACAGCCAATGATTATCTTGTTCCAGCAGGACAGGAGATTCAGAACCCTGATCACATACCATCTGACAGTTTCTTGACAGACAACATGAGCTTTAATCTGAAAATTATGCCGTCTAAGACATTTAAATGGGGGTAGCCTAATTGTTTGTCCAATTAAAAAAAAAAAAAAAACCCACAAAATAAACAGACTCAGATAACTACTATAAGTATGAAATCAATAGCAGTTTCTGTTGTGTAACAGATGTTTTTTCTCTTCTTTTTTTCTGGGTAAGACACATTTTTACAGTCTTCATTTTTTATTTCTACTTCACATAAGCTTCTTTGTCTCCCATTTAAGTGACCCAATCAAATATGTGAGTGCTATGCTTATGACGTTCAATAAAAGGGAGGACAGAAAAAGCAAACATCCCCTCTCCAATAAGAAGTTTTTGCACTCCATTTCCAACTTCATCTCATTTTTCAATCCTCTGCACACTGATCACAGCAAGGTAAGCTGGTACAGACCTCTGGCCCCAATTACGTAACATGAAAACAACTCCAGGGCTAAAGTATAAGGCTGACAAAGGTCAAGATCATGCAAATACAGCTGAACTACACGTCAGCTGGTGCCACACTGTGGACCGATATGCTCCCATGCCTGCCTCAGTGACTAAAATATTCGGCAAGCAAAAGATGCATGTGGCCATAAAAAGCTTGTCTGAAGGCTGCTGCCTTACCCTGTTTCAACTGGATTTGGCGGTGTCGTTTACAAGATGTGCAAACTGATCATCAAGCATGACCAACTGCTACTACTAGGGTCTGAAATGAAAAGCCAAATGCCAACAGATCTTCTGTTTGGTCGGTAAATCTCAGAAGACTTTCTGACACACTGACGGGTAAATATATGCCCTAAAAAAATACACATGAACAACTGTAAAAGACTATGCTGAGGCTCTACTACATTTTGCTGTTGTTGACTTGCTCTGTCATTTGCAGTCTGTCTCAGAGTCCAATGAACAATGACAATATTCTAACAAGAGCTCACCCAAACCAAACGGTAGCCCTAAGAAAGACACAGACACTATCAAAATAAAGGGAAAATAGGAATGGGTCTTTAGAGTAAACAAATAAAAATGTAATGCAAAGATGAAGGTGAATTACTCTGATCAAACTGATTATCCATGAAGAAGGTTTCCGAACCATTACAGCGGTTTTTTCCTCATAAAGGGCCTCTAGAACGAATGGTCCCCACTTAAGATGTCAACGTTACCTGTGTTATCTTAACAGAAGTTTATGAATTTTCCTGGCCATCTAATAGACAACAAGTTTCCTTAAAAGAACACCCCCTAAGAAACAACTTCTTAAAAATCCATTCTCATGTCATAAGATTGAGGAAAAGGCAAAAACTATTAGGTGGGCCTAGGGCTGTGCGATATGACCAAAATCTCATATCCCGATATAAAACATCTATCGTCCGATAATGATATAAATCACAAAAATTTAACATTTTCTGTAAATTCTGTGAATCTCGGGTAGCTGAAGTGTTTCCAGCTGGGCGTCATATATCTGGAGTCGAGTGTTTTACCGATGCATGAAACTACACATTTTTAGACATAGGTTGTAACAGCCGCCGTTTTCTTTGCAGCGTGCTGCAGGGAAAAGCCTGTTCTAACGTTTGAGTCTAAGGTTTATTTTTTAGCACCTGACGGCTCTTTTTTGCTTCTCATCGGTAAATACTCTCCATACTATTTTACGTGATTCAGTTTATTTTGAAAAGTCTCAACAGGATCTTGAGCTTTATTCTGAAAGGTTTATGTGGAAAATAAACAAGCGGACGCCATGGTTTTAACATTGTTGTTGCTAATGACAATGCATAAAAACAGGCGCTTGTCCGCCCATAGTGTGGTTATATTAAATATAAGAGAAAGAGAGAACTTTAAGAAATGAATATAGCCACTACAGTGACCATCAAAACGATGAAAAAATATTGCCATAAACAGTTTATTTTGCAACACCACGAAACAAATGATAGCGTAAAATGAAACGATAGACGTTTTATACGTGGGCCCCAAACTTTTCACATACATTACGTTTTTTTTGTTAGTTTGATTTTTATTTTTTTTTTTTTACTTTTAAATATGCTCAGTAAAATTTTGTGCTCAATTGCTCAGTACTTTGAGAATTATGTTTTGAAATTAGTTGTTACATATATTAAAATAGTTATGCTACAAATGTTCGCTTTTGCAAAGTTACGTGAAACAACAAGGCAATTAATTTCATTGGCCACTATATTTTCTCTATATTTGTCTCCTTTGCCTTGAACCTTTAACTTGTGACAACAAAAAAGATGACTTCGGGAACTCAAACGTGCCCTCAAAGAAAAACTCGTTATAACTAAGATGTCTAATATAATTAAATCTGACATTTAAATACACTGCAATAACGCTGAGTCAACATTAAATGGGTAAGAGGGGTGTCTTATCAAAAATCGTCACCCATGTAGACCGCTTACCTCAAACACTAACGTGATCTACCTCTTGAATTCCTAGTTCAGCGTGTTAGTAGCAAAGTGCTCATGTCTTAGATAAAGCCTATCAGAGCAGTGTGTTACCAAACTAAGATGGGGCACATTTTCTCCTCTGAGAAGATGTGAATTATTATCACATTTAGGTTTCAGGCAGTACCTGTCAACTAACATAACACTGCGAAGACAACGAATGCGGTTTGACTCGGCTGTCAAAATCCCCGGGTTATAACAGCCAGTATCGACGTAGCAGTGAAGTGAGCTAACCTTCAATATGACGGCTAATGTTACAGCAATTGATGGTCTCTGCCAGGTTACACTTCAGCCAAAAAACTACAACGAGGACTGTATTTAAGAATGCCAAAAAACCATGCCACGCTTATATATATATATATTGGTTAGGTATAGTTTGAAAAGAGAAGGCGAGGCCGGCTAACCGGCTAGCAGGAAGCTTCTAGCTACGTGTCATATTCTCTATCACTTAGGCGACGTTGCATCGATGGCTACGTTAGCTAACTAGCAGTTAGCTACAAAAGCGGCTCTTCGACGTGCTAAAACCATGAAATCTGTGCAATACTCCGACTGTTTTTCCAACTCTGAAATAAGCACCAATGTTTAAATAAATATGACAACGGGTCAATTTAAATGTACACCCCACTCCCAGCACCGTAACAGTAAACTTGGTGTAAGAAATGCTAACGTAGCAATACTAGCAGCCGGGAGAAATTGCTAGCCTAGATGTCGAACGTTTACGGGACTCTTTTCAGATATCAAGTACATTAAACAAAAAAAAAAACTTACCCGTTATCTAGGTGTAGATTAATATAACAAGTATGTTCGCTCTAATACTCATGTAAATTGGTCACTTGCTCAAAAAAAACAGAGAGCCTGCAAAATGCCAAGTCCTTCTCTCCTCCTTCGTGTTTTGTTACTGAGCCACGACACTGCAATGGCTGTCCAGCAACTCCCCGAAAACTCTGCCCTGCCGCTTCCTGTTTATGTTTCACAGTCATCTTTCCGGCAGGGGAACTAAAATCTAGCTCCGCTCTGGATTTCTTTTTGTTTCAGAGCCAACATGGACATATTTTGCTCATTTTTTAAATTAAATAATTTTATCTGTGTATTAACGCGTGTGTGATGGTTTGCTCCAAGTTTTCATATTATTATAGTCAAATAATCTCGTTAGGCAAGTCCATGTCAGATCTGATATGACGAGATATACTTTGTTTATATCACATTTAGAAAATCATTTGTTTAAAGCAGTTCAAATTAATAGTAAAATAATAATAAGAAAGAAAGAAATGGAAAATTCTAATAATAAAATCTTGCACTCCATTCAGGAGGTGCAGAAGATAGTCCTCCTGGGCACTGGTCACATTCTGAGGAGGACTTTATCCATCAAGTGAATCATCATATGATATCTCATAGTAGTTCTAAGTTGAAGGAATAAACTCAATATCATGAGTGAACAGAACAGGATTTTAAGGATGATAAAATATTAATATTAATAAAAATACCCGTCAGATACTTTCTCTACGAGGCAGGTGTATTTTATTATAGAGGGTGATGTGGTATGTAGCTGTACTTATGTCAGCAGAGCTTAATCACTCTGTTAGAGAAGGTGCTTTCTCTCGCGGTCTCTCTACAGTAACCGGTGCGGAGGGTGGTCCGGATTAATCCATGATGGGAACAGTTTGTTCAGTGATCTGCTCTCCAGCTTCAAAAGTGTTAAATTTGTAGCCAGTCACAGTGCCACCCTCCAGCAGACCACTGCGAAGTAATTGTGCTTGCACAACTGAGTAATAGAGAATCTCCATCATGTATCTGCACACACTGAAGGATCTAATTTTTCTTATGAAACAGAGTCTGCTCATTTCATTTTTGTATACAGCTTTTGTGTTGGTCTTTCAGGTCAGACACCCACAACACTAACATCATATCCCAGGATAGACACAGGTCATGTAGGATGTAATTATTTTGCAGATTATTTGAAATGTATAGGACTTGTAGACCATTTTTACATTCAGCAATTCTTATTTCATTTTATATTATAAGCACAAAATGTATAGGCTACATCATATTATGTGCATATGACTAGAAGGATAAAGTCCTGGCAAAAACGAAAAAATAAAATTATCAAATTATAGTTAACTGACTTATTATTCTTAAAGTTTTGTTGTCACATTTCTGCATTTCTTGACAAAAATGGTCAAACATCTGATTTGGAGTTTGTCCACCAGTTCTTATTAATATGGAATTTCCCCAGTGATTAAAAACAGTAATGTACAAATGTATTCCCTTTGACTTATCACTTTCAAAACAATGATGCTGGATTTTTCCCAGTTGCATGCAAGGACAAAACAAATAGCTCGGAATTCATAGAAGTTGTAAGGACACTCAGTGTCAAGTCTAAATGTTTCCAGTGCTTGACTGTTTAATCAAATGCAAAAAAGGTGAATTAAACTACATTAACCCTATTATAAAGATGAAGCTTATTCCCAACTAACCAAGGTTTATGTGTGGTTGTTTTTCCATACAGTTATGTCCAAAAGAATTCACCTGGGGACAAACTATAGCATATTCTTTTAAGATAAGATAAGATAAGATAACCTTTATTAGTCCCACGTGTGGGACTAATAAAGTGCTTTAACTTAGATTAGAGGATTCCACCATACGTTAGAAAAAGTATCGCAGGTTGTATTTCACGTGCAATTAAATGAGCAGCTTCTCAAAAAATGCACAGTGATTGTCCATGAACTCGATGATGTTTCTAGTACACTGGAAAATCCTGTGCACCGGAGGAAATGCCACGTGTAAATACTGCGCATGCCCGACAGTTTCTACGTTGATCCTGCTGGGTGATCCCAGCTTCCGGTGAAAGGGGAGAAGTGTCTGACACGATTACTCTGACCAGGCCCATCGTTACTCACCCGTAGATAGCCGAACGGGTTTTTTGATAATGGCGATGGGCTTGTAATCGTCAACAAGTCACCTAATCAACTTTTTTTTTTGAGATAATAGGAGACGTCGCCGCGGACGACGCTTTGAGCAGGCTACGCGCCGTCAGAGCTACAGGTTTAAACGTTACCCGCGACTGTCAGCCAGCTAGTTAGCCAGCTAGTTAGCCAGCTAAAGTCGTAGCTAGCTTTTCGCCAACCAAGCACCTCTAAATTAGATCCTGGTGTCTGTTTCAAGATGTCAACTGCGGGGTTCAATTCTCAGAATGGGACTGGGACAGGGCAGACATACGCAAATGGTGAGTAACTTTTATTAAATATATTTACTTCAAGGCGAAGTAGCTAACAGCTAACTGGCTTTTCGGTAGTCACAAACGAGCACTAGCGGCACTTCTTGGATCTTGTGTCTGATGCTAGTTGTTAGCTAACTGACTTGCTTAGTAACACTGTAACGATAGGTAGCTAAGTAGGGGACGACCTGTCAGGTGTAGAGCTGAGGTTAATCTTGATCTATGCTACCTTGATGACTTAACGTGACCAAAATAGTTTCTTTCTTTAAGTTACGCTATACATACACATTTAGTTAGTGTTTGAATGTTTGCTACTTTTCCTTTGTCGAGGTGGCAGCCCAACAGGTTGATTATAGGACTCATCAGGCACCATAAAATTATAGAGACAGGTGTTCAATTGTCCGACCTTTCTCCACACAACATAATATAATATACGTAGATATAATGCGAGCTCGTTGATAACTTGAAAAGTAATTGTTTTTTTCCTTTCATGCTGCTGGATTTGTCTGAACCTTTTTTCCCTTTTTTTTTTTTTTTTTTTTTTTAAAACTCCCGATGTAGTTTTAGTGGCAGTGAATAAATACATTTGCTTGTTTACTAGTTCTTTCACTGTTGTGCAATACGGATTTTCAGCTGGCTTAAAAGCTCTGGCTTGTCTGCGTCCTGCGTTTTTCTGTACATGTGGCACGTTGGGGACCATCCAAATATGTTAAAGCAAAGCGTTCCCCAGCCTGAAACAGATAAATGTCTTAATTTCAGGTTATTCATATCCTTTTATGGTTTTCCAGTGGAGCACTGATATTTCACAATCAAATTAGTCTGCACTTGAAATAACTTTCTTGTTCTGTGCAGACAACAGCATCCCTAGGTCATAATACCTCAGCTCCAATTCAAAAGTTGTAAATGAGTACACGTGATCTTGGTCATTTTAATATAGCATTGTTTTTTTTCCTTTCTTTTTCTTTTTTCTAATTGCAGTTCAGTTAAAAATACAGCAGTGGAAAATAAACAATGCCAATTACCAACAAGAAAAAAAACCATCAAGCACATCAATAAAGCTGGGTGGCATGACTTGAATAATATTTGTTATCCTGGGTTATCTTTATGCGAATGAAATGTTAATGTGTGAATATGGAACTTTGTTTAAAAAATGTTTCCATATATCAGGTGTAATTCCCATCACTTATGAATGGACAGAAATGTCATATTATAATGCTAAGCTTCGTGTATAAAGACTAAAGGCAGTTATAAGGAAACTGTCCATTACAAGCCCCTGCATATGCTCATAGGTGAGGGTGTGGTTTGTGTGTGTGTGTGTGTGTGTTTTGTTGTTGTTGTTGTTTTTTTCTTGACTGATTTATACTTTATTCGGTATCATTATCATATACCCAGTTATTGTTAAAGCCAGAAGTTGCAGTGGACTAGACTCAAAAGGCTTTCCTGACTGCCTTACTAGTATTCAAGTTAAAGCTGACAGTCTGCGCTGTCTCTGTATCTTTGGTTCATTTTCTTGTCTTGAGTATTAGTATTTCTGGCAGCACAGGGTTGAACTTCTGAAGACAATTTAGTAATAATTTCATTACAGCACTTACCCATGGGTCATTCTCCCATTTAAACTGAAATTATTAGTTTTGTGTTTGGAGTTAAACAGCACCAGTACATTAACAGCCTCACTATTTGAACTTGCTGTCATAAAGTGGTCCTTAGAGCTGCTTTCATTATCTTAATCATTGTAATGCATATTTACACCCTCAAGTCTAGATTCACATGGGTTGTATTTTCCAACTCTGTAAGTGAAGTTTTTCTTGTTTTACCATTAGATGCTTTTTGTTTTTTTTACTGGAGCGAAAGGTCTGATATCACACTCAGCACTTTATGATTTCTGACTTTCTTAGAATTTCCCTGCTCTTAGAAAGGGCATAGATTACTGGATTATGTTCCGTCATCTATTTTTGCATGTTGAGAAAAGTTTTCTAATCCCTTTTCACTCTGCTGACTTAGCTCTGCTGTCAGTTATAAAGTAAAGGAATAAATGCATAGTAGTGAAACTGCTTGCATTACATAATCGTTTAGGCCACAAATGGCATCACATTGATATTGCAAATTAAAGTGTGCTGATTAGATCATTCTTGGTAGTTTTCGTCCTGCTTTCCTTCCTTCTTCCTTATAACTGTTCATTTAGAATTTGACATCTGTTTCCTGTTCATAACAAGATCTTACATCGCCTATTGTTATTAATGTTTGACACTCTTGAAACTGAGATGTTTGTGTTACATTTTTAGCCTAGTATCTGCACAGTAAACATAGCATTTTAATGGTGTACAGGTGTCAGCTTTTATCACTGCTGTGTTCAGTAAGTAAGCCTGAAACCCACTGTCACTGAGGGAAAATCACAGCAAATTAAATCCAAGTAAAGAGATTACTCCTCTGGGCTGTCGGCTCATTGGTCATTTGATGCATCCGTGTGGTTTTCACTGCCAGCACTGTGCCATCTGTTTTTCATATAAAAACATTTAAAGCAAGTGGATTGCCTTAATTAAAACACACTTGAATCTCAAACAATAGCCCCTAGTTTGAAATCCATAACATTGCTGGTTACATCTCTCTGTAACGCTAAAGGCTTTACTGCTTTTGAACCTAAGGCTAAATTTCAGATATAACTCTTATCCTACATGACAATACTGTTATTTAAAGAGCTGCAGCCATTGTGAAATGTTGGCGAGTAGTCAGGCAGATCTTTTCCCCTAAACAAAGGGATTGAAATAAGAGTTTTTATAAAAAAATAAAAATGACATAAAATTAACCAGAGAATTAAATGATTTTCATGTCTGATTTTAATTACTCAAAGAGGAAACTGTGAGAAAAATGTATTAACATGTCTGTATTTATCCTCCTCTGGTCTCCAGGTCCATCACAGAATCCTGTTGCCCTCCAGCAGCTACCAGGGGTTAGTTATGGGATGACTAATCAACCACCATACAATCCAGTGCAGGCCAAAGCTCCTGCGCCCCCTGGCCCTGGACTTTACCCAGCTGGGCTATACCAGCCTATTCCCCCAGTTAGCTCATATCAGCCAGGCCCACCACCCACCTCCTACCCATCTTCTGCAGGCCAGCCACTGTTGCCCAGGCCTCCAATGGGAGGTCATCCATCACATACCCCTCCTCAGTCTGCCAGCCCCAGTCCTGGTCCTAGGATGCCAATGCCTCCTGCACAGGCAACACCACCTCCTCCTTCTGTGTCTTCTAGTAGCTACTACCCCAACCCTCAGCAGCCCATGACTCCAGCATGGCAGTACAACACACCTACACCACCACTGGGGCCAGCAACCTCCATTAGTGCGCCTCCAATGGGCCCTGTGGCAAATCATGTGAATCCAGCTGCAACCTTAGCAGGGCCATCACTGCCATCATCAGCATCTTACAGCTCAGCAGCACCACTACCACCACCTCCCAACATGTCTTACAGCACTACCCAACCCCCGGGCCCAGGAATGCCTCCCACCTCTCTGCACGGCTATACACAGCCAGGTAAGTACATCAAGGCATATAACAAAGAGATACTCAGTGTTTCCCCACACATAGACTTTACGTGGCTGGGAAACCTGGATAAACTGACAGAGACATAATTTTTTCTTGCAAATTATTTCACAGTGTTGTTTTCATCCAAAACAACATTATGATTAATATATAAATTGACAATCCCATCAGTCTTATTTCGAATGTTCAGGTGCTATTGACCTATAGTCCTTTGCGTCCAGTTTTTCCATGTTTTCCTACAAGTGAGTTGGTTAACTTGCTCTTGTCTCTTGTGCCTTTTATACTTGAGCTGTCTTGAGCCTCTTGCCCTATAGTCCTTGCTCTGGTGTGGAAATCTGCTGGTAGAGTGCCACTCTAACCAGCTGCCACAAGTGGAAAGCTAAACTCATGAGGATAAAGGGCATAACAAGGCCTTTCTCCACCTATAGCTGGAGTCTGTCCTTACGATGAAACTGATTGTTACTGTTATTTCATGTAACCAAATACATATGGTATTATTTATTATGTTATTGGAAAGGGCATATACAGTGGTGTGAAAAAGTGTTTGCACTCTTCCTGATTTCCTGTTCTTTTGTATGTTTGTCACACTTTCATGTAAAGGTAACACAAGTAAACATAAAATGCACTTATTAAATGAAGGTGTTTGTTATTAAAAAGAGTAAAAAAAGAAAAAAGTAAAGCGATTACCCCCCTAAACCTAATAACTGGTTGGGCCACCCTTAGTAGCAAAAACTGCAATCAAGTGTTTGCAATAACTGGCAGTTAGTCCTTTAAAGTGCTGTGAAAGAATTTTGGCCGCTTGTTCTTACAGAATTGTTGTAATTCGGGGCGATCATGGCTCAAGAGTTGGGAGTTCGCCTTGTAATCAGAAGGTTGCCGGTTCGAGCCCCGGCTTGGACAGTCTCGGTTGTTGTGTCCTTGGGCAAGACACTTCACCCGTTACCTACTCGTGGTGGTCAGAGGGCCCGGCGCCAGTGTCCGGCAGCCTCGCCTCTGTCAGTGCGCCTCTGTGGATAACTGGTTGTGTAAAGCGCTTTGGGGTCCTTAGGGACTAGAAAAGCGCTATACAAATACAGGCCATTTACCATAATTCAGCCACATTGGAGGGTTTTCAAGCATGAACCATCTTTTTAAGGTCATGTCACAGCATCTCAGTCAGATTTAGGTCAGGACTTTGACTAGGCCACTCTAAAGTCTTCATTTTGTTTTTCTTAAGTCATTCAGAAGTGGACTTGCTGGTGTGTTTTGGATCATTATTCTGCTGCAGAACCCGAGTGCACTTTAGTTTGAGATCACGAACAGATGGCTGGACATTCTCCATCAGGATGCTTTAGTAGACAGCAGAAATTATGGTTCCATATACCACAGCAAGTCTTCCAGGTTCTGAGGCAGTAAAACAGCCCCAGACCATCCCACTACCACCACCATATTGTACCGGTGGTATGACAATTTTTGCCCAGTCTCTTCATTATTGTTGAATCATGATCTCTGGCCTCAACAGAGACACATGAAGCCTGCGATTCTTTAATGTTCTTCTGGGTTGTTTTGTGACCTCCTAGATGTGTTCTCTATGCTTTCTTGGATAATTTTGGTAGGCCGGCTGCTCCTGTGAAGCTTCACCAATCTTCCAAGTTTTCTCCATTTGTATATAATGGCTTCAATAGAGTCCCAAAGCCTTAGAAATGGCTTTGTAAACCTTTTCAGATTGGTAACTGTCAGTGACTTTGTTTCTCAGGTTCAGACCTTGGCATGATGTGTTGTTTTTGAGGTCTTTTAGCCTGCTTCACTTTGTCAGACAGGTTCTATTTAAGCGATTTCTTGATTCAATAGGTCTGTCAGTAATCAGGCCTGAGTTTAGTGAAACTGAATTCAGCTTTCCAAAAAATGTGTTTAGTGACAGTTAATTTATGTTTAACAAGAGGAGAGGTTACTTTTTCACATACGACCGGGTAGGTTTGGATAACTTTTCTCCCATCATCAGTGAAATCGTCATTTAAAAAAATGCATTTTGTATTTACTCGGGTTATCTTTGTCCAATATTAAAATTTGTTTGATGATCTGAAACAAGTGTGACAAATGTGCAAAACACTCGGAAATCAGGAAGAGGGCAAACATTTTTTCACACCACTGTATGCACTGTTCAGTTGAATTCTGTGTACAACACTGAACTTCCAGAGGCCACTGCACTAACCCAATGCAATTTCATTTTTAAAAAAGATGTAATTACACAGTGGTGAGGCAACAATTCTTAGTTGTTGCAAATGAAACCATAATGATGCCCCCTGTCCTGGGGTCAAATCAGTAAATAGATGAATCATCCTGTCGGGTTTCACTGAAAGCACTGAACTTTAACCAATTATTATCATACAATTATTGCCTATTTAATTACTTGAAAATATATACTGTAATGTGTGTTAATTTGGCACTGTTCCTTTCTGGTATCTTTTCTGTGGTGTGATTGCTTTAATTTCTCCCTGTCATTGTCTTCTTTCATTGATATGTGTTGGAGATATGCATATCTAGAATGCTGATATGTTGGAGCTGGACATTGCCCTCTGTTCCTACACTGAACATGTTGGCCTGCTGTGGCCTCTGGCTCCCTCCCAAGCACAGAAACTCATTTAGTCTGAATACAAAGTTCAAATACAAACCATATTGTTTCTTATACTGAATATAATTTAGCTTTTGGGACCACTTTTACTTTTTGGCACAGCCTCTGGTGATAATGATGAAAAATGAAAAATGCACAAATTAATGCTGTTGATATTAACCAGTTGCACTCATTTGTATCTCAAGGTTATTGGTTACATTTTAATTTCCTGTGAGGGTTAAGGGTAGCCTTCAGTTAGCTCACAGCGGTAACAAAAAACACTCATAAAGAGTCTTAGTAACAGGAAGTGGCTTTGTTACATGATTTAGCTTGACATAAATTGGTTGTGTAATATGTGACCACAGAGGCAAAGTGATTTCACAAAGCATTTCTGTAATTTAACCTAGATTTTTTTTTTCCCATTTGTTTGTTTTAGTGCAGTACTTGCAGAGGTCAAACGGTTGCTTTGAGTCTTTAATTTTTCAGTCAACTTTGATTTAAAATTGCCCCATCAGAACTATGTGTTGATATCTTCTTCTTCTTCTTCTTCTTCTTCTTATTATTATTATTATTATTATTATTATTATTATTATTATTATTAGTGAAACATTTTCTGTAACATTGAAAACTGTAAAGGAAAGTTGTTTTTTTTTTTTAAAGTTCTTTGTCTATTTATGCTTTTACTACATAAATCAGTTTTTGAATAAACTCTGTATGGGCACAAAGGGCATTTAGTTTAAGTGGTAAAAAAAAAAAATGCTTGTGATCATGAAATTGGGTTTTGTTCTGTTGAGTTGCTCCAGTCTGCAAAAGCATACTTGAAGCCATTTTATGTCTATATACATAATGAACCTGCCAAACTACATTTTAAAACTTCATTAAGGATGGATGTTATTAAGATTTTCTTCATATAGGTCAGGTCCTTTTTTGTTTTTGTGTTGTTTTTTGTTTTGTTTTTTTTGGGAAGAAAAGTAGGAGGACATAGGTTTCCAGCATCAGTGCAACTATTGTGTTATCTCCCACAGTGTGGAACAAAATCTTTGCTTTGCAGTGTGAACTGTTAGAAAACCACTGCAGTGTTAATAAAAGGAATTGAGATGATCAGGCATAAAACTCCAGTGGATTGGATTTGGTCCTAGCTATCAATGGAAACCTATACAGCCACTGATTGTGTGTGCAACCTATACAGCACATGCACACACAAATACATCCGCCTGACAGACAGTCTAAATCCTCCCCAGGCATCCCTAAAAAAGAAGTCTAAACAAATCCCCCCAAATCATTAAAGAGCACTGAATGTGACTGAATCACTAGACTAGACTGTAATTGGTCTGCAGTGCTTCTAAGCCCAGTTCTAACAGAAGGTGTGCCACTTTTTCTGTGAGGCGACAAAGACATCATGACATCATGTTAGAGCTCTTAGAAACATCTATCCTTTTAACATCCGATGGCATGATTTGATGGTGCAGTTATTCTCATTAAACTAAATTACACATTTCTGACACACATCATAATTACTAATAACTTAATGTATTTAGTAATCTTTGTCGATGTCTTAATTCACTCTAATTTGGTGATACAGGTCTCTACTGCAGCGGTTTTAAAGTTTCAGATACCTGACCAAGTCATAGACAAAATGATTAAATTCTCACTAGTCATTCTTCTGACTAAATATTTGCTCCTAATTTGTGTCTGTGAACCTTTTATATTTTTTTAGTTCATTGCTGCAAACACCTGCTCTACAACAGTAAATATTACAAAAATTAAATAATAAGTGTTTAGGTGGATTGTTTTAGTTTGGAGTGTCTCATATTAATGCAAAAAAACAACAACAACAAAACAAACAAAAATTGTTTCGTCTTGGCCAGACCTGTTGTAAAGGAGGTAATGCTGTCTAGCAAATTGATGGAGTTTAACTTAAGTAGGTAAAACGGGACTCTTTCTTTAAGACAGAAAGCAAATGTTGCCCACCCTTAGCATACAAGCTTAGGAAATTGCGTAATTAACATAGTAAAAGAGTAAACATACTTGCTGTCTTCAGTCATCACTAAGTTCATCAAGAAGTGTTTGTTTGGGCACAGACAGTCCTGAACTAGCTGGTGTGTTAGTACAGATGAATTCATTTGTGCTCTGAGGTTAACTTGCTGTAGGTTAGTAGCGCCACCAGCTGCTGTCACCACAGCCTGGAGCTTAGTGCGGTACAGTACACTCTGATGTCTTGTACATGATAGCATGTTGGAGTTGTTTTACATAGACTGCAACCTTGACATAATTTTAGAAGTGATAACTGACCAGCTGAAAGCTGTAACATGATGTCAGCAGATTCACAGGGATGATAGAAGATGTTGCTAAAGTCACGGCTGTGTGCCAGAGAAACAAGCTACACTGGTTTCTGATTAATTAGTCATTTATTAAAGAGAAGAAAAGATAAACATAGTCATTGATTCAAGGCTTTTAATTTTAAAGTTTTCCAGTTCTCGTGTCAAAGAAACCTCACAAATTTTTTCACATTTTGTATGCAAAGTAATTAACTCATTATACACTGAATAGAGGAAATCATGACAAATTACAGTCTTTGTTTCTCTACAGGTGTGGCACCTCCACCAATGAATCCCATGGCGCCCCATACATACCAAGGCCAGTCAAACAGGCCTGCTTATGGGCCTCCACCTACAGGTCCAACACCTGCAGGCCCACCACCAACAATGAAACCCACATCGCTTCCCACTGGTCCTCCAGTGGCAAATGCCACACCACCACCACCTAAAGCAGATGGTATGTGTAATCTTTTTATAAGTTTTTTTTTAAAACACAGAGCCCAGATCTCAGCACATTTGGAAACATTAGAATAATCATTAAACATTTTACTCCCACAGATGTGATAATCGTGATATTTAATGACTGCATATCCTTTGTATAAGCCAACGTGTTATTATCTCTCTATATATTTTTTTTTCCTGATCACCTTCCATTGTTTCCCTCCCTCCGCTCCTTCCACTACATGCCAGCTCAGTGTGGGGGTGTTGTTAACAGCACTTTTCCCCCCACTGAGCCCGACAGCCAGGAGGGAGATATTGAATGTCCAGGTGTGGCAAAATCAGTTTTCAGCTCTTAGATGTTGTGTCAGTGCTGTGCTGCCAGTCCTGTCTCATCTGTACAGTTCTTGCTTGTATCTCTGGATGCACTATTGAGCATATACAGAGGTTTCATCTCATAGTCTTAAAGAATAATGCATATAAAATGAAAACTAATCTAGAGATATTGTAATGGCATTCATAGTAACTCTGTATCTTTTTAGAGCTTAACTGAGCATCCATGGAAACAATTATTTCTTGATGGTGTGTTTTACCTTTTCAGTCATCTAGGCTCACCATGTCTCCCATGTGGCTCAACTTCTAAATATTAAAATCACCAATGTAATAATACTTCCCATGAACATGTTTAGTGTCTCTTTAATTTGCGTCATCATTAGTATTGTCATTGTTTTGACCCTTTTTGTAGTTCATTTTGTTCCATCCCTGTTGTTTGTGGTTGGCAAAGTGCCGCTTAAATTATTCATATCATGTCTGTGTTTGCTTTGAAACAGGAGCTGTGGCTGGCAATGGCCCGCAAGCAACAAACAGCTATAATCATCTTGACAACAAAATGGGTAAGGCGGTTTTCTGTGCACACACCAGTCACATTTGCGGCCTTTGCAAATGCCTGTCCTTGCATTTTTTGACGAATATGAGGCATTTCTACATTTTATTGTACAATCTTTAATTGTGTGATGTACGTCTTGAATCCCAACTGGATTCCCTTTTCAGTACAAATATCTAAATATTAACTGTCACAAATCCCACTGCGACTGTCAGCTCTGGTGAACAGTCTTTTATTTTCTGTTTTTTCCCTTTGGTTCCATACCAGCAGGCGTCTCGGAATTTGTAATATACTTTTCATATCATCAGCAAATCCCATGAAAAGAACAAAATCCACAATAAACAACTTCTGCTAACAGCCATTGTTTGTGTAGACAAACATTAAGTAGCTTAAGCCTATAAAAACACATTCAAATCCTCATTACCACGAAACATTGCCACTGGGTTTTATTTAAGTTGGTGACTAATATGCCTTGCTGCTGTGTGTACCTGTCAGCCACAGAGCTTCCCATTTTTAGTGATGTCTGTTATTTGAGTTCTCATGTAAACCTTTGTAAGTGTAAATGTTTTTAATGTTACTGTTTCTTCCATAGCTGGCCCGACTCAGCCTGGACCACCCGGTCGGCACTTGGGCCACTACCCTTCGCTCCCTCCTGGGTACCAGAACACCTCAGCTCCCCACGCCACCCCTCCCATCCACCCTGCGATGCAAGCCGCCACGCAGCCTTACACTCAAGCACCTCAGCCATATCAGCAGGTGAGCCTAAGGTCACAACCCAGTTCCACATAATTTTAGAACACTTTGCATACACAGTTTGTTTATTCGATTTTTCATTGACTTGCACATGAATGCAAAACACGTGCTGGTTATATGGAAAGGAGAATAACCAAAACTGGGTTGCTTTTTTCACTGTTGCATAGGGTTGAACTGGTTATAGAACTGGAATGGCTAAACAAACTTAGGTGAATTATAGTAAAGGGCTTGTGAGGGAACAGTTTGCAACCAATGCTTAAATCAATTTTAAATTAATTTTATTTCAAGATACAATTTTAGGAAAAAGCACTTGAACACGTGTGGACTTCAAAATTCTCACATTTATTGTGTCAAGTAAATATTATTAGACTATTAGGCTTAATGTATTTTTTTGTTTGTTGTTGTTTTTTTTGTTTCAGCCACCTGGTGGCCCGGGGCCAGCTCAGCTAAGCCCATCATTAGCAGCCATGAGCCTCCAGTCCAGCACCCCGGAGGCCCTGAGAGTGGTCAACCTCCTGCAAGAGAGGAACCTGCTGCCACCGGCTCCAGTCCCTGCCCCGACTCCCTGCCTCACCCAGGACCTGCAGAAACTCAACTGCAGCCCAGAGTGAGTCATAATCAACAAATTTTCCGTGTTGTTGCATTTCTTGTCTTTCATTGAATTGATTGTGTTTTTAGCTCATACAGCTAGTAATACTGTAAATGATCTCTGTTTAGTTTTTATGTTTTTAAACTCAAAATTATAAATGGTTAAGAAATGCTTTGATTAAAGTGGGACATTAATCATATCACTGTTTCGTGTTAAGTGCACACAGCCTAAACGCTGAATTTGTCACTCTGTGTGCTTCCAGAGTTTTTCGCTCTACACTGACCAGCATCCCTCAGACCCAGTCTCTGCTCAATAAAGCCAAGATGCCACTGGGCTTGCTGCTTCACCCATTCAAAGACCTCTCGGTAACGTGTCAATTTATTATTGAATGTTCATTCTCAGTCGTCAGTCAGTTTAACTGGGTCAGTTACTCCAACAGCTTCCACTGTGAACCTCACCTGCAAGCCAGCAGGTTTTCGGCAACAAGTGCTGAGTCTATCTTTCGTTTATTTCAAAGCAGAGAACATTAATTACATGTCATACACATCACCACAATCCCAGCTGGAGATTTGTTACCCGGGGCCTATGTTTACTATCATTACCACTTTTATGATCAATCCTGAGTGTGAGGAGACAGCACTGATTTCTGTCCTCACATTTAAGTAGTTATACACATAATATTGGTGACACATAGGAGACAATTTAATCACAAATGTGTGTAGTCATTATCATGTATCAACAATTAGAGGTGTAGGTTAATGGCTTTTAGACAGAGGGTGGCGAGGTATTTCTGTCTGTTTAGAAAAAAGGTCTGCTCTATGTGAAACGATACTGTGTTACACCCAAAGCTCAGATGTCTCCGTTTTCTCCCAGCATTCAAATCTCTTTCGAAGCAGTGACTTATTTTGGTTATTTACATGAATGCAGGGTTTGCAGTATTATGCATTTGCACATGTATTAATCATTTCACGCACTAACACTTTAAGACGAATTTCTCTCCATATATCGCTGTCATAGCTATGTCATATGGTGAGAATATTTATAGACTGTTTATGAATATAGGTTGCATGTATTAACTTCTGTTTTTGTCTGTTTTTCTCTAATCTGAAGTGGATAAGAATTTGTCTTGATCTTAAACGCTTCCATGCATTATCACTGGGTCAAACCTGGCAATTGGCACTTATCACACATTGACAAAAGACTAAATTATAAATAAGAGGATTGCATTGAATAAAATGTAGCGTTAGGATATTGACTCTTTCTGCTGCTTTAACTCTGGTTCCTTTCCTGCTGCATGTCTGGTTTGAATGATAAAAGTGCGGTAATGTCTCCCTTCAGTGGAACAGACTTTCCTCTTTACTTAGTGGCACACACATGCTTAACTCAGAGTGAATGAGTTTGTTCTGTGTCTTTCTGGAATAGGTGCCTCATTCCTCTGGCTTCTTCCTTAAACATATGCCTGTGACTTATAGTTCATTAAATGAATTTGCCACAAAAATCATATATATGTTACAGGAGCTAATTGTCTAATCTCATTAGTGGTGCTTTTAAAAATGAGGCATTCCCAGAGCCATTTTTAAACGTTTCATCCTCATATAACACCAACATATAACAGCTATATTATCTTTAAAAAGATGCATGAGCTGCATCAAATTTGTATTGGTTAAACAGTGTCTTCCTAACAGCTGTTTATTTCCCAGTAGGGTTTGACTTAATACACCCCCGGGCAAAGTCTATCACAGCGACTACGTTTATGTTTCCCTGTTAATTGAGGACACAAATTCCAGAGACATTTCACAGCTTGGACAGCAACAAGAAACGTCTTTATTGAAATGCCATTTAAAATAAGCTGCAAACCAGATAATGTTTGCCTCGAGGCTCTCGTCTCACCGAAGTTGTTTCTCATCTGCTTTTATAAATACAGCAGCTTCCTGTTGTGACATCCAGCACGATTGTTAGGTGTCGGTTCTGCAGAACCTACATCAATCCCTTTGTCTCTTTCCTGGACCAGAGAAGGTGGAAGTGCAACCTTTGCTATCGGGTTAATGATGGTAAGTAACAGGAGAGGTTTTTTCCACCCACAGATTAAGTATAAAATAGAGAATAATGTCACCTACTTTGGAAAGAGGATTTTGTTAGAGTTTATATGTGTTTTCACCTCAGGTAGAGGATCTGACTCAGTACTAAAATCTCACTGGAAGTTTTGTGTGTTTGTGTGTAGTTCCAGAGGAGTTCATGTACAACCCTGTCAGCAGATCATATGGAGAACCACACAAAAGACCTGAGGTCCAGAATGCCACCATTGAGTTCATTGCTCCTTCAGAATACATGGTAGGTGTTTAACATTGCATCTGTCACCAGTTAAATCCATGCTATTATAAAACTGGCATTTTCAGAGTGATGTAAAATTGAAGAATTATGATCTGAAAGCTGAGGGAGATTTCAAAGATGGTGGGAGAGGTGTAGCCTTCTGCAGTGGTTACTTTAAGCTTTTAACTTGCTATTTTAACCTGCTAAATTAAATTCTGAGGGTTGGAAATTGTGCAGTCTTCTGTGTACATGATAGTAATTTTGTCTATTTTTATTAACTCTGCTTTAACTAGCTTGTGTTTGCCCTGATTTTGTTCAGTTGAGACCACCCCAGCCTGCTGTTTACCTCTTCGTTCTGGACGTTTCCCACAATGCAGTGGAGACAGGCTACCTAAATGTGTTCTGTCAGTCACTGCTGGACAACATCAATTCGTATGTACAACCTTTAATTTTGATTCATTAGAGTCCTTTTGACAAAATAGCCTTTTAAACAGTAATTTTCTGTATTTAGTATAACATCAAGCATTTAGGCACGCAGCCTGCTTCTACAAACATTTGTGAAAAAATGGGTCGCTCTCAGGAGCTCCATGAATTCCAGCATGGTACTGTGATAGGATCCCACCTGTTCAACAATGAGGCTTATAGTGCACAGAGGTCGCCGACTTTCTCCAGTCATTCGCTACAAATCTCCAAACTTTATTTGAACTTTAGATTAGCTCAAGAACAGTTTGTAGAGAGCTTAATGGAATGGAAGAATGATCAAAAGTTCCCATAAATACACTGCTAAACCGTAAAGAAAGCCTTCCCAGAAGAGTTTAAGAGTTGTTATAGCTGCAAAGGGTGGGTTGACATCATATGAAAACCTATAGATTAGAATAAAATGTCACCCAAGTTCATATGCATGTGAAGGTACACGAGCGAATAATTTTGGCAACATAGTGTACCTTATTTTCTGTCATACACTGTTCTGGTGGACGATACTCATATTAAACACGTACAGTTAATATTTGCACATGAAGGTTGATCCCTTTTATATAGAGCCACTGGGATCTATGGAGTTGTGACTAAAGAACAGATATCTGTTCAGATGGTTCAAATAATTTGTGTAGACTTAAAAAATCTCCATAGATTCTTATTTCTTTGAAGTAAGGGGTTTTCTCTTTACAAAACTACCCCGTGGGACAAACTTGACCCCCTGGCAGGCTGACTCTGACCACCTGTCTACATATTTGATCAACAGATGGTTATTTTCTGTAATGTGCAGTAACACGATCCAACATAATATCTTAATGCAAGGATCTTAATTTGGGTCTTTGCTAACTTCGATGAAAATAGGTTATCCCTGACACATAAGGGCAAGCTTTACTGAAGTGTGTGTTTATGTGTCCTAGACTTCCTGGAGACTCACGGACTAAGGTAGGCTTCATCACCTTTGACAGCACCATCCACTTCTACAACCTCCAGGAAGGACTTTCCCAGCCTCAGATGCTAATCGTGTCTGACATAGAAGGTGAGAGGCAGCTGACGGCAAAGGCCACACTTTCATTATCACAGTAACTTGACATCAGCTGTGTGCCCACTTGCTGCAGGAATCGAGAACCAGCAAACATATAAGGTCACAGACTTACTGGCTCACTAAACATGAATGCCATGTTGGTAAATTAGTACATTTATGTTTTTTCGCCTTTATTTTAAGTGAAACTTTGTAAAAAATTGTTGCAATACATGCAGTGACTCTATTTCTTAATGAAACCACTTTATGGTTGCTCGCCTGTTTGATTTATGGTTGTCATTACCTACTGTTATATTTGTTTAAATAATTACGTTTTGTTCTCTACAGATATCTTTTTACCAACACCAGACAGCCTTCTAGTAAACCTCAATGAAAGCAAAGAGGTCAGAAATGCACATTTTGTTAAAGTCCTGTGTTGTTTAATTTATAAATGACTGTATTCTGAAACTGAGATTCAGTGTAACAGTTTACTATGTGTTTACACTATGTAGGAAGTAAAATTGATTGCTGCTTTATATTCATATCCGTTTTCTCTGATTAATAGCGATAACATGTCATAAAAATATGACTCATGTCCACCCATTTGCTTTTCAGCTTGTGCAGGATCTGTTGAAGAGCCTGCCAAATTTATTTGAGAAGACGATGGAGACGCAGTCCGCCCTGGGTTCAGCTCTGCAAGCAGCCTTTAAGTTGTTGTCCCCCACTGGAGGGCGCATGTCAGTGTTTCAGACGCAGCTGCCTAACCTCGGTGTTGGGGCACTGCAGTCGAGAGAGGACCCCAACCAGCGGGCATCTGCCAAGGTAATGAGAGAAGTGTGCTGAATGGTATACAGCGGGATTTAAATATAACCAACAGAGCCATTGTGTTATATGTAGACACCAGTTGCCATAACTATATTAAACAAAGTAAGTCTTAATGACTAGTGTTTCAAGTCAGTCATAGAACAAAAATGGACATGACGAATGTTTGACAGCTAGTTTTAAACTTTTCTAGTAAATGCAAAATAAAAGCAAATTTTTTGGAATAAGATCAGATTTATTGTAGAAAAACTAACTTTTCAGAGACCGGGAGAGAGAGAAGATTTACATTTTTATGTTTAGAGTTGATTTTGGTGATCTTAAACCAGAGGGTTAAATCAGGATTAAAAAATGTCAGCTTTTCCACAAACTGTAAAAATTTGTTTTACTTTGGACGACTTTTGAGTTGTTGCTTTACATTGACACTTTATGTTCATGGTGCTATCTGATGTGCATTCCTTTCAGGATATCCAGCACTTAGCGCCGGCGACAGACTTCTACAAGAAGCTGGCTCTGGACTGTTCCAGCCAGCAGGTGGCTGTAGACCTGTTCCTGCTCAGTGCTCAGTACTGTGACCTGGCATCTCTTGGTAAGTCTCACCTCAATGGACTGGAGGGGGACAATGGAGGGAAAAGATGGATGCAGTGGATCTTTTATTGTTTTTATCATGTTAACCTCTTGCTTAAAAATCCCCTCGTATTCCTAGATTTTAAAACTCTTGAGTGGTAAAAACGTTAAGCACAAAAATATTTGTTGTTAATGGGGGGAAATCTGATTACAGAATCGATGCTATCAGATTTTATTTCTTCCCTAACGAGATGGAAATTGATAGAAATTCTTAACCAGTCTGTTTTTTCAAAACTTTAAAGCTTTTTCTCTCCATTTCTGTGCGTTCTCTCTTTATTGCAGGATGCATATCCAGATATTCAGCAGGGAGCGTTTACTACTACCCATCCTACCACCACCAGCATAACCCAGCTCAGGTTGAGCGCTTCCAGAAGGATCTGAAGAGATATTTAACCAGGAAAATTGGCTTTGAGGCTGTCATGAGGATACGCTGCACCAAAGGTCTGTGGGCACAAAAGAGCTAAAGATGATTGAGTGTTGAATAGACGTGAAGGTTACCGTTGCAAGATGTTGTTTATAAACTGTTTGGAATTACCAACTCTGCACTAATTTGGCATAAAATGTGGTCTATTCATCATCATCCAAGGCACAATTAGATAAACACACTTGTAATAGTAATAATAATACAAATAGTTTTGATTTTCACTCAAAAATCATTTTTAGAAATCCTGATAATTGGTTCAAAACTTTTCCTTACAGCGATAAATTCCCAAATATGGTTTCAAGTTTCTCTTTACATGTTTGATTTATTGGTAAAAGTATTAGTAGTATATGCTTACTGTTGCTAACACCAAGGTCTTTGTAGCCCTGTATTTGCTCATCGTGGAAATTGGACATAAAAGCTTTAACTCTGAGTCATTATAGAGAGGAAAACACATTTGGACTCATTCATGGTTTCTGTTTTTTGGCTACCTTTTAAGATAATGCAGTCCAGTTTAATTGATTTTTATTTCTCTCTGTTCCTATGCAGGTCTGTCCATCCACACGTTCCACGGAAACTTCTTTGTGCGCTCCACAGATCTGTTGTCCCTCCCCAACGTCAACCCAGACGCCGGCTTCGCAGTTCAGATGTCCATCGAGGAAAACCTTGATGACATGCAGGTTGTCTCTTTCCAGGCTGCTCTGCTTTACACCTCCAGCAAAGGTACGCATACGCTCACTTAGACGAGCCTGTTGGGTTCCTTATCTTTTTGCAGAATAGTGTTGATAAATGGAAAAAAACATCCATGCAAATAGTGACTTAGGAATATTATTATTATATAAGATGGAACTACTTAGTGTAATTTTATCGAATGAAAAGCAGATGTTATTATTTACACATTTTTATATGCAATAAATGGGTAGAACTAAAATAAGTTTAAATAACATGAATGGTCCCTTACAGGAGAGAGGAGGATCCGCGTGCACACGTTGTGTCTCCCTGTGGTGAATTCTCTGTCGGATATCTTTGCTGGGGCTGATGTTCAAGCCATCACTGGGCTGTTGGCTTGCATGGGTACGTGCTAAACTGTTTTCTAAAATTTCACATGAGATAATAAAGTTTTACAATTATTTTGTTATTTGTTACCACTCATACTTAATTTTATTTGGTCAGTTTGCACGTCTCTTTTGCATACTTAAGAGTTATTACCAGTTATGTTTGTTTTGACACTTGTATATAATAATTGTAGACAGAAATGTGAAAGTGAAGTAACAGTGTGAGAGCTTTGTCTTCACCAGTTGTAAATTTCTGGATACGTGATTGTGTGTTTGTAAAATCTGGATAAACTTGGATTTGTGGAAAGCATAACTAGGCGATTATTCTTCATTGTCACAGTTAATACTCTTTTAATTGGCTGGATCCTAAATCCTCACAGGGTTTTCATCGTCTTCGCTGTTATAAGCACTGACAGATGGTGATGAGTGGTGACAGCTGCGGTGTCCTAGCGACCATTCTATAACCGAGCATTCAAATCTGTGCTGGCTCATCTGATGTTAACTTGGAGAACAGATACTGATATTATGTTTCAGAAGAGTTTATTTCATTTTAATCTTATAACAATCAGGTGGATCATGGCTGTTTTAGCACTGTGACTTCAAATGCATAGTAAGACGCAGCCATGCCATGTGAATGATGATTATCAACTCACAACTGTAATATACACAAGGCTAATACTCAAAAAGATTTATACCCACTAATCTTTATGCTAAGCTCTGCTGGGAAATATAAGCATTTTTTACAGGTCATGTCACAAATGTTAACATCTCAAAGACGGACGTATTTTTTCATTTTAAATTAATAGAAAATTCATTTGGTAGTTAAATGTCCTACTGCATAAAATTGGGTCACTTAGCAGTGTTCAGCATGTTTTTCTTTCCCCCCTCTGGGTAAGTAGATCAGACTTTTACTGGCCCACCAACACAACTGTCGCTTACCCACAAGAACCAATACAGCCACAAGCCTGCAGGTCATTCATTCTGTCAAACACAAATTTATTTAATTTCCTCACACTGAATTCACATCATAGTCTCCATTGAAATGTTATTAGAAGAGCATTACTATGAAGGAAAATAAGTTTTTTGTAAAGTCACACATATTGTGAATTTTAACAGTAACAATTTTGCTGTTAGGTGAATTAGATTAGCAGATAAAACCCTCATTTGATAATAAAATTTTAATGAATCTTTTTTTAGAAAGTTCATCTTTTAATCACACAAATATTTAGTTTACCATATTCTGGTAAAGAGAATTATTATATTTCTGTTTCAGTTAAATTATTTAAGAAAGGTTCATAAAAGTCTGATTTAAAAAACATTGTTTGTCTTAAAAAGTGTAATTATTGAGGTCTTGATCACAGATTTTTTTTTTTTTTTTTACGTTTTGAACATGGTCTAGGAACCGCGCCCCTTATATTACAATATCAGACCTAAAATGCATGATTGTCTCATAACTGGTGTGAGACTGGAGCCTCTTTTAAACTACTCTGGTAGTCGGTGTTGTTTGTAGAGACAGCCCTTCTATTTAATCCCACAAATATCTGCCTAAAAGTTCTTAATGTCCCTCTCCACAGCTGTTGACCGTTCGGTGACGGCAAGTCTGAGCGATGCAAGAGACGCAATGACCAACGCTGCTATCGACTCGCTGATGTCTTACCGGCAGTCTGTGTTGACAATCCAGCAGCCTGGCCTGCTGGTTCCGGCCTGCCTCAGACTCTTCCCGCTCTACATTCTTGCGCTGCTCAAACAGGTTGGCTGGTTTACACAACTGCTACACTGCCATTAATCTTTTCCACTGACTGATTTTCAACCTTTCCCTGTGCTTAAACGTACCTTTGTTTGGTGTAAAGATCGATCTGCTATATCTATTTGCTAAATTCACGAATTTTTATGAACATTAACACTAACTGGCTCTACTTCCAGAGGCCTTTCTTGAATACGCCACCACTGAGTCGTTATTGAAGGTTTTTGGTGTGTTTATATGTGCGCTTTGCAGAAAGCCTTCAGGACAGGCACCAGCACCAGGCTGGATGACCGGGTGTTTGCCATGCTTCAGCTGAAGTACCAGCCACTGGCCTACGCCATGCTGATGATCCATCCTGCTCTGTACCGTGTCGACGACCTGACTGACGAGGTGAGGAGGATGAATTTAAGTTTCAAAGCCCTGTGTTTTATTTCTTTTTATGCGTAATGCGTAGTTTTAAGATTACATGACTGGACTAAAACCATTTTAGGAAGGATTTTATTTATTTTCAGCTTTTCTTCATTACTAAGTGATCTTTTCTTTTCTCCATCTTCAGGGAGCATTAAACATCAACGAGCGGACCATCCCTCAGCCCAGACTGCTGCAGCTGTCTGTGGAGAAGCTCAGCAGGGAGGGAGCTTTCCTTATGGATGCTGGAATTGTACGTTTCAAGATGAGCTCTTAGAGCAAGCTAACAATTTTCAATGTCGGGCAAAATTACAGCTTGGCATTTCCCGTCCTGAATGTCTCATTTAATTTATTTCCTACATTTTTCCTACTTATTTGCAGCAGTGCTAAAGATTCTTTAGATGGCGCTTCTTTCTGTGGCTGTATGTTAAAAGGTGCTAATATTGGCATAGTGAGAGAGATTTCCTTTTCTGGAAAATGAGAAATCACTGAATTGTACATTTTGTATCACTAGTGCCTCTTCTCTGTGTGACTTATGCAAATGTGTAGCTCTGTGATGAAGCCTTACTCCAGCTTTCTCCATGACACTAATCATTCTCCCCCCACGCCTGATAATAACTTGTACACTCAACATTTTACATAACCATGTAGCACAGTTCTAGATTAAAAACATCAGTTATGAGCTTTGCTGAGCTGTACTTAAAGGTGTTCAGCTCTTCAGTCACAGTTCTCAGTACTGTAATCTTCTTGCTCTTCAGTTAAAGATATTTAAATGAACCTCATTCTCTTCCCAAAGGTGATGTACCTGTGGATTGGACGAAACTGCCACTCCAACTTCCTCACACAGGTCCTAGGAGTTCCAAACTACGCTGCTGTGCCTGATAATCTGGTAGGATTTCTTACTTTGGGTCAACTGCTCTATCTCTGTAACAAGACTTCTCAAAACATGCAGCCCAGCTACATTTCCATATGTTGACGCCTTCCCCTACTTGCTGATAACAAAAACTGTTGCTGTCCTCTCACAGTATTTGCTCCCGGAACTGGACACCGCAGAGTCTCAGAGAACCAGAGCTTTCATTGGTTGGCTGAGAGATCAGAGGCCATTTTTCCCCTCCCTGCATATCATCAGGTGGGACCTCACTGGGTATTAGAAAAGAATGAATTAAGTTGCAAAAGTAAAAAGTGTGCTCCCTGGTGGTCTAGCTAAGAACTGTTATAAACTACCGATACTTTTTGTAGTGCTGTCAGTTTTTCCCACACTCTTCCACAGGTAAAAGATCAAGATCAGTTTATAGCTTTATCTATATAACAGCTAAAATCTCACTATAGTAACTGTTTTTTATAGGATGATGTGTTGACTTAATGTTTTCTCAGGGCATATAAGACTGTTTCAGACTTGATCTTTCAGAACCCAGCAAAACAAAAGGGTCTAAAAAATACAAGCCACCCTGTGCCTTTAGGATTATAGCACTTTAACGCTTATGATACTAACTATAATGTACTCAAAAAATAAATAAATCAAGTAAGGCAAGTGGCTAATGAGGGTCTGTGTTTCCTGTTGAGGCTGATAAGTAAAGACAAAAACTGTAGATGATCTCTTAAACCAATAGACCTTTTTGCTATCTGTGTAACAAGCAAAGAGGTTTACAAAGCAGCATCGAAAACCACCTTACAGTAGCTTTGGTGGGTATGGAGTTGCTGCCTCTAGTTTGCAGGGCAGATATTGACTACTCACTGAGCAGTTAAGAAACTGAAAAGTGTGGTGCAGACCACAAACAGAGACCGTTCGCCTTCAGTGTAAAAGTTGCTAATTTTGAAACGTGTTGGTTGTACTGCTGATGCACAGCTTTTACTTTGAAAGCCCATGGTCTATGTTTCTGGTTTGCGTCACACTTTTTTTAACTGGTCAGTAAAAATCAATTTTTCTTTCACGACTATTGATGGGAAAGTCCCAGACGGTCATCAACAGGCCTCCTAACCCTCCTTTATAGTACAGACTTCATGTTAACAAAATAGTAAAATATAGGCTTTGCAACTGTGCTATGTTGAAGGAAATGCTCTGAAAAACTTTAGCATCTCCTCTTCTTCCCTGTTAAAATGAATGAAAGTATCTTAAATTGCACATCTTTAGTACCTGAATATGTAGGAGCAATCCCAACTCACGTCTTCTCATTGTGTTCTTATTTCCCACCCATTATCATGTGACTCAGGGACGAGAGCCAGCTGAAAGCCAGCTTTATGCAAAACATGATCGAGGACCGAACAGAGTCGGCCCTGTCGTACTACGAGTTCCTCCTTCACCTCCAACAGCAAATCTCCAAATAATCTTCAGTGTGGCTGCGGAGACGAGGGAACATTGAAGCGAACATGTGCGTCAGTGTACGTGTGCGAGTATATATGTATATGGTGTGAGAGTGTGTATGCGTGCGAGTGAGACTACACTCAAGGTCGCTTCTTGGTCCTTCTTCAGCTGTGGTCCACCATATCTCTGAGGGGGGGAAACCCGAGCTGAACTTAACACGAGGCATCAGCCCAATCAAGTCATGTGACGAGGATGTGACAAATAATTGGTTCTGATGCTTATTGGGCACTTTTGAACCCTGCTGAAGAAACAAGAAATCCAGGATGATTATTGTGTCAATGATCGAATGAATCAGTGTTTATTCTCACAGAACAATGCTGTCTAACTGAGGCAGTGCTCAGAAACAGTGCGGGAAAACAGATGTGTGAAGTGTTTGTGTTTGGAAAAAGCACAGTCTTTATTAATAAGAGTCAAACATATGTACGTACGCTTAAGACTAGTTTATAAGACAGGAAGGAACCGGCAAAAAGACTGTTTTGTTTTTTGGGTGTCACCTGGAGTATTTGTACACACAGCAGCTGAGCTCTAACAACACTCTAATATTGTACCTGAAGGAGAGAGCGTGTGCTTTTTATTTGACAGTCATTATACTTGTGTGTTGAACAAATCTGTAGACTCTGTTGTTTGAAAGCCTGAATTTTAAAGGTGTTTGAAGGCAGATCAGCCTCGTTGCCGTCGCTGCCTCGAATGTTTGGATTTGGCAGCGGAAGGTGGTTTCATCGGTCTGGTCTGTCGCTCATCTTTTCGCTCTTTCTATCTGGACATTCAGAACACCTCTGACGACATTGCTGTTCTGTTTGTTTGTTTCTTTTTCTGATTGTTTAATTTATGAGACTCCCAATCTGATTAAATTCTATAATTGCCTTGTATGGGAACTCACTTTTTATTATTAAAACCTCTGTTTAAATACAGACTCTATATATGAAATATTTTAATATAATAGGATATGGGAAATTCTTTAACACAGACATAACAAAGCCATTGTGATCTTTTAATCATGCTTATTGATACTTGTATATTAAAAGATTGCATTATATAAAGGTAAAGACATGCTGATGATTTTAGTACAAATAAGGTGAAATGACGCTAAGAAAATAAAATGTTGGGACTTTTTAAGTGTAGTTTGTGTTTTGGTGGGTGAACAGTGTTTATTCTGTGAACACAAAGACTACAAAAGACAACATGGACCAAATCAGTCGATATTTCTCTTGAATGCATTTGAATCGAAATTTTTTTTTTTTTTTTTTTAATTTGGTTTGGTCTCATTTCATACAGTTTGTAATCTATGTATTATATCAACAAAAATGTATTTAGGAACAGACAAATATGTTTTGGTCTTCATGCACAAGAAAAATTGTTTTTCATAAAAAAATACTGATGAAAATAAAAAGCAGCTTTGTTTTTGTACAGAGTTAACTTGCTGAGGACTGGATGTCAGTCACATGACTACAGCTAAAATAACACCACTCGTGAGTGTGGACAGAGTGGATTAAATCAACAGATGTAATGCCACTGGCTTTTTAGAATGACCTCACCTTTCAACAAGAAATTGAATTAATTTAACACCCAAAAAATAAAGTAGAAAATAATACAAATTTGACTTGACCTGTGACTTCTCTTCTGACTTACATGGACAACATGAATAGACCTTGTCTTTGAAACTTTAAAATTGGTTGGAGGGTGGGTGGAGGTTTACCTGTTAGTTATTAGCTGTGTCTTGAGTATAAAGTGGATCCTCAATATTGGCTTTGCCCCACATCTATACACTGTTCAAAAACAGTAGCAGCACTGATGAATTTCTACCTCTGTATCGTCGGTGTTTGTGCGCAGGATCTCAGTCTCAGTACTCATGTTGAAGGAAAGTAGACTCATTTTAGGTTTTTTCTCTAATCTGAGAGGCTTCTCTGATTCTTCTTGACCCACTCTGTGTTCCCCAATTGTACAGGCATTGTAAAAACTAAAGTACACACTCCTTTAATTCTTAGGCTTCATGTAATCAGGATGTAACAAAAAATCATTTTGTCCTTACAGGTTCTAAAATGATTTAAATACAACCTCAGATGAACATCAGCGTGACATGAAATAACTTGAAATAATTATTTTCCATATGACTTCTGGTCCACTCTTCTTTACAATGTTGTTTCAGATTATTGAGGTTTGTGGATATTCACTCCAGTCAGGTGGAGGCCTGGGCTTTGAGGCACTCAGTTGGAAATTTGTTCTGGGGTCATGGTTCATGGTCAACTCAATGACAGCAGCCATGACAGTGCCCTGTGGCTGCAGAGCAAGGCCAAATCATCATGCCTGTGCCATCATGCTTTATAGTTGGTATAAGATAATTAAAGGGGAGAAAAGTGACAATTGAGTGAAAATTTATTAACTTATCACCATAAAATATTTGTTTCTTAGCACCACACTTTTTTTGTTTGTTTTTTTGTCAATAAAGAATAAATTCCAGTCAGCCTCTGTCCCCGGCTCAGCAATAGATCCCTCTGCTGTCTCTGCTGGATCTGCTTAGACCCAATCTTCCAAACAGCTCATTATATAGAAATACTTTCTCTCATCTTTACTCTTCAAAACTCAGTTTGTCAATCACAATTTACTTCATATAATTTTGTTTTATCAATTAAATTAATTAAATCATAAACGTTAAACATCAAACTTTCTCTGAGTATTTGCTTAGTCATTCTCACCAAGCACTACAGACCTCAGACAAGCTCTAGGCTGTGTGCCATATTTAGATTCCCTGCTGGTACAATCAACCTCAGCACAAAAGCACACGCACACACCAAATCACAGCAAAAGGTCAGGAGATTAAATATTAAATCAGTTTCATTACTCAGATTTCTCATTCATCATATTACTTAGACGTATACTTTAATTATAACTTTGATACAAATTAAAAACACACATTGATAAGATCTTTTCTAGAACTTTGTTTCATTGTTATCATAAAAGCTGGATGTTAAGACCTTTTACCCTATCTCCAATGTAGTGAGAGGTTAGCCAAGTGGACTTCAATCCCACCTTTCTCTACAGTGCTAGTACTCTATCGTAGAATATTGACGAGTGGACATTTATATTGATATGGTGATTCTTCTAGAAGAAGAAGTGGTTTGTTCAGATGCAACTTTGCAAATGTAAGCTGTGCTGATGTGTTCATTTCAGAAAGAAGAAGCTTTCCCCTCTTGTTCGGTCGTTTTTTTAAAAATTGTGCTGTCATTAACTTTAACATGCTAACAGAGGCCCATAGAGTGTGAGATGTACAGACACCCATCAAGGGTATGAAAGTTGTGGTAAGTTCAGGCTTTTAATGATATTTGTCTGTCTGTTTTTCAGCATCAGTATGTGCTGTGTTGACATTTGCAATAAGCATTTTTCTCAGACCTTTAATTATATCACTTCATTGCTTTAATATAACCAATGACCAAAAGATGAAACAAATAAAATGATCAAGTTGTTTCATTTCTTCAGTTTTTCCATAGCTCAGTTACAATTATTTAAATCAATATGCCCTGCTTTTATATAATTAACTGAAAAAATTTGTTATTTCAGGTCTGATTTTTTTTTGCATCGTTAATGCACTTTTTATTTCAGCTTGAGTAAAGAATACTCCAAACCTAGAGGTTAGAGCTATTTTTCCTATTAACACTACAGACCATTCAGAAATGGATTTTTTTAAAAAGGCAGAACTTGTCACTTCCAGCCTCTTGAGGTCTAGAGAAAATCTAAAATTTGGTGCCATTTCGAAAAACAAAAATGAAACTAAAAATGAAATTATCCCGTTTTTTATGCTTTATGCTTTGTTATGCTTATGCTTTGCCACTCAGAACACATTGTTTCCTTAGTGTTTCTTTGTACTTTTATATGCTCGTTAAATGCTAATATTGTTATACAGTTTTATGAAGGCGTATTAGAGCCGATTAAAGGCATAAAGAGGCTGAGGATTTAAACAAACTAAGAACAAATACATTTATTTACCATAAATTTATATAGTTTTTTTTTTTTTTTTTTTTACCTTTTTCTTGTAAACTTGCCATTTGTTTTTATTTGTTTTAAATATCACCTTTCTCTTTTAAATATATGACCCGTTTTGTTGTAAATTTGCCTTTTTGCAGAATATACCCATCCGGCCCCTTCACTATTATTATTATTTTATTACTATTGACCGTAATAAATCATCGCATATCGTTGACGTAATCTAAAAAAGCCGTGCTGACATCATCACTGTGCGCCACAGTTAAGGCTCGTCGCTCTTTCGTTTTAAGCGTTTAATTCAGTGGTCTGAGGCTTCTGTGTCGTGTACCGTGAGCTACTGAAGCACTAGCTTTATGTACTGTGGGCTGAGTTTGCATTAAAGGGTCATTTACTTAATTATCGACATGGAGTCCGGGGAGGCCAGCGAGGAGAAGACGGGCTCCATGTCGGCGGCACAGAAAAGAGCGGAGATCCGGAGGAAAAGGCTGCTCATGAATTCAGAGGACAGGATGAACAGGATCGTGGGAATCACCAAAAACGAGCCTGAAAATAACGGTAATCGGTAACAAACGATCCTCTGAATTTCTCCTGGGCGTGTCTTTCCTATTGAAACACGCTGTCGTGACAGAGACCCGCCTCATCCTGCGGCTGCAGTTAGGACGTTAGTGCTGTCTTTTAGGACCATAACTTACTATGTAAATAATCGGGCTCACTACAGATATATTAACTAGAAGAGGAAAATGGCAGCAGTTTGGGATTCAAATCATGCTAAATGCTGTTAGCATTAGCAGGTGGAGATCAGAGGGTGGCTCACAGGCTGCTCAGCTCTGATGAACAGAATAATTAATACACAACAATACAGCAGTGTAGATAGAAGGTACCTCAGCCAACCTGTCCTATTGCACACAGGCTTTAAGACACCTGCAGAGAAGCTGCAGTAGTCAGTACATAAGGAAACAAAAAAACATATATGCCAAGCATATCTCTCGTAACAAATATCTAGTCATTTGGGACCAGAAAGCACAGGAGTGAGTGACAAGGTAAAAGCTGCAGTTGGTTTTTGGCTGTGACTTTTATATATCCTTTATTTATCAGGGTAAAAAGTGTCATTGGCACGAAGAATGGAGAGATATGGCCAAAGGGGGGCTGAAATTTGTTGCAATTTCAGCACAACACCAGCAGTACTGTCTATGATCAGCTCCTGACACTACAGATGTCATTCCCTTTCTTTGGCGACACATCATAGTTATCATGTTTCAAAAAGTGATCGAAGCGACCATCATCATCAGTCACTGTTCTCTTCTTAATTGACTTCTTCAAGCCCTCTTCTTCAGTGTGGCCATATCTACCGAGCCCAGGTCCTCCTCCATCATCATGAGTGCCCTCGCTGAAGTTATCTTACTCTAAATATCCAAAATCAATCTTCCCAGACTTGAATGTGTTGAAATGCTCAATTCTGTGGAACATACTATGAGTTTTGACAAGTCCTGATTGTTTTTGCTCAGACCTCGCTGTTCTCACTCACTCCTGTGCTCTTGAACACTGTGAGGCAAAAAATTATGCTGACATTAACTTCCCAGTTTAACTTCAACAACACAGACAAGCTGGAACTCATCAGTGTCTTCACGCCATCAGACCCAGCAAAAAAAAACTTAATGGAAACTTACTGGTACTACAATCTGTTATCCATATTATGCTGTCTCTGAACTGAAGTAAAACCATAGTCCCCTGTACAAAATCTAAACTGCTTGCAATTTGTTTATAAAGATAATTAATTAATTTGTTAAATCCTTTTGAATTAAAGCTAAAACTGCAGTTACATCACACCAGGATTTGGGGTTTTTTGGGACGGGGGGGGGGGTGACCAATCATTTTAGCACTAGCTAATGTCATATTATTGATTATTGTCTTCTCATTGTCAGGAGCGTCGCGGCGTCCTGCAGAACCCCGGTTCCATCTGCCTCTAGAGCCATGGTCCACTGCCTCATCTTCTCCGAGACCGTCTCCAGGGATTGGCAGTCACTCCCACAGCTCCACCCCGGAGAGGAGAGGCTCACCCCTGCCAGAGCTCTCCAGTGAGCCACCCGGAGGATCCTCAGAAGATGATATCGGAGGAGTCCGGCGGAGACCGAGGGGCGAGCGGCCGTCAGATGATGTCAGTGGCTCTCCTCGTCCAGGCTTTCTCTCTGCATCCTACTTTTCTCGTTTTGATGATGCCATGAAGCTTCGGGGTCAGCTGGCCAATGAAAAGCCAGCCGAGGACGGAAGGTCGGACTCAGAGGAGTTTGATCCCTTCAGGGTCTTCAGGCTCATCGGCAGCGTCCTCCTTGCTGTTTTTGTCAGGGTTTTTGTCTGCAAGTATCTGGTGAGCCTGTAGCTTTTAACACAGACTTGTTAGTGCACTAGTAAGGAGTTCATTTTTACATTTTATGCCAGTATCAGTACCAAATATGTATTTATTTATTTGTTTGTTAATGCTACATTTATCTTGTTTTATTTTAGTCAATATTTGCTCCATTTCTGACACTTGAACTGGCCTACATGGGGTTGTCCAAATACTTTCCAAAGGTGAGTTTTTATTTTTTAAGACTCTCATCTAGTGCTGTCTGCTCTGCATGCACACATTGTGCATGCAGAGCGGACAGCACTACGAATAATATTTTAGTTTTGTTTTTCTCTGTATAAATGGAAAATCAAATACAATGACCTATTGCAGTTGTTCCGATGTAGTTGTGCTGTTTCTGACAGCCCAGTCTTTTTAGCTGCAATCTTCTCAACCAACGCCAAGTTCATACAAAGTACAATATTAAATTGGACATGAGGTCCTGGAGCACGCCTATGAATTCACAGCCTTAATTCTGCTACACTGCTGTGTCTTCAGAGACGACTAATCAGTCAGAGTGGACTAACCAGTTATAGCTAGCCAAGATCATGTTTACACTTCTCAATGGATTATTGGTTAAACAGGATTTCAAATCTACTGGACATTGTATCCAGGCAATGGAAGTTGCCTCACCCATCACCCCCTTTTTAAAAAAAAAAAAAAGATAAAAACTATTTGTTAATAAGGAAAAGACAAATACCTGTTCAAAAACTAGACAGATTAAAACAACCTGCTGAAACCGAGCATCAGAAAATCTGGGAATGAAAGATGATTTAAATGTAACATAGCATGGTTTCTGGTGCCAGTTAGGCAGTCTGAGTATTTCAGAAACTGATCTACTAAGATTTCCCCAGACAATCATCTCTTGGGTTTACAGAGAATGGTTGAAAAAAGAGAAAATATCTTATGATCAGCAATTCTCTGTGTGAAAAATTCATGTTGAGGGTTTGAGCTGATAGGAAGGCAACAGTAACTCAAAGAACTTGTTAAAACTAAGGTATACAGAAGAGCACCTTTAAATGCAAAATACCCTGAACCTTGAAGCAGATGGGCTATAGCAGCAGAAGACCACACCGGGTGCTTCTTCTGTCAGCTAAGAAAGGGAAACTGAGGCTACAGCTCATACAGGGTCTCAAAAATTGGACAATAGAAGTTTGGAAAAATGCTGCCTGCTCCAATGAGTCTGAATTTCTGCTGTGTCATTCAGATAGTAGGGTCAGATTTTGGTGTACTGTTGCCGACCATGCCCATCCCATTATGACTACAGTATACCCATCTTCTTGAACTGCTTTCATGAACATGACGTTGAGTTCACTGTACTCATTTATGATGTGGTGGAATTGGAGATCTGCATAATGGATGTTCAGCTAACAAATCCACAGCGACTGTGTGGTGCTTTAATGTCAGTATGGTCCAAAATATGTGAGGAATATTTCCAGGAGCATTTTGAATTTATGCCACAGAGGGTCCAAACTGGTACTGGTACTAAAGAAAGTGTCCAGTGATATTTTAAAACATGGACATAGCCACCGTGACATCACCCACTAGTTTTGGACTCATTTTGAAGGCTCAGGGTTTAATTTTAACAGCTGCTGTTCTTGTTTTTAAATAAGAAGTGATCATATTTGGAAAAGCTGGTGGATTGTTAAGTCATCACCAGAAGAATAGATGGAGAGGTTGGAGAGGTCCAGTTCAGTGACTCCACTTAATTTAGCAACCAAAGCAAGTTGTAAACATGTTTCTTTCTGCTGCAAAGCTGGACATTTTAACATGGGAGTCTATGGGGATTGACTTGCTCTTTGAGCCAGCCTCAAGTGGCCACTAAAGGAACTTTTGGCACAAATTTCTAATAGAGTTTCAGTTTTTGAACATTTTAATCTTGATTTGTTTAGTGCAAAAATAGATTGATTAATAATGAGAAGTAAGCAGATATATTTGCATATAATGTGCTTTGGGTTCTCCTGTTTCTGCAGGTAGAGAAGAAGGCCCAGACCACTGTGCTAACTGCTGCCCTGTTACTGTCCGGCATCCCTGCCGAGGTCATCAATCGCTCCATGGACACCTACAGGAGGATGGGTGACGTCTTCGCTGACCTCTGTGTCTACTTCTTCACCTTCATCCTCTCGCATGAGATACTGCTCTTCATTGGCTCAGAGACTCCCTGATAGGTTACAAGGACCTCTGTAAACCCCCACCCCTCCTTTTTTGCTGTCCCCTCCCATCTCTCATAGCAACATAGGCATGCTCATTTGCACCCTTAGATGCTTGTTTATCATTGACAGTCTGGAGGTGAACCCCTGCTGCCTTATGATCAGGCCCGCACACGCCAGCTGGACGAGTGCTCGTCATTTGAGCTCTTCGGGATTTCACTAACGCTAAAGCTACGCCCAACCACAAAGTTCGGTGTTTGTTACAGACTTCCAGGTTAATTTTTCTCTGAACAGAAGCTGTGAAACCTGTGTTACCTGTGTGTAAAGAATGTACTGCCATTTATTGCGCCGAAGGATATTTATTAGTACAGAAAATGGGAAGTATCACGCCGAAGATTGGATTACTGTACAGTCATCAGTCTGACATCCCAGTGGGCAGCCACAGATTGCATTTAACTTATGAAGGGGAAACACTGGAGACTCCTCAAAAGGCTGGGTCATAATTCAAAATCTGACACCTGATAGGAACAATTGTTTGCTGAACAAGATGTTGAGTCAGAACGCTTTGAATTATCGCCAAGCCCTTGAGTCATTCTGCGGAGTAATAACCTCCAAAGTTGAGGTTAGTCTGAGCAAGGTGTCATATTTTCAGCTAATGCCACAGCCAGATTCCTCAGCAGGGTTCTAACTCTTCTGTAAAACCAAAATCTGCTGTCAAACCGATGAAAACTGCTGGAGAATTTTGGAGGTAGCTAGTCTACAACACTATAGTAATCTTTTTGTCAACTTAGGGCATCGCACAGGGGCAACTCACTTTCAGTTCATGCCACTCAAGTCAAACGCAGAACACTGCTGGCCTTTTAGGTTGAAGTGCTTCATTTGTACATTGTGAAAGTGACGTTGGTACAACCTTGCAAGGAAAGATTGGAGAAGTTTCTTGATCCGTTACAATTGACAGTATGAATGACATTGACAGAAGCAGCAGTTTTCTGTTCTTTCTCATACGGTACATAAACACCTCTGCTGATTGCAGTGTCCACACCAGAGCTGTAGACGAGATAGACGTGACAGCCGTGTCACAGATCGTAGCATAGCAGCCCAGTAGAAAAATCTCCCGCAAACAAAAGTGTGAGAAACTTTTAACTCGAGCAGCGTTGGAAAAATACTCGCCCTGAGATTAATGACAAGATTCAGAAATTTGCTTTCTGACTTTTATTCTCAGGTTTATTAATTCAGCTTTTTTGTGAACACTGTGATTAATCTCAGAGATCTCACAGTTACGTTGCTTCTCTCTGAGTGGAGAGGTTCGGACGACCTCCGACACTGCTGCACAGCCTATTTAAAACAAATAATAAGAAGGAGAGAAAGAGACCAGAAGTTAGACATCGTTTAACCACACTAATAATCTGTTGTAGAAAGAGCCGTATCAAACATTTCTGTCCATCAGAATGAGCTGGCTTAAAAAGACGGAGATCTTAGAGGTAGAAGAGGCCGGGAAGAACAAAACTACTCTGGTATAAATGGAATGAGGAAGAATGACAGAATTTCTGGATTGCCTCAAACTGTGAGCTTCTTTGATTTTTCTACAAAACAAACTTTTACATAGATGGCCCTCCAACCTTCAGTTAGAGATTTTAAAGATAGTCGAGTGTTGAGGACCTTCCCATTTCTGAGGGATTTTCTTTTCCTCATAGCACTGCTTTAAAAATCACATTTTCTCTGATCTTTGGGAAGGGTCCACTTACGTTACAAACAATTTCCTTCTTTGTTTACGTCTGATGAAGAGTTTAGCCCTTGTATGTTTTGTGTACATTATTACGCTCGGTCATGAGCTTAAAACCGCGGTGAACTTTATACACGCTGAGAGTGTTTTGGGGGGTTTTACTAGAAAGTGCTGTCACTGCAGTTTTGTGTGAGGCAGTGGGACTTCGTATGCTTATTTGTGTTGAGTAATTCTGGTGACATATCCTGCTTTGCTTTGTTCAAGCCTCTCTCATACATACTTGCATAAATATACAGTATGCTCTCTCTACTTCTGTGCTGTCCTTGTTTCATATTTGTAATTTTAACCTGATTAATTTATGAATGTGAATATTTTTTCCATGTGAATGACTTGGTGTAATTTATCCTACAACTTGTCTGACCTACTTGATTGTTTTTTGATAAGGTAAATTTGCAGATACTGTTTTTAATGGCTCTTGCGGTATCTTACATATTTGAACGTGAGTAACAAATGTAGTGTTGATGTGATGTAAACAGTCTCTGCTCCAAAAGATGAATGAGCAACCGAACAATTCATACCAAATAAATACTACTTGTGTGACTCACCTCTTTTTTTTTTTTTTTTGGCATCAGTTATTAAGCCACACTTTGAAAAAGCCTTAATTTGAAAGACCAAGGGAACTGAAATGACTAAATTTAGCTTATTAAAAATATGTATCTAATCTAATCAGCCAATCACAGGGCAGTAACTAAATGCCTGTATAGCCATGTAAGCATGGTCAAGCATGTTTGGTTTGGCAGCGTTTTAGACAGGATGTAACCCTAAAGGGTATTTGTGTCTGTAGCTGGAATCAAACCAACAAACTCTTGCACGATTGAAAGTGTAGGGTCAGAATTTGATGTTAACAACATGAAAGCATGGATCCATTCGGCCTTCAACAGCTCACGCTCCTCTGGTTGTAATGGTGTAGTATTTAATAGGGGCCTGGTAAATTTGGTTAGATTTTTTTCCCTAAATACATGAAGTCATTTAAAAACTGCATTTTGTATTTACTCGGGTTATCTTTGTGTAATATTAACATTTGTTTGATGATCTGAAACATGCAGGTGTGACAAATATGCAACCCCCACCCCCCCAAAACTTATTGGAGTTATTTGATCTGCTGTTATGTCTTGTCTTTATGGTTACTACTCTTCTTTCACTTTACTATTTATGGTTCGTATTGAAATGTAACCAATCTTCTGGCAAATATTTGCTACGTTGAACATTTTGCATTTAGATTCACCCCAGTAGTGACAAAAAGCTGCCATTGGAGGATTTTTTTAAAAATATTTTCTTTTCAAATCCAGTGCGATCTCTCATGTAAGTCTCAGCTTTAAAATGTGGAAAACAAGAAATATAAATAGGTTTTTAATTTATAACTCTGTGGTGGAACCAATAAACCACTGATCCTCCAATTAATACATCTTATATAGCCCTGCGACACAGCCTGTGATAAGGCTGGGGTATTCTGACCTCCCACCACTTGGTGGCGCAGCAACCTTTTACCCGTGGAGTTTAGGAGTTGTAGAGTCGCACTTTTTTTACGTGCGGGTTCAAACACACAAACATCCACTCGACGCGCAAGACTCGTTTATTTTTTGAGAACTAATTTCACTTTTTTTGCGAGACGTATCTGCGTGGGTTCGAGATGGGACGTGAGTCGAGGTATGTCTGGACTTTTCCAGTTAGTCTGGTGCTGGTGAATCGAGTGTGACTAACTTCTGTTTGAGGAAGCGATTTTAGATTAGCGTTAGCATGCTGGCTAAAAGCGTACTGATGTTTATGCACGTTAACCAAGAGCTAATCTCTCATATCATGTGTTTTTTTTAATCAACAGGCATTACCGGAAACGTTCCGCATCTCGGGGACGGTCGGGTAGCCGATCAAAGAGTCGCTCCCCGGACAAGCGCTCCAAGAAAGACGAGCGGAGCCGGAGGGAGAGGTCACGGAGCCGGGATCGCCGCAGGTCGCGCTCCAGAGACAGAAAACGAGCCAGGTGTGTGGTGGTTTGAACTTAAGTTTAAGTGTACACGTAAATAAATACATTTTGAAGTGGACTGAAGTCTTCTGGTGTTTACAGCCTGAACACAAATTGAAGTTTTTAGTCACTCTTTTGATCCGATGTAACAATACTGACTTTCCAACCATATGCAGGCAGAATGACCATCTCTTGCAGACTTGCACAACACTTCCTGACCTATAATACGACGCAGCAATACCAATTGCAGTTCTGGGTTCATTTCAGTCACTTTATCTTGCATCTGTTTCAAAAGTCTGACATTGTTTTGGTTGTAGCCTGCCTGTTGTCCCATTTCAGCTTCAGCATGCAGGTATTCTGTTAATAAATCACTCCTGGGGCACTCGCTAATCTCACACTCTTTTGTTTTCCCACTTGCAAAGATGAGTAACTTGACTCGCAAACATTACAGTTCTTGTCCAGAGCCAATGAGAAAAGGTCAATTGTCGGCTTGGAGAGGGGCACGTTCTCAATTTTTTTTTTCTTCCTTCAGAGACATTAGGACAACAGAGTCCACCAAAAACTCTTTGATAAACTCCATCAGACAATAGCCTGCTTTAATGGGGGGAAAAACAACAGGCTATATGTCCAAGCCATAGGGTGATGAACAGAAGCCAAATTTTGTTTTTAACAAAACTGTTTACTGCTGTTGCTCTGTCTGGTAATTATCTTTAATTTCAGTAGAATTGCATCCATAGATTTGAAAATTCTTTTGAACTAAAACTTTCACATGTGTTGAATTTTGCAAATCCAGTAGGACAGTGGATAAAAAATCACAGTGATGGCAAAGAATCATTTTGAATCGAGACAATGAAAACTCTCATGCACTTTTTTTATGATACAGTTTTATCATGATTAAGCTATTGTGAGGTTTACTTTCAGATGCTGGTCACTATATTCTTCCATTGGTTCTACTTGTACAGCTGCTGTTATTGTGTTATATCTTATTTATATTTCGATTTCTTCATCCATTCTCTATAGTTCTATCTTGTGTATTGTTGTATTTTGTTGTTACAGTTATTATTTTCAACTTTAAGTTATATCTTTTATTCTTATTCTTCCAGGGTCAATTTACCCTTCATTTCTAATGGTGTTGTACAGTTATTTCATTTTTAACCTTAATTTTATTTAGTCCTTCCTAGTTTAAATTGACCTTTTTAATTTTTTCTTTTTAATTTTTCAAATTTATTTCCTTAATCTTATTCATAGCTTTCCTTTTTTGTTTTCTTTAGGTCACGAGCAGTTGTCCAAGCATTTCACTACATATCGTACTGTGTATGACTGTGTACGTGACAAATAAAATTTGAATTTGAATTTGAGATGCGCATCAGCACACTTAAAAAGCTGAAACTGACAAAACTGTTGTCTCCCTGTTGATTTGTCCTTTTACATGTGATATGTTTGCCTTTGGCTTCCAGGCGCTCCAGGAGCAGGGAGAGGAGGAGGTCGAGAAGCCGAGACAGGAGGCGGTCGGGCAGCAGAAGCCGAGCCCGGAGGTCCCGCTCTGGTAGCCCCAGCAAGAGCAGTAAAAAGGATGAAAAGTGAGGCTTTAAATTCCCATCTAAGAAATTGAAAACACACAGAGTCTTCTACTCTGTACTTCCTCTGTGTTCTTTTGCTGGCATGCAGAGTGATAATGTAGCTCTTTTACATGTCATGTAAAGATGCTATCAGCAGCCAGGATGTGAGGCATATTTTCAGAGCTTGGCGACAGTTAAAAAAAAAAACACCATATAATATATGGAGCTTTCCATTTTTATAAAGATTAAACTGTCCTCTAGAAGTGGTGAACGGCATAGAAGACCTTGTAAATTGGATGGATGGTTTGCATGATTTGCTTAATCTGAGCAATTCCATAATCCCATCTATTACACTTTGTCTTATTTTCTTTTTCCCTTGCAGGGCTAAAAGCAAAGAGAAGGACACCCTGGAGCCAATAGCTGAAAAGAAAAAGATTAAAGAGGAGAAAGAAGATGAAAAGGTTGAGGATGTAAGTTGGTTGATATGTTTATTTCTGCTAGCTCGAATGCCATTGTCCTTTCTTCATGTTTTTCTTTGCCCATAGAAAGAACTTTAAAGTGCCTCTTTGTTTGAAATAATAAGCAAGTAAGTAAAGAACATAACAAGAAGTAAAATATTTGTGCTTTTCCTTTGTTTTCATGCAGCAAGACTTTGACCAGAACAAACTGGAGGAGGAGATGAGGAAGAGGAAGGAGCGGGTGGAGAAGTGGAGGGAAGAGCAGAGGAAGAAGGCCATCGAAAACATCGGAGAGATCAAGAAAGAACTGGAGGAGATGAAGCAGGGCAAGAAATGGAGCCTGGAGGACGATGATGGTGAGGAAGTAACTGAAGGAAACGCTGTTGAATTTTTACTTTGGACTTCACGAGTAGTTTAAATTGTTTAAACTGTGTCTAACAAAACTTTATCTGTGTGATAAACCAATCAGTCACCCTTTATTTGCTTTAATTTTATCAGCTAACTGACCAATACTTGCTATAGGTTTATCTTTGCCCAGCATCTTAATTAACTCTTCATTTCAGACGATGACGAGGACGGTTCTGCTGTAATGGAGGGAGATGATGACGAGGAGGCGGACGGGAAAGGGGAAAGGCAAGAGGAGTTAAAGGATGGTAAGAAAGAGGGTGATGACGATAAGGACAAGGAGACTCCCATGGAGCAGCAGACAGAGGAGGATGATATAGATCCCCTGGATGCCTACATGGAGGAGGTGAAACAGGAAGTGAAGAAGTTCAACATTGGAGCCATGAAAGGAAATGATAAGGTGAGGACAAAATCCCGCATTTTGCAGTGTTATCCTTATTGCCCAACCCTCCCCAAAGTCATTAGGATCAGCTCTAAAAACACACCTGAACTAAAAATCTTAGAAAAAATGTTCAAATGCAATTGAAGTTTGTCAACATTTTCCTGATGTTTGTGTAGCTGCTATCATTTTGTCTTTAGGTGTTCATCACTGGAAGCGTGTGGCTTTGGGTTTATCATCTACTAGTGTCAGACCAGATGCTGCCTTTATGGATGTTTGTTCTTCTGCTGATGAATATGCGTGTCTTCTCTTCTTCTGCAGAAAGGTGCAATGACTGTGACCAAAGTGGTGACAGTCGTTAAAACCAAGAAAGGACCTCACACGCACAAAAAGAAGGGAGAGCTGATGGAGAATGACCAGGATGCCATGGAGGTGAGATTTTAATGCTTGCTTTGATTATATAATAAAGGTTAAAGCTCTTCTCTCACTGCCCGAGAAGCTGAGATGAATGAAACAGAGATCCTCAGTAATTAATCTGCTTTCTGCTGATGGGCTCATCTTTTAACAATCTAAAATGATGCCCATGTGTTTGACAGTACTCATCAGAGGAGGAAGAGGTTGATCTCCAGACGGCTCTGACAGGCTTCCAGACCAAACAAAGGAAGATCCTGGAGCCTGTTGACCACACAAAGATCCAGTATGAATCATACCGCAAAAACTTCTACGTGGAGGTGCCCGAGCTGGCCAAGATGACTACAGAAGGTCAGTGAGAAAACCATATCTGTTCTATGATAAACGACTTGTCTTTTTCATGCTTAATTACCTGTTTAAAATCTCTTTATTCAATTTGTTTATTTATTTTATTTTAAATAAATACAGAAGTGAATGCGTACAGGCTGGAACTGGAAGGCATTACGGTGAAAGGGAAAGGCTGTCCCAAACCCATCAAGACATGGGTGCAGTGTGGAGTGTCGATGAAGATCCTGAACGCCCTGAAGAAGTGAGTGTGTCTCTGTGTGTGCATGTTTGAAAATCATTGTGCAGTGAGCAGTCTTTTCTCTTTATATAAAATCCATTAATAAGCCAATAAATATGACCATTCATATTCACTCAAGACTAGCCACAAATATATAATTAATATATTGGGATTGCGTATGACTCTTTCTGACAAGATGCTCATGGTTTTCTTTTAAAGGCACGGTTATGAGAAACCCACACCCATCCAGGCCCAGGCCATCCCTGCCATCATGTCGGGCAGAGACCTCATTGGTATTGCTAAGACCGGCAGCGGGAAAACCATAGCTTTCCTGCTGCCCATGTTCCGACACATCATGGACCAGAGACCCCTGGAGGAATCCGAGGGCCCAATCTGTAAGCAACAGGAACTTTTATTTTTCCTTTGGGCTTCTCGCTAAAATATAAATAAACTCATCTTTTGATCACATTCAAATAAAAACATATGAATCCTGTCTGATTCCTTTGCTTTTCATAGTCCGGGTTCAGAACCCAACTGTAGGTCAGATGAAGACCAAATGGTCAAGTTTTTTTTCTTTTCTTCTTTTTTTTTTTTTTCCTAACGACAACAATCCAATTATCCTGTTTTTCCTCTCTTTTACACAGCTGTAATTATGACTCCAACCAGAGAGCTGGCTCTGCAGATCACAAAGGAGTGTAAGAAATTCTCTAAACCGCTGGGACTCAGAGTGGTGTGTGTTTATGGAGGCACGGGCATCAGTGAACAGGTAAGTGTGCGCTGTAGCACAACTACATCATTTTAGAGGTTTAATAGACCTATGGTGTCCAGCTGACATAGCAGCTCATGCTTTACAGTAGAGCCAAAAATGGATTTATATATTGGATGGTAGGGTTAGATTTTGGTATAGACAACTTGAAAGCATGGATCCATCCTGCCTTGCATTAATGATTCAGGCTGATGTTGATGTAATAGTGTGGGAAACTACAATGGGTTGTTTTTAAAAAACAAACAACAACAACAAAAGAACAACTGCTGCTATAATAACTGCTTACAGGACTGCTGTCAACACTGACAGTATAACACAGGCTTCAGAGCAAATTGTGGTTCCACTTGTTCCATCCACGTACAGGTTTCTGTGTGGACAGTGAGTGGAGAGAAGGGTTTTCACCCACTGCGAAACACTTCCATGCAGTCCTCCAAAATGCCAGTAGTGCATGTCAAAAAAATACTGTATATCAACAGCACAAGAAGAGTGGCCCACAGACCGGCTGTAGCACTTATTTGTTCGCTGCCTCAACTGACAAAAAGCTCTGTGCAGGTAGACCGTAGATGGGCCATCCCTGGACTTCCAGCATATTGTGAGCGAGCTCTCCCTGCTGAACCATAAATTCCACTTTAACTTTGAGGTGGAGTAGAAGATTAAACCTGCTTCTTTTTATGGGCAGCAAGGGGGTGATTCCTCCAATTGCAAGAAGATTTTAAGTAGTAGAGTCTGTGCTATAACAGCCCTTGGTTTCCTTTACTCTGTTACCTGTAAGCACTTTCCTGAAGACTTTAGTCTAAATGATGGCCATTCGTAGTCAGAAAGGAGGAATATCCAGGTTATGTTCACTGGCTAACGACTTGGATTATCCAGGTTGTTTACCAGGTGGTGATATCCTCAGTTTGAGTCTCACTTTTCACATCTAATTTCAAAACACCAAGGTGGTGATGTCAAACTGAACGTCACCAAACAGCAGGTGACGACATTGTGGCTGTGTCTACCTTTTATACTATCAAATAACGGCATAAAATACCAACCTAAAATTGGTCTTCTAAACTATTTTGCAATTTAAGTCTTGTATATATTTAAACAAAAACATGCATGGCTGAGACTTCTTAAAAAATATATTGTAAAATAATTTGAAGAATTTTGAAAAGGTTTGGAGGAAACACCGATTTGAGACCCAGTAGCAGAAACTTCCAAATTTAAGTTGCTCATTATTGTATATGCTCCTCGTGCACCATAATCACTTTATTGTGTTTGTGTTGGTATTATAAGTGTTTAAATTCTGGACATTGTTCCTCCCTCAAAACTCCTGCAACAGAAAGAAAATGTGTATTTTTCCTTAACGCTGCCTTCTGTATTATAGATCGCTGAGCTGAAGAGAGGAGCTGAGATCATCGTGTGCACACCAGGAAGAATGATTGACATGTTGGGGGCCAACAGCGGTGAGTTCATCACTCTTGGTCGTGTCGCTTCTCTATCCTTATAGGACATAAATGCAAATCTGCACATTTGATGCCTTTTCTTGTTGCTTTGCATGGATTAAACAGTATGATACAGTACATAATGAACCAAATCAGTACTACTTACTAAACTGTTGGCATTATTTGACCACCTTTGGGATCACTCATATCTACAAGACTGATGTGTTATTCCCGAAGCTCAGGCCAAGTACAGGTAGGTGGACCTGGTGCTGCCTCCACGGTTCCTCTGACTTCAAGCAGGAAACAATCGTAATGTTTGATAAGTGTATCATAACTTGGATGTAAGGTGGTCAGGGGTATGCACTGTATTATATCAGAGTTTTGCATCATGTCAGGTTATTTTGACTTAATGTGCTGCTTCTGGGAGTAAATATGATTGTAGAGTCCTGCGCAGCACTGAGCCTTTGCATAGAAATGTGAAAAAAAACACTATTAGTGTACTTAGAAAGTAGCTATTACATGTGTGTAGCAGTTAGTATGATAGAAGGGGTTTCTTGTTGCTTCCACACATGCGAGGTAATCTGTAATATGTTTCCCTTGTAGGTGAAAAGGCGCTCGCTCAGATAGTGCTTGATGTGGCTCCATCTCTTGTATTATATGTTTTACAGGTCCCAGTTGCCCCTGAGATGGTACGCAAGACGAGCAAAGAAATGAACAGCCTAAAATACCAATGCAATAAAACTCTGGCCACTTGAAAAATGTGCTGAAATTAGGATGCCTTGATTTATTGTCCAGTTGTATCAAGTAGTTGTATCATGGAAAAAGCTTTTCTGTGTTTTGTTAGACTAGTTTCATGTGATGTGAAGAAGGCAGGATGCCTGTTAAGCCTTGACATTGTTCATATTTAACTGATTTCCTTATGCCCGTCTTCCTTAATGTGTAGGTCGGGTAACCAACCTCCGCAGAGTCACATATGTGGTCCTGGATGAGGCAGACAGGATGTTTGACATGGGCTTCGAGCCACAGGTGGGGGATCATACATTAACATACAGCTTTTCACGCATCAGTAGCATCAAATGAAGCATTTTTTAGTGTATAATGTTTAGCACTTGAGGAACTGTTGTCACAATAATGTTTTATAAAGCCAGGACAAATCAACTTTGAACCTGCAAAAGAAAATGTTCAGTGACAAAAATTCGCAGATATATTTTTTTTTCCCCCCTCTGATTCACACACCAGGTGATGCGTATCGTTGACAACGTGCGTCCAGACCGTCAGACGGTCATGTTCTCAGCAACTTTCCCCAGAGCCATGGAGGCGCTGGCTCGCAGGATCCTGTCAAAGCCCCTGGAGATCCAGGTGGGAGGCCGCAGTGTCGTCTGCTCTGATGTGGAGCAACACGTGGTAAGCCATTTATGTTACATCTCACTAAACAGTAACTTTCCCTTTCAGTTTCTCTGCTTACTAGTTCAGTTTTAATTCCCCCCCCTTTTTTAAAAAGTATCTGTTTTTATTTCTGCAGCTAGTAATCGATGAGGACAAGAAATTCCTGAAGCTGCTGGAAATTCTGGGTCACTACCAGGAAAAAGGATCTGTTATCATCTTTGTGGACAAACAGGAGCACGCAGACGGACTGCTCAAAGACTTGATGAAAGCCTCGTACCCCTGCATGTCTTTACATGGAGGTAGTGAGCCACACTTTGACTTTGACAGCCATATGATGAATAACAAAGCTACTGTGACATCACCCTCTGGTTTCTCAAGTCTCATTTAGAAGCCTCATTAGTTTTTTTTTTTTTTTTTTTTCTTTTTTCATCATATTGAATTTTCATTGGCTAGCAGATTGTCAATCACTTTTCAATTTCAGGTATTTGGGATGATCTGGTCTGTTTAAACAACGACCAGGAATATTAAAAAGTCTCATCAAACCACATGAATTCATATTTTTTGTCCTCCTAATGTGAATATACAATCAGTCAGTTTTATATCTGTCAGTTATATTTTTAGGTTTCTGTTCTGTCATGGCCACATTTACTACAAATTAGTAATTCTGTGTCTCCAAGGAATCGATCAGTACGACAGAGACAGCATCATCAACGATTTTAAGAATGGAGCGTGTCGTCTGATGGTCGCCACCTCTGTGGCAGCCAGAGGCCTTGATGTGAAGCAGCTGATCCTGGTGGTCAACTACAACTGTCCCAACCACTACGAGGACTACGTTCACAGGGCCGGGCGCACGGGCAGAGCAGGCAACAAGGTCAGCCCCTTTAAAGGGAGCTCATTTAATTTTAGACATCAAAAGCTAGGAAATTTGTGTTGACATTTGGGGTGTTTTGTTTTTGGTGGTAATCATGTTTAAATCTGTACATATTTGCTTCTCAGGGATACGCCTACACGTTCATCACGGAGGATCAGGTTCGCTATGCTGGCGATATCATTAAAGCTCTGGAGCTGTCGGGCTCTCCGGTCCCACCAGAACTGGAGCAGCTTTGGGCCTCTTTCAAAGACCAACAAAAAGCGGTAAGATAAAGACCCGCAGTAGGCAATCGTATATTTTAGCAGTACTTACTGCCAGGGAGAAACGTATGTTGAAGTTTCTGAAGGTATTAGCAACGTCTTTCTGCACATGTAATGCATCAGCTTAAATATCGTGTTCATTTTTATGTTTTCTTTGCAGTTACATGGTGCTAGTTTGTTGCTTCTATACTTCGTATTTCATTTGTTTATTGTTTTCTTATATTGTAAATACTTAACATTAATTGGGATAAAATTTGATCTTTGGTGTCTCAGTTAGTAAGCAGATTGAAAAAGATCTAGAAGAACAACGTGACAAACTTGAAAGCTTCTTTCTTTCCTCCCTTTGCTCTGTGCAGGAGGGTAAGACCATTAAGAGCAGCAGTGGTTTCTCAGGAAAAGGCTTCAAGTTTGATGAGACTGAGCATGCTCTGGCCAATGAGAGGAAGAAGCTGCAGAAAGCTGCTCTCGGTTTGCAGGACTCTGACGATGAGGACGGAGCCCTGGATGTGAGTAACTTTTAAATAATGGAGATTTTAATTTTTTTATTTAAATTATTTACTTACCTCTGCTAAGCTGCTTGGCTTCAAGTTTTTTTTTTTTTTTTGTCCTCTAATTGCAGTTATATTATTATTAAACATGTTTAACTGTTATTCCTTCTTAGATTGAGGAGCAAATCGAAAGTATGTTTAACTCCAAGAAGAGGGTGAAGGATCTGTCTGCTCCCGGCGCGGCTGCTGGTCCAGCTGGAGCTGTTGCCGCCACAGCGGCCGCCCCCGGAGGTTTGCCAGGACTTGGGCCTACGTCTGCTGGTAACATCCAGAAATTGGAAATGGCCAAAAGGCTGGCACTCAAGATCAACGCTCAGAAGAACCTGGGCGCTGAGGCTCAGGTACGTCAAGACTCCAGTGCCACCGTGAAGTGGACGGTTGTGCACGTATTCATGACACAGCTGAGATTGCTGGACTTGTGATTTTTCAGACTAACCACTTAGGTTTAATTTTTATTGTGTCCAATACTTCGTTTTGAGTTTACAACCCACAAAAATCCTAGGACCTCAGCTGGTAATTAAAACTTTGTTTGCATTGTGACAATTACAATTACTCTGTGTCTACAGGATGTGATGCAACAGGCAACCAACGCCATCCTGCGGGGCGGCACCATCATGACCCCCTCAGTGTCAGCCAAAACCATCGCGGAGCAGCTGGCAGAAAAGATCAATGCAAAGCTCAACTACACCCCGGTGGAGAAGCTGGAGGAGGAGCGGCAGGCGGCTGAGCAGGCTGAGACAGTCAGGAGATATGAAGAGGAGCTGGAGATCAACGACTTCCCTCAGGTCAGCGGCACACAGCGCAGGGCTGTACTGAAATATTCAGCAAGGATCAGTTTTATTTTTGCTCTTTGTTTTTTGGACTCAGGTTTTCTTTTCACAGCCGCTGGGTTTCAGTAGTTTAACTCGACTAAGTCATTTCTCCAAAACAGCATAGGGAAGGAATCATGAATCTGGATGTTGTTGCTGTGTATTGTCACCAGGGGTCTGTGTCAAAAATATGGGATCAGCTGTCTGCATGCTAGCTTATTTCTGTTTGTGCTGCTGTTGGATTGTTAGCTTAGCCCGTGCTGCTGATAAGCCAAGCCAACTTCATTTAAAGTACTTTAAAAAACAGCAACCACTGATAAAACCTCAGGATACAAAAATAAAGATATGTTAGAATAAAATAAATAGAATTAAAATTACAATGTAAAATAAAAGCATCAAGACAGAATTAAACACGAGTAAAACTTTAAAATCAAAACGTAAAATCAACATCTCACACTTGGGAAAAGCCAAGATGAAGAGGTGGGTCATAAGCGCAAACTGGTAGTGAAGAGGCCTGTCTTTTTAACAGCAAAGAATTCCTCAGTTTGGGAGCCGCCATAGCAAATCCCTGTTCTCCTGAGCCTCCACTGTGTCCTCGGCACATCCAGGAGCAGCTGGTCTGCTGATTTGAGCAACTGGGAAATAAAACGGCTCAGATGTCGTGTGGGGCAAGGCCGTGTAAGGACTTAAAAATGAGTAAAAGACCAAACAGAAGACAAATCAAAACATAAAACAAACTTTTGCTTTTGCATTTTTTTTCCTGACTACTTCCTGTTAAACGGAGCTCTACTATTGCACCCTTTGTTTTTCAAGCCCACTTTTTAAAAGAAAACACCCAAAACTATTATTATTTAAAACTTTTCAACAAATTTACAGACATGTAAGACTAACCTGCAGCTACCTGGTTATCCATACATTTGTATATAAATAACGAATGCGTAATGGGGAAATCTAAGGATCATAATACATCATAAGGCGATGAAACAACATCATCAATATGATTATTTATTGAGTCCTTTGGTGGAAAGTTATCCAGACATAAGGTCATATGTGAGTGTTGACGATCCACCCTGTCACACCCTGTCTGTTTCCATCCAGTAGTTTTGCATGTGTTGACATTCCCAGCAGACATAATGCTCTGCAGTTTGGGAGCCACAAATCCTCCAACACCCAGATTTACCATTATTAAAGTGTACTTTCATGTGGGGAGTAATAACAAAAATCCAGCAAAATTCCTTCAAAAGTTATTTTTCCTGCCAAATGCACAGATATCCTGTCATTCTTTTTGCATTATTGTAAGACCTCCTTCTTCTCTCATCTTGCTTTTTATACGTTGTGTTGAGTGAACGTTGCTAAAACCCCTATAAAACTGAGAGATGATTCCCATTTTAGAGTCTGCTCACTTTTTAGTCTGCAGGCATTCTACCCATACATACCAGAAGTTCCACTTTACACGTCTTTGAGTGTTTTCTTTGCTTTCTTTTTAGTGATTTTCACACCACACCAAACCCATCTCCTGGTTGTGGTTTCAAGTGAAACGCGTTCAAGTTTTTCTAGCAGAGACGTTGTTTCTCTAAGTGTTTATGTAAGACTTACACTGTCGCTTTTTTTAGCAATGCAATTTCAGATTTAAAGTTGGAAAGCCATTTGTACTTTTTTTTTTTTTTTTTTTTTTTTTTTTTTAAACATCTGTGAATGTGTGTTCCTGATTTGCTTACACATAAGTCTTGATTATTCTCTATTGCGAACACGGACGCAGACAGCTGGAGACCTGAGGGCCTAGTAGTCATTCCTGTTATACTCCTTTAAAATCCACCTCCTGCATGTAGTTGGTGCATCATGATGTAAAGTCTAACATATGCAAATTTGAGTGGAAAATTAAGCAAATCCATCTATTAAAAATACTTGACATTAAAATCCTCGACTTCTTTAAGCTACTAAGAAAATAACTTTCTTTTAATCTCTGATTAAAATAGCTAAGCTGTTCTAATTTTTGGCAAAATGTTTATGCTCAATACAAATGCTTTTTGTCCGGGAGAGGGGCTTATCTTTTACATGACAGATGCTTAAACTGAGCGTTTTGTGTTTTTTGTCACGACTGATTAACAATCAAGAATCCCAAAGTATTTTGTTTCTTCCTCTGAACATAAAGCAGACAAAATAGGGCTTATAAAATCTTCCTTTTCTTCCTTCCCTCAGACTGCCAGGTGGAAGGTGACATCTAAAGAAGCTTTGCAGAGGATCGGTGAATACTCTGAAGCTGCCATCACCATCAGAGGAACGTACTTCCCTCCAGGCAAAGAGCCCAAGGAAGGAGAGCGCAAGATCTACCTGGCTATTGAGAGTATGTGTCAAAGAACGTCTGTCCTTTTTTTTTTTTTTTTTTTATAAGTCCTGACACCTGATATAACAAGATATTTTTAGGGCAGCTGTACAATTGCTGAACTCTAAGGTTCAGTGAACACGAACAATGAACATGATAACTTGAGAACAGCACAACGCAGGAAGTTTATAAACTAGTTATCACACGGAGCAGATAATCTTGACTTTTCAAGTTTTAAAGAAGGGAAAAAAAGCTTTTGTTGGCTTAAATCATGCTGTTAAAAGTGCCTCTTGCAAAATACAACTCCTCCCTCCCTTTTGGTATTTTTTTTTTTTTTTAATTACCTCGAAGGCAATGAATTTCCTAATGGGGTGTCCAGTTTCCTTAACAGAGCAGCCTATACTGAATATTAACATGTTGTTTGTGTTGTAGGTGCAAATGAACTGGCTGTGCAGAAAGCCAAAACAGAAATTACACGGCTAATCAAGGAAGAGCTCATCCGATTAGTAAGTATCTTTTTGCTCACACATGTTAAAAGATGTCATCCACTCTTATTATGCAGTGACTTTATGCCGAAAATGTTTAATTTTATTTCCCGTTTCTTTCTTTCCCCCCCAGCAAAACTCCTACCAGCCGACGAGCAAAGGCCGGTACAAAGTGCTGTAGAGGATGAACCGAGGCACACCGGAGGAGCTTCCATTCCTCATCTCCACAGTTTCATCCAAGTTGTTGAAGAATATTTTAGTCAATATTTTTTTGTAATGTGTCCAACTTTAGTTGCATTTTGTTTGTTTGCATTTTTGACCCCCCCCCCCCCCCCCACACACACACACACACACACATACACACACATATACACACATATATGTCCAATGATTTTTATACCATCAAACCAGCACAATGCTGCAGTAAACTATCCACAATATGTCTTTAAGTATAGGACCTGGTTTCATTAATAAGATGTTTTTAGTCACATTTATGTAGGAACACCACACCAACCATCATCTTTATGAAAGATCCCAAGAAAACAATGTTGCTAAGAAAATAAACTTGTTTCCAGTCTGTTAAGGTGCTTTGTATTTGTTCAGACTGCTAATGTTAATTATTTAATAGCAGTTCTTTGTATATTATTCATCAGTGGTGGGAAGTGATGCTTGGTGAGCATTAAAACTGCTTCATGGCTCGGTTTCAGGATAATAATCTGAAAAATAAAGTCGTTTTTTGAGCCTTAACTCCCGCTTGTTTGGTGAAAATGAGAATTTTCAGGACTTGAGAGACAAAAAAAAGCGTTTTCGGTCGTGAAAGCAGTTCAGGAGGAGGGGAAGGAGAATAACCTCTTCACATCCCCAGTTTGCTGTTGTGCGCATGCTCAGACTGCGCTGCTGTCTTATTAATTTTTAATGGAAAATGGCTGCGTTTCTTATCCAAACCGCTGGAGCTGGGAGATGAAAAAAGGAGCCGTCTAGCTGACCACATCTCACCTCTCACCGTCGCTCGCGTCGAAACTACCCGATGCGGTGATCGTGTGTTAGCGAACCGATGTCCTGTGGCGAGAAAATATTCTGGAAAATGGATCGACTCGCGCTTTGAGGGGGATGAAAGATCATTTTGCTCCTTAACCCTTTCTGCTCCGAGATCTGCGAACAATCGAGGTACAGTAACGTTAGCGCTAACGCGGGTCTCCGGAGGGGCATTTAGATTCGTTATGCGGCTCAAATGCGAGCACATAAATCAGCTCTGTCCGCGGTCAGCTGCCATGTTGTAAACAGAGTAAACCAGTCTCTGTGTGTCTTAAAAAAAAAAGCCCGTTATTCGGGCCAGGAACGAGGCTACGTTCAGCCCAAGGTGCTGCTCGTTAACGGAGAGCTGGAGGTTTTGTCTGAATGCAAAGATGCGGAATCCATGTGCATTTTGTTTTTTGTGAATGAATATTACTACTGACAGTGTAGCGTGTGTGATGGTGAAAGTCCACACCTCCCTGCGTCCCGTTTCCTCTGCAGAAAAGGCGATAGCAGCTGTGTGCACTCTTTACTTCACTCCATTTACACTCTTCATTACTGTAATTAAAGTGTGCAAAGCAGCCAAATGCATTCAGTCTAACACGGTTTTATGACCGGCGAGAGGAGCGGTCTTGCTCTAAGGCACTTCAGCACCACTTTGGTGAGGTCTATCCTTATTCTTAAGGTCGAAGCTGTTTATGGGACGTATATAATCATATGCTGTTTGTTAAATTATGAAACAGCTTTTCATGGTCGAGTTAACACGAGAAAGTCTGCGTGTAAACAAGCGAACTAGATGTGAACTTGAGTTTCTAAACAAAGCATTTTTCATCGAGATCTATAGTTTTTGTATTTTTTATTGTTATTTCAATATTTCTAATAAGTTACTTTTAATTCTGTTTAGTTTCAGGGGATTTGCTTGTTTTTCTTGTTTACTTTTAGTTTAGTTTTGTATGTTTCCGTGCTAATTATTATTGAAGGCAGATTAGGAAGTTCAAAGCTGGTATTATAAAACAAGGACAACACTGTGTGAAGGCAGTTGACTCACCGTCATTATAATAAAAACAAACAATCCAACAGATTAACCAATGCCTCCTCAGGCTGAAAATAAATAAAATAGCCCTTTATTGTGACTGTAGATGTAGAACAAAGTTATAAGTCCTCCATGCCAACTGTGCAGGAACAAAATATAAAGAGTAAGACAGCAGGAATAAATAAGAAACAAGAGAAATATATACAAACTGGAGGAACATATACAAAACAAGAGAAAGGCACACATTGGAGAACAAAAGTGCTTAGAAGTAGTGCAAGTTAACTAAGACTAAGCATATTTACTCAATATTGTTGATTATAGTTACTTTTGTAAGTCCATTATTGTTTCTGTTAGTTTGCCTTTCTTTTTGAGTCTACGTTTTATTTGAGGTCTGATTGTTGGGTCTTTATCTTATAGTACAAACACCATGAGACAACTGTTATTGTGTAGTTTGTTTGCTGTAATAACCTCGACTTCAGCACACAGCCACATTACAGTATGCTGCTGCTCCTTCTCTGCAGAGCAAAACAATCCTCAAGTCCTTTCTTCTGTTAAAATGTTTCAGATATAGCATCGTCTCCCACCTTCATGCACTTTGAAGTTTCCCTTTTCAGTGTGCAATGTGGTCATTTGGGAAAAATCCACTATAACTGCAGGTCATAGTGGATGCTTTCAGCCTTCTACTGTCAGCGTGGCAGTAATGAGCCCTTAATATTTAGCGCTGACACTAAATTTGAACTTTGACCTGCAGCACAAAAGTGAAGCTCACTTTAGAAATAAGCAGCACCCTTTCTTGACCTTTCTTATGAGAATAATCTGTTGGGATGGGATTAGATCCACCGTGTGTAGATCTGGATTAGACCAGATGATGCTTTCAGAATATTTCACTGAAGTCTTAGTGTTCCCATGTTTCTTGTCTTCATGCAAATATGGGTATGATCAGTTTCAACTGCAGAGTTGTTTTTTAACTTTAACCTGACATGGCACTATCCAGAAAACATTAGTCCTGATGTTTGAGTGATGATGCATTATTTCCAACCCCCAACAGAAGATGATGCGCCAGGTGACAACCAGTGACTTCTGCATGAACAGCAGGCCGTCGTGCCTAGCAGAGGACAGCCACCACCCCACTGCTCACTTTGACCTGTGCACCTCACAGGCCAGCAAGTTCTACCCTCCTCCCCCTCCATCATCCCTCCAGATGACACTGGCTCCCATGGCCTTACCCACCCAGAGCCACAAGCCCATGGTGTGCCAGAGACAGGAAGTTCTTGGGGGTGACCCCCGCTCGTCTGGAAAGCTAGCAGGGTTAAAAAACACCAATCAAGCAACAGATGATGCCAAGAAGAAGAACAAGTCTGTCGGGAAGACGGGCAGGCGTGGGAGGCCTTTGGGAACCACCAAGCTAGCTGGTTATAGAACCAGCACAGGGCGACCACTCGGCACCACCAGAGCTGCCGGGTTCAAGACGAGTCCCGGAAGGCCGCTCGGTACGACCAGAGCGGCGGGGTATAAGGTCAGCCCCGGGAGGCCTCCTGGCAGCATCAAGGGCCTCTCTCGCCTCAACAAACTGGTTCACAGTAGCACTTGCAGCGGAGCAGCTTTCCCCTATCCACTACCACACAAAGAAATCCTCTGTGAACCTTCCTGCAAAGAGAAGCCCGCTAATGAGTAAAGCCTGTACCCCGTTTCTACTTCACCCTTCGTCTCTGGAATAACAGACAGACACGCACAGGTTTCCTGCCACATATTGAGGGTGATTGCAAACTTTCCTAGTCTGCTGTGAGGCAGAGAGAGAGGAGGATTTTTCTATTATTCGTGTTTGTGTCTTTTGTGTGCCTGCCACCTGATAAAATTACTGTTTTTCAGTGCTAGAGATCTATAGTGTGCGAAAGGTTTCACTACACAGTGTACACATTGCTGTATCTGTTTTCTGGGGAGAAAAAAATACCAGATATTCATTGAACAAGAGGCTTTTATCCAGCAGCTACTGTGGTAGTTAAGTCTTAGAGTGTTACATGTAGCATTTTAACGCCAACAAATGTTGGAAACTTGGACTGTCCTGTCAGATTTTCTCTTCACGATTATTGCCGATAACGACAATATTATTGCAATTTTGCAAGTTCATCTACACCGTTGTCTATTGCATAATTTCTTTTGAGGCAATTTAATTAAATCTCCAAATAAATGGAGGTCGCAAGAGAGTGTGTAACCATAGCCATGCAAAAGCATAGAATAAGAACAGCTACACAATAATGTATGATGTGATGTTGATAATTTATTTTTAAATTATCGAGGAAACCTCTAATGGAAACAATTCAAAATCTTGTTTGATGTAAACAAGGACATTATTGCTGAACTACAGTTTGTAATTTAAATGAGCTGCCGTCATGAAAAACAGGCAGGTTGATAGGAAGTAAAGAAATATAGTTATAGAGGAAAGGTTGGTAGTCTAGTGGTTTGCTCAGTGGCACTTCAAAAGTAGAAATCTAAATATTTATCCAGCATCCCAGAACTAAAATCTGACCGATCCAGTTCCACTAAGCTCCTCATGTAACACAAAAAAGGAATTCCTCCTAAAAACAGATTTTATTCTCTAAATGTCACATTGCAAAATATCTACATATTATTTGCATGCAAAACCACTGACTCAACACGCAGATCGTTGTTATTCAGCTAAGGTTTTGTTTGTATTTTTTTAAACTAAAAGTATAAAACTTAAAAAAAAAATGTACACACCTTCACAGCAACACTCTTCGTCTCTGATGACTTGCTACAAATTGGCTAATGTGGACTGTGGTTGCCTTTTTTGTTACATATTCGGCACAGAGAAGCTGTAGACATATGGATGGATGGTGTTTTTGTATTTGATCACTCTTCACAGCCACTAGCTAGTCCCAGCAACCTGCTGGCTTATTTGTGCTGGGACTTGTTTCTCCACTCTCTGCTTTTGTCTGCTATTCTTTTGCAAATTTCAGCACAAATACCAAAATAATCATTTTTTTTAATGCGCTCTTTTTCTACACAGCTTACTTTTACAAGAACGGCAAACTTAATGTCTTAAAAAAAGGAACATGCCCATTTAAAAATATGACCTTCCTCACTGTTCCTGCTCTGGAACAACTTTTAGACATGTTTTGTTTCGTTTTTAAGAGGCACTTGTGTTTGAAACGCAGCTTAAATGTCCTTATATTGATCTAAAAGCTTCATTTTTAGCTTTGCATTTATCACTCCTACGGCAAAATGTAAACCCGTGTGACTGTTTTTAGTGTGTAGATGTCAGTATAAAGTAAGAGAAAGGGTACACTGCTTTATTCTAAAAGGCTCACATTGTAGAGGAAAATCTGTTACCTATTATTGTGTTCTTGTTTTGTGTCAAACCACAGGGTCCATTTGTTGGTGTAAAATAATGAAAACTTGCGTCAGTGTTACATTTGTCCCAAGATAGTGAACAGATTCACAGATATTCAGAATCTCATCTGCTATGAATGTGTTGCTGAATGTAATTCGAATGATATGACTTTTAAAAGTTAAACACTTTTACCCAGCTAAAGACTCAAAAGTCTTATTGGCATCCTTGCTCACAGATCAGAAAATACACTGCCTGTCAAAAAAAATCTAATAATATCTTGCACTGCCTTTTTAGCTTTGATGACAGCTCGCATTCACCATGGCATTGTTTCGATAAGCTTATGCAGCGTCACCACGTTTTTGTACATACACAGTTGCATGCTCCTGCAGGGTTATGAAAGCCTGAAATATGAAATAATTGGCAAATATCTAGCAAATTTGTTTGAAAAATGAATTACATTTTAATTTCTATATATGACTTTTAATTTATATTGGTTTTGCTACATCTGGCTTCAAAGAAAATACTTAAAAATTCATTTTTTTAGGTTTGTTATTGGGAAAAAAAAATCACACTGATGATATAACTCACAAAAAACTGAATGTATGTAATATGAAACAATAGGCGTTAAAGGGTTAAATCTGGCAATTTTTCCATTGCTGAGTCCAATCTTTATACTTCCTACGAAATTGAACCCTTTTCTACCCTTTTCATTGACAAGTGGTTTTGTTTAGTCCTGTTCTTTTTACTCTGTGCTTACTGCCTTATTGTAATGAGAACTTGGAAAGCCCCTACCCGGTTTTAGTAGTTTATCAGTCTCTTTAGTTGTTTTCTTTGCTTGAAAGAGGCCAATAATTTGACCCTTCCAACATTCTTGGATGAAAAATGATGGATGAAAATTTTTCTTTTTTTTTTTTGCTTTTTAAATTTTTTTTTTTTTTTTTGGCCAGGCAGTGTATGGACAAAATGCTGAAAGTAAACAAATGAGACCATCTAATAAGACTTTCTCCCACCACAGGCCTCTAGGTTTTAGTGGGAAATCTGCAGAGAGAGGGCGCTGTTCCTCCAGAGGAAAGACGAGCTGATAGCAACATTTGGTGATCACACCATCACTGCTGTGAGTCTCACAGCATCATCACTTAAAATCATCACTTAAAATGTAACTTTCCTAAAGGAAAAGTTTAAGCAGCTCATTATTTTTTAAGTGATGACAAAGTCCAATCATGCTTATTGTTTAAGGTTAGTATTTATTGTGCATTTTTAGGTATATTACCATAACCCTGTAACGCACTTGAAGCCGACCGTAGGCGAAAGCGATGTTTTCTGAAATGCCAGTTTAGTGTAAATGTAAGATGCACAAAGCTTTATTGGTTTAATATTTGTGACTTTACAACATGTGTAATACACATATAGTTAATGAGAATTTTGATACAAAATGACCGATTGGCTATGTAACTACTTGCCACTATAATTTTTTTTACTTAATCATTCAGCAAATAATAACTTTTGGTCTTTAAAACGTTCCCTACTGAACATTCGCTTTTTAATTGTATTATTCATTTATGGGTGGATTTAAATCCAGAGAGTGGAGAAAGTGAAACAGTGTCACTAAGTCGCTCTGCTATGATAACATTTATAATAGTTACATTTGGTGCAATAATCTGTTGTATGTATTGTACTGTGGAAACTTTGATACTATCACTTTTTATCATTGTATTTTTAAACTTGTGTATAAGGCCTTTTATCATTGGTTTGTTGACGTGCGTAGTGTTATCAGAGGTAATTCATACAAACATCCTCTTCACCCTCCTTTTACCAAAGAATATGATCTCATCTGACTTGATCTAAAAATACTCGAACAACCTCACAAAACAGCCGGAGCATGAAAATGTAAATGGAAGTTAAAAAACAAACAAACCACTAACCCATAAAATATGATTGTTTGGCTTCATCGTTACATTGTTACATCTGGGAGAGTATGTGTTTAATGAGCACACTGTAAAGTAGTACACGTTGATAATACAAACTTTACTTTTCATTGTTTTCTATTTATATGCTTCAAAATTAGACTTCTTTTTATCCATAATTCTTATATAGTCATGTTTGATATTTACCTGATATTTTCCATTGAGATTATGGTGGATATGGTGCCTGTTTTTCTCATGATCTGACCTTTTTTTTTTTTTTACACAGTATTTGTGGCTAAAGTGTTTATTAAATTGTTATTATTTGTTTCTAACCCTGATAGGATCAACATAACTGGGGAGCTTTTCCCACAGCAGACATTTTGATATATGACACAGCAGGAAAAGCATAAATAAGAGCATACACAATGGCTATTGTGAAGTTTGCTCGCAGTGACTTAAAGGGAGATTTGAAGACACGTTAAGGTTGCTTATAACATGTGTAAGTCACCTTTTAGTAAAAGCTGTGACATATGGCTTTTTGTTACTGCTCTTCAATCTTCTGGGTAGCTTCTGTTCTTATAACATCTGCAACTTACTGAAAAAGTGAACACACACACACACACCCACACACACACACACACAATTAGCTTTGTTCACTTTTAGCAGCTCCAGTAGACCTTTACATCTTGCTAGTTTGCTATTAGCGGCTAAAAGCTAGATATTTGCACATAGACAGTGGAGTTTTGGAAACTCTTCGTTTTTTAAAATCTGTTAATAACAACAGTATTTCACCGCCAAACACCCAGATTATGTGTAAAAAACCCTCATCAGGCATATTCAAATTTTTATTGAAAGAGCTTAGCTAGCTCTCATATGCGGGTTTTTTTTAGCAAGTAAGGGGGAAACTGTTATCTGGATTAAATTCCAATAATTAGTCGCAGGGCCAACACACAGAGACAGACAACCATTCGCACTCACATTCACTTGCACATTCACACCTATGGGCAATTTGGATTAACCAATTAACCTATCCCCAAGTGCATGTCTTTGGACAGTGGGAGGAAGCCGGAGTACCCGGAGAGAACCCACGCAAACACGGGGAGAACATGCAAACTCCACACAGAAAGACCCCGGCCTGATGGTGGAATTGAACTCAGGATGTTAATGCTAGAGGAGCTTTGGAGCGCGGCAGAGTCAGCAGAGCGTTGCTGACTGTTAAACATTATGCCTCCTCTGCTCTTACTACTTCATGACTGAGTTGCTGTGGTTCCTAAACACTTCCACTTTGCAATAAAACCACTTACAGCTGATTGTTGAATATATCTAGCATGAAAACTGACTTGTTGCAGAGGTACCGCAGCACTACGCTTGAATGTGAGCTCTTCAGAATGACTCATTCTTTCACAAAAGGCAGACTGTGTGGGTAGGTGCTTGATTTTACACACCTGTGGCAATGAGACTGAAAGACTGAAAGTTGTGGCTCAATACGTTTGTCCATATAGTGTGTATAGTGTATGCAACTAAGGAAAACCCCCAAAACATGTTTCAGCTCTTAAAAAAAAGACAGGAAGCTTTTTGTGTTACAGGCGTTAAAAGAACAGAAGGTAATTATAACAACCGTTATCTTAATTATCTCAAGCTTTGATATTTTTAAGTATAGATATATGCTGAGGCTGAGGTGCTTATGGTTGACTCTCAAGTATTTGACCTTTCAAAGTCAGAATTTAGGTAAGACACTTTCTGCACCTTTACAGATTTTCTCTGAATGGTAAGAATTTAAGGGAATGAAATGATAAATGTCCAACGATCCCAGAGCGCCCTGACTTTCTTTGTGCGTCTGTTTTACTGTAGCTTTTATTTCTTTTGTAGAATTGATGTACAAAAGAAAAAAGGACAAGGTGTTATGTTAATAATTTCTGATGTGTAATTTTTTTTTTACTTCTAAGGAGGACATCAAATAAGGGATAAGGAATTGATGGTGCATTTGTTGACATTCCTGGCATTTTAAACTTTAATATTCCAAATGAACTCAATGCTGACGCAGTGCACAGTTATGTATAGTTAATTGCTGACTTCATTACCCTATAATGAGTGTTTTTGTTTCTTTCACCCTCTTCGGCATTCAGTCAACACACGGTCTTTCGTCTGTAGATAATGATTTTTAAAAATTACCTCACATTTTGAGTGTTTTTGAGACAATGATCAGAAGTCCAGTTATTCCTGAAGTGTGATTGGAGAAGCGTGTAAAGCTTTGTATAATTCCCATTTTATTCCTGCATGATTGTTGTGGAATGTTTAAACAAGTTGTGTAATAAATCTGAAAGTAACACTGTCTGGTGAAATGTTTACTTTTATTTACTTTTGTAACCTTTTACTTATTTGTTATATTAAAATAAAAGTAAAGAAATTGAGAATCATAAAAGTGGAACAAATCCAAGATTTATTTTAAATGGCCATGGACAGGACAATAGGAAATCTATCAGAAATAAATGCAACCATCAGGTGTGGCTCTTCTGCTGTGCAGGTTACAAAAAACTGGACCGTTTTGCTAAGTGGAAGAAAAGATAACCTGAGCTTTTACACTAAATATACTCTGTAACAATTAAAAATCCTGCATTTGTAAAGATTGAAAGCATTAGTGTTAACATTATAGCTACCAAAAGTAAATTTGGTCATTATTCAGAATGCTTCAATTAAACATGCTTAAATTTACATTTAATACTGCTGTGATTTTGTAATATCATTAAAACAGCTTTATAATATATACAAGAAGAATACACAGCATATGAAATACCCAGCAACAAATATAGACATTAAATTAATTAATATATAAATTATAATGACATTTTCTTACATTGTAATACATTCATTTCGGAGATGATTGTGTTCAGAGAAATTAATAGGTTTATTTAAATGAATAAATCAAAACACTTTCTAATGCAAGTTTTATTCTTATAAAATCTGCATATGTTATAAGTATACCTGCTTTTATAAATGCAGTATTTTTCAATTTTTTTTAAATTCTCACCCACAGAGTTTGACCTCAGCAGTGCAGCCACATCTCAGCATATATTATTTTACTGTTCACCACAGATCAGTCATCACTCGGTCTACTTTAACTTACACAACTCAACAGTGTCTCCAACAAATGCTGACAACCAAAAACCAGGATAGAGAGGCTGAGTGAACCTGGCCTGGACTCTGTGGAGGAGATTCATGGTCTCAGTGATGCTGTAGAACAGGGGTGTCAAACTCAAATACACAGTGGGCCAAAATTCAAAACTGGAACAAAGTCGCGGGCTAACGTTAATATTTATTGAAAAACAAAATCTTCAGATTCTCAGATATAAGAATGAATCTTTTCTTATGGACTCAAACAAGTTTTGCTGAAAAACTGAATATGGAACAAGCAAAGCTTAATACTAAACATTATATATTAGCTGTATAATACCAGTAGGCCAGCTCTAATAGTAATTTGGTATGGCTTCGCGGGCCAAATGTAATTAGGCTGCGGGGCAAATTTGGCCCGCGGGCCAGAGTTTGACACCTATGATATATACAGTGGTAGCATACACAGTATGTGATTATGGATATGGTTGTGGAAACATGCAAGACATAAATTTAACAATTTTTTAATATGTAAGTAATAAATATCTATAAGTATAGACATGTACATGCACACTACACACACATGTGTACTGTAATTCATTATTATCAGGATGTCCAAAAAACTCACTGAAAAGTCTTCAGCTAATCCAAAATACTGCAGCAAGAGTCCTGACAGGGACTAGAAAGAGAGAGTATATTTCTCCTGTTTTGGCTTCCCTTCATTGGCTTCCTGTTAAATCCAGAATTGAATTCAAAATCCTGCCCCTCACGTACAAGGTCTTAAATAATCAGGCCCCATCTTATCTTAATGACCTTGTAGTACCATATCACCCTATTAGAGCACTTCGCTCTCGCACTGCAGGCCTACTTGTTGTTCCTAGAGTATTTAAAAGTAGAATGGGAGGCAGAGCCTTCAGTTTTCAGGCCCCTCTTCTGTGGAACCAGCTTCCAGTTTGGATTTGGGAGACAGACACTATCTCTACTTTTAAGATTAGGCTTAAAACTTTCCTTTTTGCTAAAGCATATAGTTAGGGCTGGACCAGGTGACCCTGAATCCTCCCTTAGTTATGCTGCAATAGATGTAGGCTGCCGAGGGATTCCCATGATGCACTGAGTTTTTCCTTTCCAGTCACCTTTCTCACTCACTATGTGTGAATTGACCTCTCTGCATTGAATCATATCTGTTATTAACCTCTGTCTCTCTTCCACAGCAGGTCTTTATCCTGTTTTCCTTCTCTCACCCCAACCGGTCGCAGCAGATGGCCGCCCCTCCCTGAGCCTGGTTCTGCCGGAGGTTTCTTCCTGTTAAAAGGGAGTTTTTCCTTCCCACTGTCGCCAAAGTGCTTGCTCATAGGGGGTCATATGATTGTTGGGTTTTTCTCTGTATCTATGAAGCGCCTTGAGGCGACTTTTGTTGTGATTTGGCGCTTTATAAATAAAATTGAATTGAAAATTGAATTGAATTGAATGTACACACTAAATATACATATGTATACATACACATATACCTGCACACGTCCATACATATAAAAAGATGCATTATGCATGAAGTGTGACAGTGTATGTCCACAATGTCCAGTGACTTATGACTTTGTGATTGAGGAGTTATAGAGTCTAACTGCTGTTGGGATGAATGATCTGCGAGAGCGCTCCTTCCTGCAGCGAGGCTGTTTCACTCTCTGACTAAAAGAGCTGCTCAGCACACAGACTCATGCAGAGGGTGATGTGGGTTGTTCATGATGGATGTCAGAAAAAAGAAATAGCACTGGGGTTAGTTCGTTAAAGTAATACAAATGCAGAAAAGATAAACAGATACATTCAACCTCCCTCCAGCTGCGAGTTTTCTCAGACTTGGCCAACTTCACCCTTCTCAGAAATACCCAGAAAAGCCATTACCCTGTCAGGCTTTGGGAAGAGTCATTTCACACCAAAGTTACAAAAATGCAGAAATAATTGTAACTTATTTAAGCTAGTTTTGTATGTCCACTTCCATGGTTAGAAACTGCTGCAAATCCAGTGTCAGTACTCTACAGTAGATTACTGTGGTCTAGAGTAGACTGGGTGCAGTTTTCTGTCTGTACACGTGAGGGCGGAAGTGTGTCTTTGTGAAACCTTAAACAATCATAGACGTGTTTATTTGATTTTCGTCGTTTCATTTCAACGCACGATACTGGTATTATAATTCTTTCATCTTGTAATTATCATATTATGAAAACAATTATAACGCCAAGAAAGTTCTAAAAATGAATTTAAGACGCTCCGTCTCAACGACCGCTGATTGGACTGCAGACGACCACGTGATTTTGAATCTCATTAACCGGCATGCGCTGACGGCGTTTCAGAAACTAAAGTGTCGTCATATATGTGGCGCCGTTTACAAACTGAAACATGCCGACCATAGTTATATTGTGATGTTTCGGAGGTAAAACGTCAGTAAAACATCGACCTGTCCTCTACCATTTGTTAGAAGGCGACTGTGTTCTTCATTGTAACCATGAGTTAGAGTTGCAGTAAGCAGAATGAGTCCTTTCTGTCGTGCGATATGTGGGTATCGCTTCTCGGCCTTTTGGCTAAGATCAAGTGTAGTATCTGTTCTTATCAGTTTAATATCTGATACGTCCCCTACCCGGGGACCATATATTAAATTGATTTTTGGAACAGGGAGATGGAATAGGGGCTTGCTCCGTCCACTCCACGCATCGACCTGGTATTGCAGTATTTCTAGGAACGGTGCACCTCCCGAAGCTGTGAAAAAGAAATGTCATTTGACTCAACAGTTTGTGCAAAGAAATTTGTTATACGCTAGATATATGCGTGCGTGTGGATATGTGGACATTGTCTTCGTGTAATCTTCCAAGGTTAGTCAGACTGAAATGTTGCGACTTAATATTTGTGAATGAGTTACATTTAACTATTACGAGAATTACTAAATCCTGCCACTTGGACTGACACGTGGACACACACTTTCTATGGGAAATCAAAAAAATATGTAGTTTTGAACTGCAGTTACATTATTCTGGCTCGAATCCTGCAGTTACCTCTGTTGTCCACTAGAGACCGATAGAAGTCTTTAAAAACCGGAGGCTGCCATCTACAAGGACTCATGTTGATTATAGGTTTAACTCTTCTCTTTCTCTACATACTGCAGCTTCCTGTCCTCTGTGGCTGTAAATTACATCGTTTGAAAAAAACACACACAATTTTTTCTTGGCTTTTTAGCTAAAATCACCTGTATTGTCTGTTGTTTCCATTTGTGGATGGTTAATAGTGCAGAAGATTGTTTTTCTGTTTTCAGGATTACATGAAAACATTTTGGAACAGATCATTTTTGTATATAATAAATCTTAGGATAGTATTGGTTTTGATGATTTATAAAACAGCTGTGTGCCGTAGCCCTGGTAGTGTGGATCCTTAGTGTGTAAAGAGTAGATACCTCATGTAATATGTGTGAATGAAAATCCATGGACTTTATAAGAGTCCTCCATTTATGGCTATGATCCTAACAAACAAGATTAATACGTTTCTTTCGCCTACCAATCTTCCTGTTTCCTAAAGGAACACGCATACACAACATATACGCACCAGGATGGCCGAGTGCTTAAGGCGTTGGACTTAAGTTCAATGAGCGGATGCTCTCGTGGGTTCAAACCCCACTCCTGGTATAATTTGGAGCCTCGTGTGTGGTAAACTGGATGGAATCTATGAGAGCAACAGATATGGTTTTTAGGTATTTGATGTGAGCAATATCTTTCCCACAAAAAAAGCTGTGATGCTGAACCCAAAGGGAAAATTGTTAAATGGTTAATGGAAAAAGTGAATAAAATAACTACCTTAAAATTGGGAGGTGTCACCTCTCTGAAAGGCAGTTGAACACTTTTCAATGTAAAACTAATATTAACCAGGGATGTTTCTGTGAAATCATAATTTCTTTTTCTTTTATTTTTTTCATTTTTTAATAAAATGTCTTGTATTAAACCGCTGTTTTCTTTCTTGTGTTAATGCCATTTCTTTCCACTCTGGGAACAATGGGAAGTCACTTATCTGGTCAGAGCTGAGTGACATTTACAGGTAATGCTGCATCTGCTGCACATGAGCTTCTTAAAGTAGATACAGTGTGGCTCGCTTGTCCTGACACAACGTGTAAACAGGAAGTCTGCTGACATTTGTTCAACTTCAAGAAGTTAAATACCGAGAACCTTAACCACTCACTATTTCTATTTTTGGCAAAGCAGCCATATGTAATTGCACTTTTCAAGAATTTTATTTATCTTGCCAAAAAGTGATGACACTGTATTTTGTGACACATTGCATGTATTTTCTCACAGCAGTATAACGGACTACAGACCTATTATGTTAAATGTTTCTTTATCCCAGCATGTACAGTAGTTGTTGGATTGTTTTGAAGCAAACCCTGTCCCCCAGCAGCTTTGCCCATATTTCCTTACAATGTGGGACACTGTGCCATTTTTTTTAGTTGCCTAAAGCTGGAGGTCAAGTTGACAAATCGGCCAAAACAAATGTATTTCTCTTCTCTAAAATAAGATAAGATAAGATTATTGATCCCACAGCGGGGAAATTTTTGCGTTACCTCAGCTCAGGTACAGATAGCAGCAGGAAAATACAAAAATACAAAAAAAATACAAACAAATACAAAATAAGTAAGATAATACAATATATACCAGGGGTGTCAAACTCAAATACACAGTGGGCCAAAATTCAAAACTGGAACAAAGTCGCGGGCTAACGTTAATATTTATTGAAAAACAAAATCTTCAGATTCTCAGATATAAGAATGAATCTTTTCTTATGGACTCAAACAAGTTTTGCTGAAAAACTGAATATGGAACAAGCAAAGCTTAATACTAAACATTATATATTAGCTGTATAATACCAGTAGGCCAGCTCTAATAGTAATTTGGTATGGCTTTGCGGGCCAAATGTAATTAGGCTCCGGGGCAAATTTGGCCCGCGGGCCAGAGTTTGACACCTATGATATATACAGTGGTAGCATACACAGTATGTGATTATGGATATGGTTGTGGAAACATGCAAGACATAAATTTAACTATTTTACCGCTACTATTAATATGTAAGTAATAGATATCTATAAGTATAGACATGTACATGCACACTACACACACATGTGTACTGTAATTCATTATTATCGGGATGTCCAAAAAACTCACTGAAAAGCCTTCAGCTAATCCAAAATACTGCAGCAAGAGTACTGACAGGAACTAGAGAAAGAGAGAGCAGATTTCTCCTGTTTTGGCTTCCCTTCATTGGCTTCCTGTTAAATCCAGAATTGAATTCAAAATCCTGCTCCTCACATACAAGGTCTTAAATAATCAGGCCCCATCTTATCTTAATGACCTTGTAGTACCATATCACCCTATTAGAGCACTTTGCTCTCGCTCTGCAGGCTTACTTGTTGTTCCTAGAGTATTTAAAAGTAGAATGGGAGGGAGAGCCTTCAGTTTTCAGGCCCCTCTTCTGTGGAACCAGCTTCCAGTTTGGATTTGGGAGACAGACACTATCTCTACTTTTAAGATTAGGCTTAAAACTTTCCTTTTTGCTAAAGCATATAGTTAGGGCTGGACCAGGTGACCCTGAATCCTCCCTTAGTTATGCTGCAATAGATGTAGGCTGCCGAGGGATTCCCATGATGCACTGAGTTTTTCCTTTCCAGTCACCTTTCTCACTCACTATGTGTGAATTGACCTCTCTGCATTGAATCATATCTGTTATTAACCTCTGTTTCTCTTCCACAGCATGTCTTTATCCTGTCTTCCTTCTCTCACCCCAACCGGTCGCAGCAGATGGCCGCCCCTCCCTGAGCCTGGTTCTGCCGGAGGTTTCTTCCTGTTAAAAGGGAGTTTTTCCTTCCCACTGTCACCAAAGTGCTTGCTCATAGGGGGTCATATGATTGTTGGGTTTTTCTCTGTATCTATGAAGCGCCTTGAGGCGACTTTTGTTGTGATTTGGCGCTATATAAATAAAATTGAATTGAAAATTGAATTGAATTGAATGTACACACTAAATATACATATGTATACATACACATATACCTGCACACGTCCATACATATAAAAAGATGCATTATGCATGAAGTGTGACAGTGTATGTCCACAATGTCCAGTGACTTATGACTTTGTGATTGAGGAGTTATAGAGTCTAACTGCTGTTGGGATGAATGATCTGCGAGAGCGCTCCTTCCTGCAGCGAGGCTGTTTCACTCTCTGACTAAAAGAGCTGCTCAGCACACAGACTCATGCAGAGGGTGATGTGGGTTGTTCATGATGGATGTCAGAAAAAAGAAATAGCACTGGGGTTAGTTCGTTAAAGTAATACAAATTCAGAAAAGATAAACAGATACATTCAACCTCCCTCCAGCTGCAAGTTTTCTCAGACTTGGCCAACTTCACCCTTCTCAGAAATATCCAGGAAAGCCATTACCCTGTCAGGCTTTGGGAAGAGTCATTTCACACCAAAGTTACAAAAATGCAGAAATAATTGTAACTTATTTAAGCTAGTTTTGTATGTCCACTTCCATGGTTAGAAACTGCTGCAAATCCAGTGTCAGTACTCTACAGTAGATTACTGTGGTCTAGAGTAGACTGGGTGCAGTTTTCTGTCTGTACACGTGAGGGCGGAAGTGTGTCTTTGTGAAACCTTAAACAATCATAGACGTGTTTATTTGATTTTCGTCGTTTCATTTCAACGCACGATACTGGTATTATAATTCTTTCATCTTGTAATTATCATATTATGAAAACAATTATAACGCCAAGAAAGTTCTAAAAATGAATTTAAGACGCTCCGTCTCAACGACCGCTGATTGGACTGCAGACGACCACGTGATTTTGAATCTCATTAACCGGCATGCTCTGACCGGCGTTTCAGAAACTAAAGTGTCGTCATATATGTGGCGCCGTTTACAAACTGAAACATGCCGACCATAGTTATATTGTGATGTTTCGGAGGTAAAACGTCAGTAAAACATCGACCTGTCCTCTACCATTTGTTAGAAGGCGACTGTGTTCTTCATTGTAACCATGAGTTAGAGTTGCAGTAAGCAGAATGAGTCCTTTCTGTCGTGCGATATGTGGGTATCGCTTCTCGGCCTTTTGGCTAAGATCAAGTGTAGTATCTGTTCTTATCAGTTTAATATCTGATACGTCCCCTACCCGGGGACCATATATTAAATTGATTTTTGGAACAGGGAGATGGAATAGGGGCTTGCTCCGTCCACTCCACGCATCGACCTGGTATTGCAGTATTTCTAGGAACGGTGCACCTCCCGAAGCTGTGAAAAAGAAATGTCATTTGACTCAACAGTTTGTGCAAAGAAATTTGTTATACGCTAGATATATGCGTGCGTGTGGATATGTGGACATTGTCTTCGTGTAATCTTCGAAGGTTAGTCAGATTGAAATGTTGCGACTTAATATTTGTGAATGAGTTACATTTAACTATTACGAGAATTACTAAATCCTGCGACTTGGACTGACACGTGGACACACACTTTCTATGGGAAATCAAAAAAATATGTAGTTTTGAACTGCAGTTACATTATTCTGGCTCGAATCCTGCAGTTACCTCTGTTGTCCACTAGAGACCGATAGAAGTCTTTAAAAACCGGAGGCTGCCATCTACAAGGACTCATGTTGATTATAGGTTTAACTCTTCTCTTTCTCTACATACTGCAGCTTTCTGTCCTCTGTGGCAGTAAATTACATCGTTTGAAAAAAAAAAACCCCCACAATTTTTTCTTGGCTTTTTAGCTAAAATCACCTGTATTGTCTGTTGTTTCCATTTGTGGATGGTTAATAGTGCAGAAGATTGTTTTTCTGTTTTCAGGATTACATGAAAACATTTTGGAACAGATCATTTTTGTATATAATAAATCTTAGGATAGTATTGGTTTTGATGATTTATAAAACAGCTGTGTGCCGTAGCCCTGGTAGTGTGGATCCTTAGTGTGTAAAGAGTAGATACCTCATGTAATATGTGTGAATGAAAATCCATGGACTTTATAAGAGTCCTCCATTTATGGCTATGATCCTAACAAACAAGATTAATACGTTTCTTTCGCCTACCAATCTTCCTGTTTCCTAAAGGAACACGCATACACAACGTATACGCACCAGGATGGCCGAGTGCTTAAGGCGTTGGACTTAAGTTCCAATGAGCGGATGCTCTCGTGGGTTCAAACCCCACTCCTGGTATAATTTGGAGCCTCATGAGTGGTAAACTGGATGGAATCTATGAGAGCAACAGATATGGTTTTTAGGTATTTGATGTGAGCAATATCTTTCCCACAAAAAAAGCTGTGATGCTGAACCCAAAGGGAAAATTGTTAAATGGTTAATGGAAAAAGTGAATAAAATAACTACCTTAAAATTGGGAGGTGTCACCTCTCTGAAAGGCAGTTGAACACTTTTCAATGTAAAACTAATATTAACCAGGGATGTTTCTGTGAAATCATAATTTCTTTTTATTTTATTTTTTTCATTTTTTTTAAATGTCTTGTATTAAACCGCTGTTTTCTTTCTTGTGTTAATGCCATTCCTTTTCACTCTGGGAACAATGGGAAGTCACTTATTTGGGCAGAGCTGAGTGACATTTAAAGGTAATGCTGCATCTGCTGCACATGAGCTTCTTAAAGTAGATACAGTGTAGCTCGCTTGTCCTGACACAACGTGTAAACAGGAAGTCTGCTGACATTTGTTCAGCTTCAAGAAGTTAAATACCGAGAACCTTAACCACTCACTATTTCTATTTTTGGCAAAGCAGCCATATGTAATTGCACTTTTCAAGAATTTTATTTATCTTGCCAAAAAGTGATGACACTGTATTTTGTGACACATTGCATGTATTTTCTCACAGCAGTATAACGGACTACAGACCTATTATGTTAAATGTTTCTTTATCCCAGCATGTACAGTAGTTGTTGGATTGTTTTGAAGCAAACCCTTTCCCCCAGCAGCTTTGCCCATATTTCCTTACAATGTGGGACACTGTGCCATTTTTTTTAGTTGCCTAAAGCTGGAGGTCAAGTTGACAAATCGGCCAAAACAAGTGTATTTCTCTTCTCTAAAATAAGATAAGATAAGACTATTGATCCCACAGCGGGGAAATTTTTGCGTTACCTCAGCTCAGGTACAGATAGCAGCAGGAAAATACAAAAATACAAATAAAATACAAACAAATACAAAATAAGTAAGATAATACAATATATACCAGGGGTGTCAAACTCAAATACACAGTGGGCCAAAATTCAAAACTGGAACAAAGTCGCGGGCTAACGTTAATATTTATTGAAAAACAAAATCTTCAGATTCTCAGATATAAGAATGAATCTTTTCTTATGGACTCAAACAAGTTTTGCTGAAAAACTGAATATGGAACAAGCAAAGCTTAATACTAAACAATATATATATTAGCTGTATAATACCAGTAGGCCAGCTCTAATAGTAACTTGGTATGGCTTCGCGGGCCAAATGTAATTAGGCTGCGGGCCAAATTTGGCCCGCGGGCCAGAGTTTGACACCTATGCTGTAGAAAGACAGAATACCTGTCCTGTGATCCAAATACACTCCCACTCTGGAGGATTGAGGGCCTGAGATTAAAGTGGAAATGCTGTTGTGTCTGAAAACATAACTACTGTCCTCACATTCCAGTGCCCACGATTTCTCATTATTTCCAAATCCACATTTAATCCTGTTTCCTGTTCTACAAATGTCATTGTATGTAACTGCAATTAAAACTTTACCACTCCACTTTACTTCCCAGTAACAACATCCAGTCAGACCATCAGAACTCATCACCTGCCACCATGGTAAGAATCTTTTCGGATGAATGGAAACCAAGTGTTCGACTTGTGTTAGCGTTGCCTTCCTGTTGCTCATACTCAGAGATAAATATGGATTAGCAGTCTTTGGATCCAATGTGATTTTACAGGCGTATTTCAAAAACTCGTGTCTAGTTACGGGCTCTTTTAGATCCACTTGAGTCATTTTCTGACAGGTGTTTGCCGGCTCTTCACTCAAAGCGGCCTGTAGTTCATTTCTGAGGTGTGACACTTCCATCATCATATCCTTAAAGTACTGTTGAGGTTGAACACTGATAGTGGGTACGTTTGTAGATGCACTCTGATGTGACAGTGAGGAGTAGTTTTTCAGAAAATGGAGGTGATCCTCAGTCAGTGAGAGCTGCTGCAGTGCAGTGTCTCTCCTCCTCAGATCTCTGATCTCCTGCTCTAGCTTCTCCTGAAGCTCTTTGACTCTGTTCTGTTCAGTTTTCTGCTTGGATCTGATCTTCTGCTTCACCTCAGAGCTTTTTTTCTCAATTAGATTGATCAGGTCTTTGAACAACTCCTCACTCTCCTTCCCTGTTTTATCAGCAGAAAGATTAATGGCCTCCACCTCCTCCTGAAGCACCTTCATATCTTTCTCTCTGTCCTGGATTCTCTGCTGGATGTTCTGTCGATTCCCTGATCGATCTTTCTGCCTCTCAGCTCTTTCTGCTGCAGCTGACACTGTGACATGGTCTTTGCGTTCATCCATTAAGCAGAGATAACAGACACACTGCTGATCAGTGCAGCAGAAGATCTTCATCACCTCATCATGGCGAGGGCAGATGTTCTCCTGAAGCTTTGAAGTGGCTTTGACCAGCTTGTGTTTCTTTAGTGGAGCTATGTTGTAGTGAGGCTGGAGGTGCTGCTCACAGTAAGAGGCCATACACACCAGGCAGGACTTGGAGGCTTTCAGCTTCTTCCCAGAACAGAAATCACAGGCCACGTCTTCAGGTCCAGCACAGGCATGATCAGGTGAAGCAGCTGGAAGTCCTGCTTTCTTTAGGTCGTCCACTAACTCAGCTAACATGGTGTTTTTCACCAGGACAGGCCTTGGTGTAAAAGTCTTCTTGCACTGGGGGCAGCTGTATGTTTCCTTCTCATCCCAATATTTATTGATACAGCTCATGCAGTAGCTGTGCCCACAGGGAATAGTGACGGGATCCTTAAGGAGATCCAGACAGATTGGACAGCTCAATTTTTCTTGATCCAGCTGAATCACTTGCTGCGTCATGTCTCCTCTCGATGACTGTAAATGTCTGAAAGCTTTCCTTTCTGTTATAAGAATGCAAATATGAACTGAAATTCGAACCCAAAGTCCTTTTGAGGGAGGTCTGTGAAAGGGGAGGGTACAAAGATATTTACACTGAATGGACTTTGATTCTGATAGCAGGGCAAGAAGGGAAGGGTTGTGCGGTGAATGATTGTAGACGATCTTAGGTATATATTTTTTGAGTTAAGGTGAAGTAGTTGTTTCATGTGATCTCACCTGTCTCAAAACATGAAAATATTCAACATGTTACTTGCTTTGTTCTGCCTGGAGAGTAAAGATGCTCACTCCTTTTCCAATAGTTATGTTTTTAAGTATTTTATATTATAATACAGCTAACTGGAGGCAAATATATAAGTATTTTTGTAACTCATTTTTGATTTGATCTTGCATTTTCTAAAATGGTGACTTGTAAGTATGTAATTTAAACAAATACAGTTACCGTACTACTTTATTTATAAAGCACTTAAAAACAACAACAGGGCAAACCAAAGTGCTGTAAAATGATATCAAATACAAAAGACAAACAACACACACCAGAAGGTAAAAGATACGGAAACAGAAAAGAGGAGTCGAAGTTAAACAATAAACAAGTACATAAAAGTAACATAAGATCACAGACATCTGACACTGGGTTGAAGGACAGGGAGTAAAAGTGTGTTTTAAAACGGTGAGTGAAGGAGCTCTTGCTTGCACAAGATAAAAATCCACCGGTGGCGTTTTGCATCAGCTGAAGGTGAGCAACGGAGGCCTGGGTGAGTTGGATGAAAAGCGCACTGCAGTAGTTGAGATGAGAGCTTATAAAAGCATGTATGTCTCTTTCAAGGTTGCGTTTGACCAAAAGAGGCTTGATCTTTGACAGCTGCCTCAGTTGGAAAAAGCAGGATTTTACCACAGTGTTCACGTGAGAATCGAGCTTTAGAGAAGGATCTCCTCTAAAGCTCATTTTCAGTCTTTTGTAGCTCAAAATACACTAAACACTGTCTCAGTAGTGTTTACTACTCAGAGCTTTGGTCCTGACACTAATAGTTGTGTTGTAAACGTACAGCATATAAGAACACTGCTAACTGGACAGAGTACAGTGTAATAATAAAAAGAAGATTTTGTTTCTTTCTTTTCCTCTTTCTTCTTTTTTTATGTTTTGTGTGTCAAAAAAACAAAACAAAAAGAAAATAAACGTAATAAATGTGACATAATGTGCCATTCCCTCTGACATCAGTGCTACTGCCCTGCAGCACCACTGTTCTTTCTGACCAGCCTGAACTTGTCATGGCCCCTGGGTTTTTGTCCCAGTGTTCCTTATTCTTTGTTATTTAGATTCTGGGGTGAGTTGGTAGTCTTCATTCTTTCAGTTGTAGCTATATTTTGATTCCTGTGTTTTGAGTTATATGGTGTCTGGTTTATTTTTTAATTATTTTGTTTGTGTTTTAGAGTAGTATTTATAGAGCTAGCCACACAGCTATGGTTAGAATAATAGAAACACAGTGAAGCTGGAGGATGAACGCTAAGCATTAATAATAATAATGGATTGCATTTATATAGCGCTTTTCAAGACCATCAAAGCGCTTTACAATTCCACTCTTCATTCAGTCTCACATTCACACACTGGTGGAGGGCAAGCTACAGCTGTAGCCACAGCTGCCCTGGGGCAGACGGACAGAAGCGAGGCTGCCATATCGCGCCATCGGCCCCTCAGACCATCACCAGTAGGCGGTACGTGAAGTGTCTTGCCCAAGAACACAACGATCGAGATTGTCCGAGCCGGGGCTCGAACCAGCAACCTTCCGATTACAAGACGAACTGCCAACTCTTGAGTGACGATCGCCCTATAAATAAGTTAAGTACAATGTAATAAGCCCAGGAGAGTGAGGGTACTTATATGGCCAGAGTCTGCAGCAGTGAGGAGGTAGTTTGTGTTTTTGATGAGAGCAGTTTCAGTTTTGTGGTGTGATCTGAACACAGATTGAAAATTTAAAAAAAATGTGACATGTGTTGCCAGGATTTAACTAATGAATGAAAAGTTTGAAGTTGAAAAGTTACTGAAGTCTTTAAGGTCCAAATTCATGCCCATGATGACTTCAGGTCAGTTCAGTTAAATTCAGTTTTATTTGTATTTGCTTCACTCAGTATGAACAAGCACTTGGCAACAGCGGGTAGATAAACAGTGAGTAACAGTTTCCAGTGTAAACATTCAATTATAATTCGGTTTTCATCCGAAACACTTTCAGTTTCACACCAATCTGAGTACCTGGATGGAAGCTCCTCCCTGCACTGTTTACGCGTACCCTCTTCTTTGACAGAGTCATGTGATAAGATACAAAACAGAAAATTTCCATATGCTTCAGTTCAGTGTCTCAGCATTAAGAGACGAAAACAGCTTTTATCTAAAAATGAAAAGAGAGAACATTTGAATGAGGAGAAAAGGCGCAGCAAGTAATTCAGCTGCATCAAGAAAAACGGAGCTGTTTCATCTGTCTGCAACTTGTAAAGGAGCCAGTCACTATTCCCTGTGGGCACATCTACTGCATGAGCTGTATTAAAAACTACTGTAAAAACTAAGTGACTGCCATTATTCATATGCGGTGTGTGGCAAAATGAGCTCAAGACAAAGTAGAAATATATTTAAAGGTCCTTTATTATTCTTTATTATTATTCTGAACAAATTGAATTCTTAAAAAAACCAATTAAAACCTTAGAGTGAAAATTATCCTCTAAATGAGTCCATCAACAGCTGTAGAGGCTTGTTTTCTTGTTTAAATCAGAATACAAAACTCACATTAACAGTTAGAAAATACAGACAATACTAATTGAATTCATCATTTTCAGTAATAGAACAATAAAACATGAAATAACCCCATAATATACATTGCAAATAAGTAAGGAAAACCAATGGGCTTCAACCTACCAACCAGCCTGCAAGTATTGCACAAAGGCTTGAAACACCTACAAATACATCTTAATCAAAAACATGAAAAGTTTCAGTTTCACACCAATCTGATGACTGCCTCTCCTGGAATGAAGCACACCTTTCTAAGCCCCTCTCTGTTTACAGACTGTTTACCTCAGACGTTAGGCACACCCTATGTTATCACAGTCATGTGATAAGTGGAAAAACAGGAAATTTCCACACTCAGTGTCTCTATATAAAAGAGACAAGAGCAGCTTTTATCTGGGGAGACGTTACTTACATTGAGGAGACATGGCACAGCGAACGATTCAGCTGGATCAAGAAAAATTGAGCTGTTCCATCTGTGTGCAACTTTTAAAGCATCCAGTCACTATTTCCTGTGGGCACAGCTACTGCATGGACTGTATCAAAAACTACTGGGATGAGAAGGAAACACACAGCTGCCCTCAGTGCAGAGAGATTTTCACACCGCGGCCTGTTCTGGTGAAGAACACCATGTTAGCTGAGTTAGTGGAGGACCTAAAGAAAGTAGAACATCTGACAGCTTCACCTGATCATGCCTATCCTGGACCTGGAGATGTGGCCTGTTCTGGGAGGAAGCGGAAAGCCTCCAAGTCCTGCCTGATGTGTATGGCCTTTTACTGTGAGCATCACCTGCAGCCTCACTACAACATAGCTCCAATAAAGAGACACAAGCTCATTAAAGCCACTTCAAAGCTTCGGGAGAACATCTGCCCTCGCCACGATGAGGAGATGAAGATCTTCTGCTGCACTGATCAGCAGTGTGTCTGTTGTCTCTGCTTAATGGATGAACACAAAGACCATGTCACAGTGTCGCCTGCAGTGGAAAGAGCTGAGAAGCAGAAAAGGCTTGGAAGAAATCGACAAAAATTTCGTCAAAGAATTCAGGAAAGAGAGAAAGATGTGAAGATGCTTCATCGAAGAGGGGAGGCTATCAATCTTTCTGCTGATAAAGCTTTCAGAGAATGTGATAAGGCTTTCAAAGATTTGATCAGTCTCATTGAGCAAAAAAACTCTGAAGGGAAGCAGAAGATCAGATCCAAACAAAAAGCTGAACAGAACAGAGTCAAAGAGCTTCGGGAGAAAATAGAGCAGGAGATCAGAGATCTGAGGAGGAGAGACGCTGAACTGCAGCAGCTCTCACTGACAGAGGATCACCTCCATTTTCTGAAAAACTACTCCTCACTGTCACATCTGAGTGCATCTACAAACATACCCACCTACAACAATCTTACTCTGCAGTACTTTGAGGATGTGACTGCATCTGTGTCACGGACCAGAGATAAAGTGAAGGCTCTTCTCAGTGATGAGTGGCCAAAAATCTCAGTTGGAACGACCAAAGCAGATATTTTACTGCCTCAAGGAGAACCCAAAACCAGAGACGACTTTTTGAAATATTCTTGTCAGATCACTCTCGATCCAAATACAGCACACACACTGTTGTCACTGAGTGACAGCAACAGAAAAGTAACACTGATGAGTAGAAACCAGTCATATCCAAGTCATCCAGACAAATTCCTTAAAAGGTGGCAGGTCCTGAGCAGAGAGGGTCTGACTGGACGCTGTTACTGGGAGGTGAAGTGCAATGGGACAGTTGGAGTAGCTGTTGCATACAAGGATATCGGCCGTAGAGGGACCAGAGAGGAATGTGGATTTGGATTGAATGACAAATCCTGGTCATTAACAGTTTCAGGCAGCGGTTATGAATTCAAACACAACAACATTTCCACTCCCATCCCAGGCCCTCAGTCCTCCAGAATAGGAGTATATTTGGATCACAGGGCAGGAACTCTTTCTTTCTACAGCATCACTGAGACCATAAATCGTCTCCACAGAGTCCAGACCAGGTTCACTCAGCCTCTCCATGTTGGACTGTGGCTTCCACAAAGTGCTGGACACACTGCTGAGGTGTGTGAGCTCAAGAAGAGAATAAACATAAAATAGTGAAATTTGATGCCATGTGCTACTTGTTGAGATGTGTTTATCTATCCTGCACCTGTTAAAGATGAATCCTTATGGATATAAGTGTGTTCTTTAATTTCTTTGATTGTGTTGTTTTTAATAGTTATTTGGGTAAAACTGTTTATCTGGCAAAACAATATTCATTTCCTATATAGTTTATATTTAACCAGTTTTGTTGTAACATTAGCAGAAAAAACTCACATAAATATAAATTCATATGAAAATAACTTCAGTGTATTTAAAATTACAGAAAAAAATTATGTATCAGATAATTGTAATCAGGGTTAATATGGTGTTTGCATTTTTAATGTACTTTTTATTTCTATACTTAAGTTGGTGGATTGTAAAATGTTTAATTTTAGTTATGTTTTCATTTGATGATTATCACTAACATGATGAATGTAAACTTTGTAAAGAGACATTTAAAATAGAGCATTTAAAAATGTCAAATAATGATGAAATTAAAAAAGTGTAATATTAAAAACATACATAGCTCTACAACACTAATTTAAGTAGGAGGATGTGGATGTTAAAGTTGAATCGGAAAGAAATTTAAATATAACAGACGAGTTTTCCGTTATTATTTAGTAATTCATGTAAATTTTGATGTAGGGGCTTTGGAATTGATTAAGTATTTTACACGTATATTTTGGGATTTTTCAAGGTTACTTCATTTCATAAAAGATTTTCAAAAAGGGATTTAACAGATTTCTGGAACTGATGATCATTTAGATCCATTACTCTATATTAGCCATGTGTCTGTATGATATACCAGATGGAAAACTGATTTATTTGTTAAGAATTCTGCTCCATATTGACAATATGGAGAGTTGCCTGCTTAGGTAGGCTGATTTTTTTTCCCCATAATGCTCAGTTGGTATTAAAGGGCCCAAAGCATGCCAAGAATATATTCACCACACCATTACATCATCGGCCTCTGAACCATTGATAAAAGGCAGGACTGAGTCATACTTTCATGTTGTTGTATCTGTTATCAGTAACTCCCTGCAGGCAGGTAAAGAGCTACCCAAGAGTGTGAAACTGCAGCACCTGCAAAGCAGATCTTGTCGTGGAGTGATTGGCCAGATGAATTAAACTTTAAAGCTCTCCATCCACGTGGAAAAAAAAAAAGATGAATTTCTTCAGGCGTTGTGTGTACACAAGCCCTTCTGCTGGAGGGTTCTTCCTATTAAAAAGATGTTTTTCCTTCCCACTGTTGCCAAACCACTTGCTCATAGGGGGTCTTCTGATTGTTGAGGGTTTCTCTGTTTTCTCCATCTTACAGCAGGGTCTTGCCTTAAAATAGAAAGCACCATGAGGCAACCGTTGTTATTTGGCGTTATATAAATAAAAGTGTAAAGATCTTGGAGGACTGCACAGCAGCATGTCTCGCGTGGGCAAAACCCCAATGTTATGTTTTTTTATTTGTTATATTTGTAAATGAAAAAAAAAAATCTTATAAAAGTTACTTTCAGTTTCACACCAATCTGACTGCTCCCTTTCCTGGAATTAAGCACACCCGTCTATTTACCTCTCTGTTTACAGACTGTTCACCACAGGCGATAGGCACACCCTCTCTTATCACAGTCATGTGACAAGTTGAAAAACAGGAAATATCCATAAGCTCCTGATCCAATAATTAACAAAAATATTTGTTTTTTTTCTCTTTTCCTCTTTCTTCGCTTTCTGTGTTTTGTGTGTCAAACAAAGAAAATGAAAAACAAAAAGTTGATAAACTTAAGTGTGGAATAATGTGCCCTTCACTCTGACACCAGCAGATTTTTTTTCAATGCTACTGCCCTCTAGCACCACTGTTTTTTCTATCATTGACAAGCCTGAACTTGTCATTGCCCCTGGGTTTGTGTCTCATAGTTTTGTTTAGTTTATTATTATTTGTTGTTATTTAGTTTCTGGGATGAGTCAGTAGTTTTGATTCAGCTGTAGCCATATATATTGATTCCTGTGTTTTGAGTTTTCTGGAGTCTGGATTATTTTTTTCAATTATTTTGTTTGTGGTTTAGAGTAATATTTACAGAGTTTGCATTATTTTTTTTTCAGTTTTGCCGATGTTCTGTCCTTCCCCAGGACCCCAGAAGGGTCCCTACACAAGTATAATTCATTTGTAGTTGTTTGCACTTTATAATGAGGAATGTGTGGCTGTCTACGCCTGTGATGGATGCGTCCCTACTGAAACCTAGTTATGATTTCTAGAAAGAACAGCACTTTAAAAAACAGTTTTAATTGTTATTGGGATAACAAAGCATCTTTTAACCATAATACATTTACCTAAACAGAGATGTGAAAGTTGCTTTCTAATAAGTAATTAGGCCTATATTTGTTATTTACATGTTAAATGCTTGACCTGTAATCTGTATATTCTGTATGTTTCAAGCCAGACTTAAAAGAACTCTTCAGCATTAGTGATGTCTCACATCAACTGTTAAGCTTATTCTAAACTTGTTTTGGCTCCAGTCTATTCTGATCCATTCCCAGTATTTAAAATTATATAATGGACACTAAATGTACTAAAATGTTTATTTTTTGACAACTACAAGTCCATTTTTCCTATAAATTTGAGTCAATTTAATATTTCTCTATAAAAGGCATAAAGGGATCAGTGTTGAACGTTACTAATATTTAGTATTGCTAATTGTATTCCCAGTTAATTGTTGAGTGAGTAACAGTTTCCAATGTAAACATACAATTACAATTCTGTTTTCATCTGAAACACTTTCAGTTTCACGCCAATCTGAATACTTCCTTTCCTGGAATGAAGCACACCTTTTTAAGCTCCTCCCTGTTTATAGAGTATTCACTTCAGACTTTACTGATCTGCCGGTCATGTGATAAGATTCAAAACAGAACATTTCCATCTGCTCAGGTGAGTGTCTCTGCATGAAACAGCTTTTATCTGGAAACAGAAAGTAAGATGTCATTTGAGGGGAGAAGAAATAGCGCAGCAAGTAATTGAGCTGGATCAAGGCAAACTCATTCCCTCCCCTTTGACTCAGCAGCCAGTTAAAATATGGATCGAAACACCATGTGATCAAATGCGAGCGCTGAAAACACCACACACCATGGATCAGTGTCTCAGTGTCAGAAGGCATTGAATGGAGCTTTTCTCTAGTAAGGGAAAGTGAAACTTAATTTATCTGGAAGAGAAATGGCACATCAACTTATTCCGCTGGATCAAGAAAAATTGAGCTGTTCTATCTGTCTGAAACTTCTAAAGAATCCAGTCACTATTCCCTGTGGGCACAGCTACTGCATGACCTGTATCAGAAACTGCTGGAATGGGAAGGAAACCCACAGCTGTCCTCAGTGCAGGAAGACTTTCACACCGTGGCCTGTCCTGGTGAAAAACACCATTTTAGGTGAGCTAGTGGAAGACGTAAAGAAAGCAGGACTTCCAGCTACTTCATCTGGTCTTGCCTATGCTGGACCTGGAGATGTGGCCTGTGATTTCTGTTCTGGGAAGAAGCGGAAAGCCTCAAAGTCCTGCCTGATGTGTAGGGCGTCTTATTGTGAGCATCACCTTCAGCCTCACTACAACGTAGCTCCATTAAAGAAACACAAGCTCATCAATGATGCTTCAAAGCTTCAGGACAACTTCTGCCCTCGCCATGATAAGGTGATGGAGATCTTCTGCCGCACTGATCAGCAGTGTGTCTGTTATTTCTGCTCAATGGATGAACACAAAGACCATGTCACAGTGCCAGCTGCAGCAGAAAGAGCTGAGAGGCAGAAAGATCTTGAAACAAATCGAAAAAGTGTCCAACAGGTAATCCCAAACAGAGAGAAAGATGTGAAGATGCTTCAAGAGGAGGTGAAGGCTATCAATCTTTCTACTGATAAAGCTTTGAGGCAATCTGAGAAGATGTTCAAAGACTTGATCAATCTAATTGAGAAAAAAAGCTCTGAGGTGAAGCAGCAGATCAGATCCAAGCAAAAATCGGAACAGAACAGAGTCAAAGAGCTTCAGGAGAAAATAGAGCAGGAGATCAGAGATCTGAGGAGGAGAGACACTGAACTGCAGCAGCTCTCACTGACAGAGGATCACCTCCATTTTCTGAAAAGCTACTCATCGCAGTCACATCTGAGTGCATCTACAAACGTACCCACCTACAACAGTCTTACTCTGCAGTACTTTGAGGATGTGACTGCATCTGTGTCACGGACCAGAGATAAAGTGAAGGCTCTTCTCAGTGATGAATGGCCAAAAATCTCAGTTGGAACGACCAAAGCAGATATTTTACTGCCTCAAGGAGAACCCAAAACCAGAGACGACTTTTTGAAACATTCTTGTCAGATCACTCTCGATCCAAATACAGCACACACACTGATGTCACTGAGTGACAGCAACAGAAAAGTAACACTGATGACTAAAAATCAGTCATATCCAAGTCATCCAGACAAATTCCTTGAATGGTGTCAGGTCCTGAGCAGAGAGGGTCTGACTGGACGCTGTTACTGGGAGGTGAATTACAACAGGACTGTTGGAGTAGCTGTTGTATACAAGGATATCGGCCGTAGAGGGACCAGAGAAGAATGTGGATTTGGATTGAATGACAAATCCTGGTCATTAACAGTTTCAGGCAGCGGTTATGAATTCAAACACAACAACATTTCCACTCTCATCCCAGGCCCTCAGTCCTCCAGAATAGGAGTATATTTGGATCACAGGGCAGGAACTCTTTCTTTCTACAGCATCACTCAGACCATGAATCTCCTCCACAGAGTCCAGACCAGGTTCACTCAGCCTCTCCATGTTGGACTGTGGCTTCCACAAAGTGCTGGACACACTGCTGAGGTGTGTGAGCTCAAGAAGAGAATAAACATAAAATAGTAAAATTTGATGCCGTGTGCTACTTGTTGAGATGTGTTTATCTATCCTGCACCTGTTAGAGATGAATGCTTATGGATATAAGTATATTCTTTAATTTCTTTGATTGTGTTGTTTTCAATAGCTATTTGGGTAAAACTGTTTATTTGGCAAAACAATATTCATTTCCTATATATTTTATATTTAACCAGTTTTGTTGTAACATTTGCAGAAAAAACTCACATAAATATAAATTCATATGAAAATAACTTCAGTGTATTTAAAATTACAGAAAAAAATTATTATGTATCAGATAAGTTGGAATCAGGGTTATTATGGTGTTTGCAGTTTTAATGTACTTTTTATTTCTATACTTAAGTTGGTGGATTGTAAAATGTTTAATTTCAGTTATGTTTTCATGAACTTTTTTTTATTTACTGCTGTTTGTGAAATAAAGTGAGCAATGTACACTAAAGTTTCCTGTTTCAAGAAATAAAATATCACTAACATGATGAATGTAAATTTTGTAAAGAGACATTTAAAATAGAGCATTTAAAAATGTCAAATAATGATGAAATTAAAAAAGTGTAATATTAAAAACACACATAGCTCTACAACACTAATTTAAGTAGGAGGATGTGGATGTTAAAGTTGAATTGGAAAGAAATTTAAATATAACAGACGAGTTGTCCGTTATTATTTAGTAATTCATGTAAATTTTGATGTAGGGGCTTTGGAATTGATTAAGGATTTTACACGTATATTTTGGGATTTTTCAAGGTTACTTCATTTCATAAAAGATTTTCCAAAAGGGATTTAACAGATTTCTGGAACTGATGATAATTTAGATCCATTACTCTATATTAGCCATGTGTCTGTATGATATACCAGATGGAAAACTGATATATTTGTTAAGAATTCTGCTCCATATTGACAATATGGAGAGTTGCCTGCTTAGGTAGGCTGATTTTTTTCCCCATAATGCTCAGTTGGTATTACAGGGCCCAAAGCATGCCAAGAATATATTCTCCACACCATTACATCATCGGCACTCTGAACCATTGATGAAAGGCAGGACTGAGTCATACTTTCATGTTGTTGTATCTGTTATCAGTAACTCCCTGCAGGCAGGTAAAGAGCTACCCAAGAGTGTGAAACTGCAGCACCTGCAAAGCAGATCTTGTCGTGGAGTGATGGCCAGATGAATTAAACCTTAAAGCTCTCCATCCACGTGGAAAAAAAAATGATGGATTTCTTCAGGCTTTGTGTGTACACAAGTGTGTCCTATTAAAAAAGATGTTTTTCCTTCCCACTGTTGCCAAACCACTTGCTCATAGGGGGTCTTCTGATTGTTGAGGGTTTCTCTGTTTTCTCCACCTTACAGCAGGGTCTTGCCTTAAAATAGAAAGCACCATGAGGCAACCGTTGTTATTTGGCGTTATATAAATAAAAGTGTAAAGATCTTGGAGGACTGCACAACAGCATGTCTCGCGTGCCTAACCCCACTGTTATGCTTTTTTATTTGTTATTTTTGTAAATGAAAAAAAGAAATATCTTATAATAGTAACTTTCAGTTTCACACCAATCTGACTGCTCCCTTTCCTGGAATTAAGCACACCTGTCTATTTACCTCTCTGTTTACAGACTGTTCACCTCAGGCGATAGGCACACCCTCTCTTATCACAGTCATGTGACAAGTTGAAAAACAGGAAATATCCATAAGCTCCTGATCCAATAATTAACAAAAATATTTTTGTTTTGTTTCTCTTTTACTCTTTCTTCCTTTTTTGTGTTTTAAACAAAGAAAATGAAAAACAAAAAGTTGATAAACTTAAGTGTGGAATAATGTGCCCTTCACTCTGACACCAGCAGATATTTTCCAATGCTACTGCCCTCTAGCACCACTGTTCATTGACAGGCCTGAACTTGTCATTGCCCCTGGGTTTTTGTCTCACAGTTTTGTTTAGTTTATTATTATTCTTTGTTATTTAGTTTCTGGGATGAGTCAGTAGTTTTGATTCAGCTGTAGCCATATATATTGATTCCTGTGTTTTGAGTTTTCAGGAGTCTGGATTATTTTTTTTTAATTATTTTGTTTGTGTTTTAGAGTAGTATTTACAGAGTTTGCATTATTTTTTTTTCCAGTTCTGCCGATGTTCTGTCCTTCCCCATTCTGCGTTAATCTTCATTCTAACAGTAGGATTTTATCTTTTCATTTTTTTTTTAATAAACATTTTCTAAGTTGAGTTCTTTTTAGGTTGTATTTTGAGCTTGGATTCCTGTTTTGATTTTCATCCCACTATGAGCTATTTATTTAATTCTATCATTGTTTAGTTCCAATACTGTTAATATTGGTGATATTTTGTTACTGTCCTCTAGATTTACCTTCTTTGGCTGATGTCTAGCTATTTGGCTGGTTGACAGGATATTTATACCCATGATGACTTCATGTCAGGTCAGTTCAGTTCAGTTCAGTTTTATTCACATTTAGTTCAGTCACTATGAGGAAGCACTTGGCAACAGCAGGGAGATAAAACTCCTTTTAGCAGGAGGAAGTTTCCAAGAGAACCAAGTTCTGGGAGGAGCAGCTCTCCACCATGACCAGCTGGGGGTGAGGAGAAAGAAAAGAGCAGGAAGAGAAGACAAAAGGCAAACTACCGAAGAGAGTTTAATAACTGCTAAGTGTTAAATACAGTAGTGGTGCAGAAACAGAAAAGGAGTCAAAAGAGAGAAGAAGAAATGCTCAGTGCATCATAGGAAACCTCTCTAATTTTAAGGTGTGAAGAAATATGACATGAAGGGTCCCTACACTAGTATAATTAATTTGTAGTTGTTTGCGTTTTATAATGAGGAATGTGTGGCTGTCTACGCCTGTGATGGATGCGTCCCTACTGAAACCCAGTTATGATTTCTAGAAAGAACAGCACTTTAAAAAACAGTTTTAATTGTTATTGGGATAACAAAGCATCTTTTAACCATAATACATTTACCTAAACAGAGATGTGAAAGTTGCTTTCTAATAAGTAATTAGGCCTATATTTGTTATTTACATGTTAAATGCTTGACCTGTAATCTGTATATTCTGTATGTTTCAAGCCAGACTTAAAAGAACTCTTCAGCATTAGTGATGTCTCACATCAACTGTTAAGCTTATTCTAAACTTGTTTTGGCTCCAGTCTATTCTGATCCATTCCCAGTATTTAAAATTATATAATGGACACTAAATGTACTGAAATGTTTATTTTTTGACAATTACAAGTCCATTTTTCTCATAAATTTGAGTCAATTTAATGTTTCTCTAAAAAGGTATAAAGGGATCAGTGTTGAACGTTACTAATATTTAGTATTGCTAATTGTATTCCTAGTGAATTGTTGAGTGTGTAACAGTTTCCAATGTAAACATACAATTACAATTCTGTTTTCATCTAAAACAGTTTCAGTTTCACGCCAATACTCCCTTTCCTGGAATGAAGCACACCTTTTTAAGCCCCTCCCTGTTTATAGAGTATTTACTTCAGACTTTACTGATCTGCCGGTCATGTGACAAGATGCAAAACAGAACATTTCCATCTGCTCAGGTGAGTGTCTCTGCATGAAACAGCTTTTATCTGGAAAACAGAAAGTAAGATGTCATTTGAGGGGAGAAGAAATGGCGCAGCAAGTAATTGAGCTGGATCAAGGCAAACTGAGCTGTTCTATCTGTCGGAAACTTCTAAAGAATCCAGTCATTATTCCCTGTGGGCACAGCTACTGCCTGACCTGCATCAAAAACTGCTGGAATGAGAAGGAAACCCACAGCTGTCCTCAGTGCAGGAAGACTTTCACACCGCGGCCTGTCCTGGTGAAAAACACCATTTTATGTGAGCTAGTGGAAGACGTAAAGAAAGCAGGACTTCCAGCTACTTCATCTGGTCATGCCTATGCTGGACCTGGAGATGTGGCCTGTGATTTCTGTTTTGGGAGGAAGCGGAAAGCCTCCAAGTCCTGCCTGATGTGTAGGGCGTCTTATTGTGAGCATCACCTCCAGCCTCACTACAACGTAGCTCCATTAAAGAAACACAAGCTCATCAATGATGCTTCAAAGCTTCAGGAGAACTTCTGCCCTCGCCATGATAAGGTGATGGAGATCTTCTGCCGCACTGATCAGCAGTGTGTCTGTTATCTCTGCTCAATGGATGAACACAAAGACCATGTGACAGTGCCAGCTGCAGCAGAAAGAGCTGAGAAACAGAAAGATCTTGAAACAAATCGAAAAAGTGTCCAACAGATAATCCCGAACAGAGAGAAAGATGTGAAGGTGCTTCAAGAGGAGGTGAAGGCTATCAATCTTTCTGCTGATAAAGCTTTCAGAGAATGTGATAAGGCTTTCAAAGATTTGATCAGTCTCATTGAGAAAAAAAGCTCTGTAGGGAAGCAGAAGATCAGATCCAAACAAACAGCTGAACAGAACAGAGTCAAAGAGCTTCAGGAGAAAATGGAGCAGGAGATCAGAGATCTGAGGAGGAGAGACACTGAACTGCAGCAGCTCTCACTGACAGAGGATCACCTCCATTTTCTGAAAAACTACTCCTCACTGTCACATCTGAGTGCATCTACAAACATACCCACCTACAACAATCTTACTCTGCAGTACTTTGAGGATGTGACTGCATCTGTGTCACGGACCAGAGATAAAGTGAAGGCTCTTCTCAGTGATGAATGGCCAAAAATCTCAGTTGGAACGACCAAAGCAGATATTTTACTGCCTCAAGGAGAACCCAAAACCAGAGACGACTTTTTGAAATATTCTTGTCAGATCACTCTCGATCCAAATACAGCACACACACTGTTGTCACTGAGTGACAGCAACAGAAAAGTAACACTGATGAGTAGAAACCAGTCATATCCAAGTCATCCAGACAAATTCCTTGAATGGTGTCAGGTCCTGAGCAGAGAGGGTCTGACTGGACGCTGTTACTGGGAGGTGAAGTGCAACGGGACTGTTGGAGTAGCTGTTGCATACAAGGATATCGGCCGTAGAGGGACCAGAGAGGAATGTGGATTTGGATTGAATGACAAATCCTGGTCATTAACAGTTTCAGGCAGCGGTTATGAATTCAAACACAACAACATTCCCACTCTCATCCCAGGCCCTCAGTCCTCCAGAATAGGAGTATATTTGGATCACAGGGCAGGAACTCTTTCTTTCTACAGCATCACTGAGACCATGAATCTCCTCCACAGAGTCCAGACCAGGTTCACTCAGCCTCTCCATGTTGGACTGTGGCTTCCACAAAGTGCTGGACACACTGCTGAGGTGTGTGAGCTCAAGAAGAGAATAAACATAAAATAGTGAAATTTGATGCCATATACTACTTGTTGAGATGTGTTTATCTATCCTGCACCTGTTAAAGATGAATCTATGTATCAGATAGGCTGGAATCAGGGTTATTGTGGTGTTTGCATTTTTAATGTACTTTTCATTCCTATACTGTGTATTTGGCAAAACAATATTCATTTCCTATATAGTTTATATTTAACCACTGTTTTGTTGTAACATTAACAGAAAAAACTCACATAAATATAAATTCATATGAAAATAACTTCATTATATTTAAAAATACAGAAAAAAGTAATTATATATCAGATGTGTTTGATTCAGGGTTATTATGGTGTTTGCATTTTTAATGTACTTTTCATTTTTAGATTTAAGTTGGTGGAAAATGATTGTAAAATGTTTAATTTTAGTTATGTTTTCATGAACTTTATTTATTTACTGCTGTTTGTGAAATAAAGTGAGCAATGTACACTAAAGTTTCCTGTTTCAAGAAATAAAATATCACTAACATGATGAATGGAAATTTTGTAAAGAGACATTTAAAGTGGAGCATTCAATAATTTCAAATAATGATGAAATTTAAGAAAGTATAACCTTAAAAACATACATACTGTAGGTCTACACTAATTTAAGTGGGAAAATATGGATGTAAAAGTTGAATTGGAAAGAAATTTAAATATAGGAGAAGAAAAAGTTTTCATAATAAGAAAAGCAGGAAGTAAACTAGCAAAGTGGAAAATGAAAATGATATTTTAATGTATGGATCATTATTTTATGATGTAGTAATTTATGTAAATTTTGCTGTAGTGGCTTTGGATTGATCGAGGATTTTACAGATATAACAGATTTTTGGAACTGATGATCATTTAGATCCATTACTAGCAATATGTCTGTCTGATGTATCAGATGGAAAACTGATATATTTGTTAAGAATTCTGCTCCATATTGACAATATGGCGAGTTGCCTGCTTAGGTAGGTTGAGGGGTTTAAATATTACAGGGCCCAAAGTGTGCCAAGAACATATTCACCACACCATTACATCATTGGCACTCTGAACTTGATAAAAGGTAGGCTTGAGTCATACTTTCATGTTGTTGTATCTATTATCAGTAGTTCCGTGCAGGCAGGCAAAGAGTGTGAAACTGGCAGAGGTGTGGACTCGAGTCACATGACTTGGACTCGAGTCAGACTCGAGTCATTAATTTTATGACTTTAGACTTGACTTGAAAAAATGTTCTAAGACTTGTGACTTGACTTGGACTTTTACACCAATGACCTGGGACTTGAATTGGACTTGAACCGGTTTACTTGAAAAGACTTGATATTTCACCCCAAATATAAAATTTAACATGCATATTATATAGAGATTGAAAATGTGACGTCATTCAGGGGTAAAACCGCAAAGGATTCTGGGAACTCGTGGCAAGCGGTACTAGCGCACGCAGGCTTTCAATTGAAATCAGTCACACAGCGATAAAAAAGAAACACAAAAATGTCAAGAAGCTGTTGTATTATTAACTGCAATAGCCGGTCGCATGACAGCCACGGGAAGCCGACGGGTAAAGAGATCGGTTGTTATCGGATTACGTCGTTGAAGAGAAATTGTTCGAGCCATGTTTCCGAAGTAACAAAGACACGACGGATGGCCTGGATTGCAGCCATTCAAAGACCAAATATAACGTCCCAGAACACTCCAGCTCACAGGTTAGTCTGCTCCAAGCATTTCCACAAAGGTCAGTCTGATGTTGTAGTTAATGCGTCATTTTCATAACATAATTGGTGATATAGGTTACAAGCAAGTCTGACGCTGAACAGAAAATGTCGCGCTATGCTCCTTTGTTTATTGTGCATAAATAGTGAATTGTCCTGGCACAATATTGCGTTTCGCTTGTGTTATTATGGTACAGTGACAAAAACATATACTTTTATTCACAGGATAAAACAGGTTTTTTGTATCACTAATTGCCCAGTGCGATTACAGCATACAGTATTATTGTCACTGCTACATTTCTGTGATGGTAAATGGTAAATGGCCTGTATTTATATAGCGCTTTTACTAGTCCCTAAGGACCCCAAAGCGCTTTACATATCCAGTCATCCACCCATTCACACACACATTCACACACTGGTGATGGCAGCTACATTGTAGCTGTGATCCACACAGAAATGTGGTCACAATTGTGAGTTAAGTGTCGTGATATATGGAGATTATTTTGCATGTTTTATTTTGCTGGTTTATTGGTGTAATTTAAAGCCACAATGTCATGTAAGTTCCCTGTTGCCAGGAGAGTGTATAACACTTTGGACAGTAGGGGGCAGCAGCGTGCTTTGGGAACTGAGTCGGGTGCATAGCTGCCGTAAGTTTTCCATTCTGGCAAGACTGACCAGGCGAACGGCAGCGTGTCTCCTGTGCTCACTTTCTCTCCTGTTTTACAGGTCAGTAATGTGGTCAAAAACATAAAGAAATACACAGCTGGACACTGTGATACTTAAACTTTCATGACATAAGACGGGTCTGTGATATGTGATGTATTGCACTGTCGCTATGTGAGCTACTTTAGCTCTGTAGGATGTTATAGCTAGGCTGTATGCCTGGGTAACGCTAGCAAGCTGTTGCAACAGCGTATAATACTCCATATAATAATAAGAAGCACCAACCCAGTTGGGTTTACAGTTCCTGATAAACTTGTAGCTTTGTGTTCATGACAAATGTTTTGTATAACGCGTGTGTAAAGTGTTCTGAGCCCGCCTGAAGTCATGTGTAAACTTGCTGTTTCAGTGTTAGAATCTAACTGGTCTGAAAAAGACACATGAAGCGAGAGCGCTAATAAGAGTACGGCCAACAAAAATGCTGGCAAGGAAAGTAGTGCAGTAATGTTGAAAGTAGAGTTTCCTTTCTATGATAAGACACTACCATGATGATGTGAATTATTTTGTTTATCTCATTTATGGGAAAAGAGGTGTAGTTGTAATTTGTTTCATTCATTTAAACCCTTTGTTGTTTTATGCCAGTAGTGTGGACTAATATTGAAATGTACTGGTGGAAAACAAGCCATGTGAGGGAATGAGCAGTTATTGTGAAATTGAGTTAACAAAAGAGTGGAGCAGATATGCTTGTGTTGTATGAATAAATTCTGGCAAGACTGACCAGGCGAACGGCAGCGTGTCTCCTGTGCTCACTTTCTCTCCTGTTTTACAGGATCGTAATCTGGCTACGCGCCCATCATAGTGGGGCCTGTAACATAGCCACAGCCACCCTGGGGCGCACTGACAGAGGCGAGGCTGCCGAACACTGGCGCCACCGGGCCCTCTGACCACCACCAGTAGGCAACGGGTGAAGTGTCTTGCCCAAGGACACAACGACCGAGACTGTCCAAGCCGGGGCTCGAACCAGCAACCTTCCAATTACCAGGCGAACTCCCAACTCTTGAGCCACAATCGCCCCATCACAATCGTGATGGGTACCAGAAATTATTTCCACTGCTAATTAATTACCGTTGAGCTTAAAGGTCCTATTAATAAACGGTTAACGAATGTGTATTTATGACGACGATTTGTGAGACTGGTAAACTTATGATACGTACGATGGTCTTTCGTTCTACACGGTGCATTTCAAGGTCCTGCACCCATCCGTCGGTAAACTGTACCTGGGCTTGTTGCAGTGACCTGAAGTTACTATCATGCCAAACTAGGTATCCCCGACAGAATTTGTTTCCCCTGCGTCGGGAGCATACGCTGGACTGTCCAAATCACGGACAAACAGTATCCCGCATTGTTGATTTTTAGTTTACAAACACTTCTTATAATGACTAACTACTCCTGACATTTTTGAGATCTTAGCTCTTTATACAACGAAGTTATAGTGGGATACAAATAATATCAGGCTGGTCCTGCCACAATTTGTTCCCCCTGTGTAAATCATGGACAAACAGTATCCCACATTGCTGATTTTTCGTTCACAAACACTTCTTATTATGACGCATTTCTCCTGAAACTTTGGAGGATTTAGCTCTTTATATAATAAAGTTACAGGAGAATAAAAATAGTTATTAGCCAAAATGTTTATGGTTTATTAAAATAATCCCATCTGATACCCCGTGAGCAATAAATATATAATTTTCTGTTGTAACCCTCAAACTGAATGGTAATGTAATGATACAAATTTTTCACAAAATGAAAACATCAGTACTTCCTGCGTGCTCCCAGCACAGGGGAAACAAATTCTGTCGGGGATACCTACTTTGGCACGACACCGGTCCTACAACCGCATCCAAGAATAACATGCAGCTTATCTCAGAACTGTCGGTGAAAATTATTCTTGGAGCTAGGTTTAATTGAGCTGCATTTTAAAGAGGTGCAATTTCACAATTTGTGTATATTTTCTAAGTTCACTATTTGGTCATGTGTTGAGAAAAACACAGATTTAAAAATTACATGGTCTAATATTTACATTTAGCATATAACTGCAACATGCTTTTTTTCGTTTTTTTAAATTTTTTTATTATTTTTTTTATAAAGACTCGAAAGGACTTGAAATTCAAAATTTCAGACTTGTGACTTGACTCGGACTTTTACACCAGTGACTTGAGACTCGACTCTGACTTGCCTGACATTACTTGAGACTTGACTTGAGACTTGAGGATAAAGACTTGAGACTTACTTGAGACTTGCAAAACAATGACTTGGTCCCACCTCTGGAAACTGCAGCACCTCCAAAGCAGGTCGACTCATGGAGCGATGCCCAGATGAAGCCGAATGAAACCATAAAGCTACTTTTGTAAAAGAAAAAAAAATAATATCTAATCTTATAAAAGTAACTTTCAGTTTCACAGCACTCTGACTACTCCCTTTCCTGGAAGTAAGCACACCTGTCTAAGCCTCCCTCTGTTTACAGACTCTTTACCCCAGGCATTAGGCACACCTTCTCTTATCACAGTCATATGATAAGTTGCAAAACAGGAAATTTCCACATGCTTCAGATCAAATAATTAATAAAAAGATTTAATTTCTTTAACTTTTCCTTTTTCTTCCTTTTTTTGTGTGTTTTATGTGTCAAACATAGAAAATGAAAAAAAAACAACCTTAATAAGTGTGGAATAATGCACTTTGACATGAGCAGATTTTTTCAGTGCTACTGCTCTTTAGCACCACTGTTCTTTCTCTCTGTCACAGGGCGGCCCTTAGCAGCTGGAATCACAGTGAGATGGATCAAGGCAAGAGCAGGGGGACAAGTAGTATTTACTTGTTATACAGCTCTCCTTACAAACAATTCACTCCCCATCTAATGACAACTGGCAGCCTTAAACACCTTCAGCTGTCACAGACTAAAGCATTATTCCACACACAGGTAAATTCTTAAATCCCAACCTTCCACCACAGTATACAACGTCTTTGTTTGCCTTATGCATTACTTTGTATTTCTCCATCAGCCACTTTAAACGGCTCACTTTTTTTCTCTCAAGTTATATTCCATGTTCCATTTTGTTTGCACTTGGGTCTACTATTCATACTTCACACAGTCAGCTTCTCAGCTAGACTGTGACAAGTGGTGCAGGAACAAAAAGGGAGTCAACAGAGTGAAGAAGAAATGCTCAGTGCATCATAGGAAACCTCCCTAATTTTAAGGTGTGGAGAAATATGACATGAAGGGTCCCTACACTAGTATAATTCATTTGCAGTTGTTTGTGTTTTATAACCAGAAATTCGCATGTGATGATTACATCATGTCAATCTTACAAAGAAATGTTTGGCTTCCTACGCCTGAGATGGATACGTCCCTTGTGAAACCCAGTTATGATTACTAGAAAGAACAGCACTTTAAAAAAGTTTTTATTGTTATTGGGATAACAAAGCATCTTTTATCCATAATACATTTACCTAAACAGCTGTTTAGCTGTTAAGCTGTTAAGCTTATATACACATTACAACTTCCTCACCTCTTTTCAGAAAGTTCAGCTTCTTTGCCTCTTTTCAGCAGAAACGTCTTCTTCTTTACTTCTTTTCAGCAGAAACTTCTGCTTCTTCACATCTTTTCAGCAGATAGTTCAGCTTCTTCAGCTGTTTTCAGCAGATTCCACTATAACGGCATTCACACTGCATTTTCGCAGTAAATGCAACTTTTTCTAGTTACATTTGGTTCACACCTGTTTTAGAGTAAAGGTGCTCAATGATGATTTTACATTCTCAATCTTTTTTGGCTCAAAATACACTAAACACTTGTTATGGGCCCCAGGAATGGTGCCACAATAACAAAGAAGAAATCCCTGCAAATACAGGTAAAGTTCAGGAGCAATGAAGACAGTGCACTCGGTTTGCCTCTCAGATTGCATCTCTTATTCAAATTTCAATAAACATGAACAACATTAACAATATCCATGTGTGCATGACTCTTTCAGTCCCAGTGTCCATATCTGTCCATTTTCCACAAGTAGAAAAATAAATGGATTCACACTCTACACTTTCCACTATTTTACATGTGCTTCATGTGATTGCTCAGTGCAAGCAAAACAAAAGTACACACATGCTCTTGCTTAAGCAATTGAAAGCCACTGTAATGTACAGTGAATTTACAGCAATATTCAACTGTATTTAAAGTAAACCACACTCATATCTGGTTGAAATTAAAGTGGACAACTGTACCGGTTCTGAATACTGAAATTGAGCAAAAATAAACACACATCATTTACAGCACACTGAAGATGAAACTCACTTTTGCATAACATGGGCAACTTCCTTCTATTTCACATGTCATTAACACTCACATATTAAACAGCTTTATACTTTTCATGGGGTGGTGAATGCAGTCAGATGTCTGGACCCCTCCGCGATAAAGCCTTGGTGGTAAGCCTTACCCTGATCTAAGATGGAAAACCATCTGTAGCCTCCGAGTGAGTCAATCAGGTCCTGTATGCGGGGGAGGGGGTGCCGATCTGGCACAGTCTTTTTGTTGAGGAGCCGGTAATCAATGCACAGGCGCAATGATCCGTCTTTCTTTCTCACACAAACAATAGGGGCAGCATATGGCGAGTGTGATTTTACAATCCACCCCTTCACAAGCAGCTCCTGTATATATTCTTTAACCTCCCTGTACAACGGCTTTGGGACTGACGCATAAGCCTTTTGGACTGGGGTGTCATCTTTGAGTCTAACTGACATTTGGAGAGAGAGTATACATCCAATGCCACTGCTGTCCCGTGCAAAAGCAGCTGATTCCTCATTCAACATTTTCTCGACTATTCTCTGCTGTTCTGAACTAAGGTGACTGAGGTCAGCTGGTGGTCGCCGCAGGTCAGCAGAGGGAGTACCAGGAGGGGCCACATCAACTTCAGCCTTCAATACACAAGCTTGTGTTGGACCCCCATCTCCAACGTCCTGTTCGCCTGGCTCCAAAACTTTGGCAACATGTTGGATGGAGCCAAGTTGGGACCTCTTTGGCAGAGTGATTTTTGACAAACCAAGTAGTTTGTGTGGTTGGAAATTGGCACTCTAACAAATGGTTGTTTGTTGTTACTGATTTCTAGCAATCCTTCCCCCACACTCAGCTGCTCTAGTGTGGCGCTGTCCTCTAGTGGCTCATACAGGACAACAGGGCTGGAAATGTCAAAGGTAGATGGTACTTTACATCGCACATTTACCGTTTTACCAGGTGGAACATAAACATTTTCCTTCCCTACCCTAATGGTGGTTACACTGTGGTTTGACTCTTTCTGCAGATTGATAAAGTTGACCATGGCTCTTGCCTGTTCTTCCTCCACTCCTAGGGCTTTGCGGAGAAGGCTGAGGATCATAGTGTGTGCATCGGCATCACACTTATGACTATTAATCATCCCTTGGAGGACATTGGCTCCCAGTAGTGGCTGGGGGAGGGGGAGCTGGCTGATTAGGAAGGGTACTTCCATTGTAAGGTTGGGATCGGTGTTCCCCGGGAGATTAACTGTTAGCTCCACCCACCCATCATATGGGATTGGCTGTCCATTTGCTGCACACAGGTCAAGGCTTTCCCCAGGATCAAGAAGTTCTTGTAAGGGCCTCACTGCATATTGGGGAATGAACGTCTCCTTCCAGGATCTATCAATGATGCTCACTTGTGAGCCAGTATCAAATAGTACTGTCACAGCATAGCCGTTGACAAAACAATTTAGTAGGCTCTTTTTACCAATCAATGGCACTGTTCCGGCTGTACTGTCAGTAACTGCTTGGCTTTTCGGTGGGGAGGGCTGGCTTTCTTCTTTGCAGCGTTTTTTTCCCTTTCCCTTCAGATGTCTCAGTTTGCTAGTGGGCATTACTGAGTGGGACTGGGGATTTGGGATGGTCTCTGTCTGTCCCTCAACAGAGACCGGCTCCCGTTTCCCGGCTGGTTGGTTCGTTTTAGACAGCCAATTGCCCTATGCCCGGCATCCCCACACACAAAGCAGTGATTACAGTTTTCTGAGCCTTGCTGCATACATTTGGTGCAGCTGGGTATTTTACCTCTCCTTGCAGCTGAAGGTTGACTTGGTGGAGGAGTGGGTGCCTGGTTAACAAGAGGTTGGGTGCCATGGAATTGGTCCTGGCCTGGCGTTTGGACAGGTGCAGTCTTTGATTGGGTTGTATGAATAGCTGCCGCTTGTTGGCCCATTAAAGTCGCAACCATGTTAGTCAAAGCCTATACTTGTGCACTAAGCTGTTGGATCGCATCATTATCCCCACTGTTTGCACTCACATCTCCTACTGTCTCAATAGTGTTTACTACTCAGGGCTTTGGGCCTGACACCAATAGTTGTGTTGTAAAAGTACAGTATATAAGAAGATTGCTAACTGGACAGAGTACAGTGCAATAATAAAAAAGATTTTGTTTCTCTTTCTTACTTAAAAAAATGTTATATTAATGACATAATGTGCCATTCACTCTGACATCAGTGCTACTCCCCTCTAGCACCATTGTTTTTTCTATCACTGACCAGCCTGAACTTGTCATGGCCCCTGGGTTTTTGTCCCAGAGTTTTGAATTCTTTGTTATTTAGATTCTGGGGTGAGTTGGTAGTCTTCATTCAGTTGTAGCTATATTTTGATTCCTGTGTTTTGAGTTATATGGAGTCTGGATTATTTTTTAATTATTTTGTTTGTGTTTTAAAGTAGTATTTATAGAGCTAGCCACACAGCTATGGGTAGAATAATATAAACACAGTGAAGCAGGAGGATGAACGCTAACTTTTTTCCACTCGATAAAGGTTAACGTCAGGGTTCCTGATGGTTAGGGATAAATGCAATTGCATGTCAGGATCTTGATACAAAGCATTAAAACATTAAAACACAACAGCTGTAATAAACCCAGAGTAATTTGGACCCGGAAGCAGGGTTTACACGTCATCCCTTAACAACTGGACTGGAACGTAAAACTAAGGGTAGATTCAGGGTCACCTAATCCAGCCGTAACTATAAGCTTTTCAAAAAGAAAAGTCTAATCTTAAAAGTAGACAGCTTTATGTTGTAAGGTAGACCCTACAATAAAACATACAGAGAAAAACCCAACAATCATATGACTCCCTAAGAGCAAGTACTTTGGCGACAGTGGGAAGGAAAAACTCCCTTTTAACAGAAGGAAACCTCCGGCAGAACCAGGTTCAGGGAGGGGCGGCCATCTGCTCCGACCGGTTGGAGTGAGAGAAAGAAGACAGGATAAAAGACAAGACTTTTCAGAGCAATGATTCAGAGCAAGAGTCAAGAGTTCAGTTGTAAATCCAGGCAGTTAATGGGAGACAGAGGAGGGAGCTGATTGGAAGTTTTGGTACTTAGATATCATCCCCTATCATCAGCAAAGTAGTGGAAGCTTAGCGCATGATGATGATGATTTGGTAATGGGAATCATGTAAATGGTGAAAATAGTAGAGGAGGAACACGAGTCTCTTCAGGTGACATAATGTTTCCTGTCAGGAAAGTATAACTGAAACTAGGAGAGTGCTACACCACGGAGGCCTCTGTATTTAGATAAACAGTTAAAGAGGATGTAATAAGCTCAGGAGAGTGAGGATACTTATATGGCCAGAGTCTGCAGCAGTCAGGAGGTAGTTTGTGTTTGTTAGAGAGCAGTTTTAATTTTCTGGTGTGATCTGAACACAGATTGAAAATTTAAAAAAAATGTGACATGTGTTGCCAAGATTTAACTAATGAATGAAAAGTTTGAAGTTGAAAAGATACTGAGGTTTTCGATGGTCCAAATTCATGCCCATGATGACTTCAGGTCAGTTCAGTTAAATTCAGTTTTATTTGTATTTGCTGGGGCGATCGTGGCTCAGGAGTTGGCAGTTCGTCTTGTAATCGGAAGGTTGCCGGTTCGAGCCCCGGCTCCGACAGTCTCCGTCGTTGTGTCCTTGGGCACCCGTTGCCTACTGGTGGTAGTCAGAGAGCCCGGTAGCGCCAGTGTCCGACAGGCTCCCGGCTGTGGCTACAATATAGCTTGCCATCACCAGTGTGTGAATGGGTGGATGACTGAATGTAGTGTAAAGTGCTTTGGGGTCCTTAGGGACTAGTAAAGCACTATACAAATACAGGCCTGATGACTGCTATAAATATGCATTTTTATCCTGTAATAATAACATACAACTAGAAATATGCTACATACATAATGATATGGTTTATTCATAATGATAAAAACACTATTATGAGCTTAAATACTGAAGAGTCAACGCTACTTCTTAATTACTTTCAAAAAATTTCAATGACAAAAAGAAAAACAAAATTACTGCTAAATATTATGTCAAAAAAGTAATATTCTTATGTTATAGCACACTACACTCTTAGTACTAGTGTTCATAGCTGGTATATGTGTGTATTAGTAAAATCACATTCATACAAAAATACACAAAGGCAGGATCAGCAACTACAGGGAGATTCAACTATAGCATATCTACAAACATGATAAACATATGCTACTGAACTTAAAAAAAGTAAGTTTAGCTAAAACTGTATTTAATTATTATCATTATAATGTAATAAACACCAGATTCCTATCAAAGTGTTGAAACAGGTTTAGATTTGTAGCTGAGCACCAAACCTACGACTCCATCCACCGTGGGCACGTTCGGTTAGTGCGCTCACGCTACGCTCGTTTACTTTAATCATTCAGCGTTTTTATTTTAACAAAAACTGTCATTTTTCCCCCATCTTCCTGCTGGGAACAACGTGGGGATAAGAAAGGGTTGGGTGAGTATCATCATGTCATCGGGCACTTTATGAAGGGACCTGTTCTATATATCTATAAATCATCATTAATGTCACAATATATATTTATATGACTTTAATTTACTATTCATTTTACATGTTTATATTGTGGAAACATGTCACAACTTTGTTATGTTATTACAGTGAGTATGGTAAATTTGTAGGTCTCCATTCATAGGTTTCTGTGATACTGACGGTCAGACTTAAACGTGTTGACAGTTAATAGGTTCAATTATCAGGTGAAAAACAATTTCACAAATTTATTTATGTTGCAAAAAAAGTAGTGCCATTCTTAGATTTCGCTATAATATCATTACAGCGATTTTTGTAAAAGCACTGATTGCAATACTGCAACCTAAATATTAGACACACAAGTGTCTTAAGCACAGTAAAAAGCACCATACCGACGAGAGAACAAGATGACGTTGCAGAAAATGCAGAAATCAAGTTTAATAGTCAACATATTCAAGATGGCAGAAAGAGAGCGTGTTACCATAAAATGTTTCCAAACACTGTCCAGACTGCTAAATACAGTCATAAACTCTTCAAGCAGAGCAACAAACCAGATTAAGGAGATGTAAAAATAAAGTGGGGTATGTACGCCGTGAAGTCTGACACAAATATCCAGAATATGACCAGAAAATCATGGAGGAACTGATTGTGAACGATGACAGCGATGACTGAAGTGACGACCTGGTAGATTTTTCCATCCCATTAAATCCTGGAGTAACGGGAATCTCTTTGGCATGAAAATAGCCAGTTTCATAATAGTTGAGCTCTTTTTCACAAAGTTTCTGAACATTTAAATAAACAAATTTCAGCCAACTTTGGTAAATGATGGGTTAGTATCGGCCCATCGGTGAGGAAGAGCTGTGATGTGTAATCTCATGATTTTCAGTCATTAATATTTACATTAAATTATTGTATTTCCTCATCAGTTTCCTCACTATCGCATATTTAGTTTATGTTTTTTTATTTTTTCTTGGATTATAACAAAAGTTTATGGATCTTTTCTATCTTCTGTATGAAAGACAAGCTTTTAAAAACAAATCCATCGAAGCCACAGATCCACTGTTAGTGTTATTGTTAAATACTGACCTCAATTCTGTTTTTTCCCAGTGGCCCTAATCCTCTTCCGTAGAGACCGGATGTGGGGTTGTACATTTTCGGTAGCTTTACTTTGTGGTCAATCGCTACTGCGAAGATATACTCCAAAATCATGTCCAAAACTCGACAACGGAAAGAGCGCGTTAAGTTACAAAGAGCAGAAGGTGGGAACACTCACCACTGTTGTGTCATAAAAAAAAATATCTAATGATCAATTTTGACGTTTAAAGAGTTTAGATCGATCAGTTGTTTACATCACTCCACACAAGCAGAACTGCATTGCAAAATCAGAAGACACATCGTCCACATTCAGAAGCACATCTCTGTATAGTGACAGTTCTTATGATGATCGGATATGGGTGGCATAGGGTCAAAAAAGTCGGATTTGATGCGCCTCCAGTGGGAACGTAGCCCAAGTTTGTATTGACAACATTAAGGAAATGATATTGGTTATGACTTTGTTAGCGAGCTCAAGGATGGCGTTGGTGCTTTGAATGGTTCTCGTTTCGACAGGCAGATGTTTTCTGGATTGTGCGTCTTCTTGTCATGTTGGTCATGTGTGTGATGACGTTGCTTCCTTTGTGTGTCTGTTGGTCTTGTTTTGAAAGAGATTTCTTCAAAGTGTGGATTCAAATTCAAGAATCTGAACAGATTAAATAAATATACAAAACTTAACATTTTCTTTATGTGCACACAGATTTTTTATTATTATTATTTTTCTCCATTCCTTTTTCCAGATGTATGAAAGTTAAAGGAAATGTTTGCAGCTGTCTCTTTAACTGAACGTTCGTTGAAGGCGTCTTGCTTGGATTTTCTTTTCCGAGCCGTCGGTTGATGTTCGAAGCTCTCCGTCTCCTTTTCAGCAGGTAAAAATACTTGTCAGGGTTTAAACATGGCGACCGACTCTGACTCCTGAGTACAAGTTCCAAGTCTAAAAATAGAGCCAAGGCAGGAATATTGAGCATCTTTCAACAAGGCAAAGGATTTACATGTAAGGAAGCATAAGCATGATAAGCAAATATGAGAAATATTCATGCATACAGGTGAACTTTAATCATATTCACAGCAGGGCTTAGCAGAAATAAAATTAAAATCTCAAAACCTGATGAGGAGCAAAGACAGCAGGACTGTAGATACACTGAGAGTTAATTAGGAAACAAACGCAGGTGAAAGTAATGAGGACGGAGCCGAGGATCGAAAAAGGAGAGCGAGGAACCACAAAGGGGCACACAACAGAGGTTGTGAGGAGGATTACCAAAATATAACATAAAAGAAGCACAAAAACACCAAAAACCTGAAGTCCAAAAAAAGCTGCAGTTCCTCTGAAGGCCACTGGAGGCTCCAGCAGTTCTCCCAGGTTAACATGTGTTTACAGACTGATACAAAGCACAGCTCTGGTTTGTGTAGATCCTCCTTAATAAAAGCATACAGGAAGATCATTTTAATTTTATAGCTCCTCTAATTGGATACCATTAAGTTGGGTGGATCGTGTGTTTGATGAAGTGCACGTCTTCACAGGTGCTTGCATCACGCTTCAAGTCAGAACGAAGGATGATGTAAAGCACTAAACTGGTGCTGTCACAGAATTTTTTATTTATTTTCAACTTCAATTTAAATCTTTAAAATCAGCAGAAAGCTAAAAGTGGAACTGAATCTGCTGTCCCAGCCTCTTCTGTAAATGACAAGATGAAAACTTCCAGAAGGCTGTTTTCCACACAGGATTTACAGCTCCATAGAGCCCCATTCATTCTGCAGTCACTCAAGAGCGCCCCCTGCAGGAACAAAGAGTGAGTTTTGTCCTCCCCTATCATTTCCAACCACGGGTTTAGTAATTTGAGATCAAAATTTTTGGTGGGGCAGCCAATCAAATTTCTGGTGTGCAGTGTCCAATATTTCATCTGCTTTTGAGCACGTGCACATGACGTGCTCACTCCTGCCTCTCTGGTGGTGATTTGAATGTACGCTGCAGTTACCAGCTGCATCCAGCAGAGGGAGGAAGCACGTGGTGAACTGGACCCACCATGGGGCCAGAGCAGGAAGTGCATGTGGCGGCAGGCCTGGACTGCAGAGCTCAGTCTGCATATGTGAGGCTTTGAGCTCTTCTGTGAGGATTCATAGAAACAACAGCAGCTTTTATTCGTGTTTTCCCTCCGCTCGCTATGAGACCTGCTGAACTACAGGCCAGCAAGCGCTCTGTGGGCCGTGGGTACATACTCAGCTTTTCAGGAAGGTTTCTCAGTGAAGTGACCCCGAAGAGCTGGCTGAGGGTCCAGAAACAGCTAAAAAAAGGTGCTTCAGAGCTTCCTTTATTGCCTGTTTTTTTAGCAGAGGACTCAGGTGAGTGAAAACACTTTAAAACCAATCAGAGGACTTTTAAATAAGTCCTTATAGTTCTGCAACAGTATCACCGCTGTAACTATGTCAGGAAATATTAAATATCCAAATACTGAATGTTAATTATGAGTAAATCTGCACCTCCAGCTTTATCACCTCTCACGGCATCATGAATAAATCAATTTATTTCCAGTATTTCTTTACATTTGAATTTTTCTAGTTTTCTTATACTACTAATCATAAACTACGTTCTTAAATGGTATTTTATGATTTATGATTTGCATGTGTCCTGTATATGACCTCCGATGAGGTCAGTGTTTCTGAGCGTGCTCTTTATATTTCAAACCTACAGATGAACTCTGAACACCATAAAAACTTCTATAAATAAATATGAGCTGAATTGAATGAACTCTGAAAACTGATCAGAGTGATTTTTAGGTTCTCCAGTTTTCAGCTTCCAGTAGCTTTTCTAAGCCGCCTTTCTGTCTTTTGGATGAATTGATCATGAACCACCAATTTTTACACATAAAAAAACCTAAAAAAGAAAAAAAAAAGGTTAAATTTTTAAGACAAAGAGGTCTCCATCGTCAGGTTCAAAGCGCAGCGGCTGGACACGGTGTTAATGAGCGCTTGTACAGCGTCGAGCTGTATCCTCATTTCTTTATATTTTGCTTCCACAGACCTTCTGTTAGTTTTCTAGAAGTGCTCCCGAGCAACAATTCTCCACTTTCTGAGCATCTGTCAGAGTTTTTCTTCGGTTGCCGGCTTCTCTCTCTCATTTTCAGTCCAGTTCTATGGCGTTTTTGTTGTGCCGCTATTCTGAGCACGTGTAAAAAAAATTTGCGAGTGCAAATGTTGCATTTTGAGGAGAAAATTTTTTTGATTGGAGAAAAGTTTAATTTGAGCGAACAGAATTTACTGCTGCGTGCAGGAAATGTATTTCAGTGTTTGCTATTATCCATATACAGACACAAAAACAGCCGCTCTTGCTCAGATCTCTGCTCTGTGCGCACTCTCTGTACACTTATAAATGTGCCTCAAAACCAACCAATCACAGACTTGGATGCAAAAATTCTGATTGGCTGTTTTGGTCTCCAATCAGCTCGCTAGCTACTGCTTTCCAGAAACATGGTCCAGAATGTAGCTGAACCCATTTTTGGTTAGTGTGTTATTTTAAAATATTAAATTTTTTCAGACCATTGTTGGTATAATCTAGTTTAAACCACTCCACTGGATCAGAATAGAGGCACAAAAATAACACCATACAGTTCTTGTACCTGACCATTTTGAAGCATTCAAGCGCTTAAAAGACACCAAACTCATGGTTAGCTCACAGCGTTGTGTCTGCATGTAACAAACATAAAATAACATAAAATAGGAATTTTACACCAACAAGGTGATTCTCAAAGAGCTATTAACTAAAAACTCGGTATATCTCAGCTGGGTGTGCAGCGTGCTTTTAAAAACAGCAGATGAAAGTGTCTGAATGGCCTTCAGACAAAAAAAGAAAAGCTAAAGCAAGTGCCTTTACTGGAGTAACTGAAACATAATCATTTTAATAATGAGAGGGAGAGCAGCAGAAACAGGTGGAAACCTCTGCTGGAGTGTCTCAAACATCAAACTGTGTTTTAAAAATGCTGAATGATTTTCTCTCTGACGGATTCTTTGCTTCTTTCGTTTGCAGCAGTGTTTAGTGTTTGTGAGTGTATGTTTACGGTGGCTCGTTCAAACATCACCATCAGAGCTCATGGAGAAAATGATCTGAGACGATCTTTCTGCTGACATCAACAACGTCCACCGTCTCTTTACTTAAGCAGTCTGTGCACTGTGGCGTTTCCTCACATGTTCTCTTTGGTTCATGATGTTACTTCATTGAGGTCAAAGGTCACTGATTTCACCTGTTCAATCATACCTACTGGCCAATTTTCCAGCCTCTTATTTGTCAGATAAGCATTAGCACAGCGAGGCTTCTTCTCAGTAGTTTCCTTCTCACCTTTTTATTTGTCATCAGCACCACAGCATCAGTAATGAAAACACACAGGCTTCATTCTGATTGGACGGTTTAACATTTTTATTTATTCACTGGCTATAGTGCACATTGTGCTGCAGCTCTTCTTCTGTGGTTCTTTGTACATAAACTCTTTATTCCCCATTTTTTTTAAAAAAAAAGAGGAGGATTTTTGGCACCTTCAAAACACATTTCACAAATATCCTTGTCTCCCTCTTTTCTGCATCAGACTGAAGCATCTGTTATCTTTTACTTGGACACAAACAGATCACTGATGTTCAGGATGACTGGAAATCTCACCAAGCAGCAAATGATGCATTTCTCTGATAATTCTTAGTCTTTTGTTTTTTATTTATTGAGATTGAGGAAATTAAAAAAGCCAAATTATTTATTCCACTCTTTCTTGGCTTGTACCACCATATGTGCTGACAACTGTCACAGATTTATGTTAATAAAAAATAATCTTAAAAACGTGACATTTCTCAGGGAAGCTCTGAATTGTTCCTGTCCCTTTAGCCCGATTTTCATCAACATCATTTTCACACATTAAGGCTTGTAAACTGTCCATTTTTTAACTTTAAAATATCCTGTTATACAGTCAGAACACCAGCTTTCAGTGGTTATTATTATTATTATTATTATTATTATTATTATTATTTAACATTACTGAGTTATACTCACAGTGACACACTGAGGAGGAAAACACTGTCTTTAACCAGCAATAGGGGGCCCCTCAGCCCCCCCTGGAGTGTACGCCCCTTGCTGCAGTGATTTAACAACACTTATTTTTAGGAATTGTTGCCACCACAAATCCCCCCGAAGCTATGCCCCTTATTAATAAATAGGTTTTTAAATCAAAAAATCTCCATAGCGATCTATAAAATGACTTTAAATCACCTCCTTTTCACACATCGTTTACTTTTTAATATCTTTTTCAGTGAGCCTTGTGTAAGTTTTTGTACTTTAAATACTCTGATCAACATATTTTTACTTCTTTTCTAATAAAATCTCAACATGATAAAATACCGGAAGATTCGCTCCACCTCTTTTCACATTATATGAACAGTTGCAGTTGCACTGAGGCATAGATTGGTCAAAAATACATTATTGACCCTCTTCCTCCTCCTCGTCATTGTCCTCACCGTCGCTCTCCTCTAGTAGTCGGGACTGGTGAGCCAGCCTCTGTGCCACAGCCATTACCATGGCAGCGCCCTTCACGCTGCTGTCCTCCGAGACGAGGAAGGTGATGTCACACTGAGGGGCGAGCAGGCGCATCGCGTTCTGGAGCTTACTGCTGAAGCTGGAAAAGGAAGGAAAGAGAGAGGGAGGTGTTTAAAGGACAGAACTGCCAGATTTCACCGTTTAATGAGTTGCAAAAAAACAAAAACAAAACAAGAAATGGGTTTCACTAATCTACACAAGGTCAAAATTATAGCTACAGGCTCAAATCTATGCATACACCCAAATGTGGTCCTGAAGGTACTACAGTGTCTTTTAAGTCGAGGCCTATCGATATAGTGATAACGATTGGTAGTTTCTCTTTGCCAGAATAAAAAGGATTTGACAGCAGATACTGGATTGACCGATACTCAGAACAATGGGAAAGTCTATGAAACTTAGGAAATCTAGGTTGGGATGTTCTCTTGGAGCCATTTCTAAATAACTGCAGATTCAGAGATCATCAGCTCAATGTGTCTCCACTTTGCTGAGGGTCTGAAACAATATCCAAACTGTCCCCCTCAGAAGAGGGAAAACTGGTCAGGATGTTCAGGAACAACCCAACAACCACCAAACTGCTGAAGCACCAGCGTCACTGTCCACAGCGAGGTCAATTTTATATGTCCATCAACAGAAAGGGTGTCGACCAAGAAAGAAGTTCCTCCTTCAAGCTTGACTGAAATTTGCAGCGTCCCACATGGACAAGCGCTTCATAATACAGCCTAGGACTACCCGTATCATTCCCCTGAAATTAAATGGAATTTTATTTTAAATTACAATTTAGCACAAATTCTATTCAAAGCAAAAAATAAAGAACTGCCAGGTAATATTCTGAGTACCGTATGTTTTTTTTGAAAGAAGGAAGTTATAATTTAAGGGGTTTTTGTAACTTCAAAACAGGGAAGGTACGTACTACAAGAAAAGGCTTTTGTGTTTCTGTTCATGGAGTGAAACTATGGAACAGTCTGAATATGGAATTAAAACAATGTCCAAACATAAAACTGTTCAAAAAGAGTTATAAAAATATGATCTTCTCAAACTATAAAGAAAAGGAAAATATTGAAATTAAGTGAATGTCTCTATTTAAATTTTTTTTTTTTTAATTCATGGTGGTATATTATAATATATAGTATATCAGAAATTGGTTCACTATTTTTATTACAAATTATATCAGTAAGGAAGCTGACTAAATATTAACTGATAATTTATGGCAAAGGGGTGGGATTAAATAAGTGTTAACTTCTTCCCACTCCCTTTCAACATGTAAATTAATCAGAACGTTTTTTTGGTATGTATTTTGTATAGTATTTTTTCTCTCTCTTATTTTCTTTTCTAAACGTACCTGTATATTGTTCACATGTTGAAATAAATTACCAATCAATCAATCAAAAAAAAAAAAAATCTAATTATATTTACCTAAAGATATTTAAAGGTGGACATACACAATGTAAAATTACTTACATAGTACATATATTTACCCAAACACATCAAAATTGTTTACGGGATGAATAAAGCAGGCTAATATTAAGCTTGTGGAAATGCCTTCCCAAAGCCCCGACGCCAACCCTACTGAAAATATGGACTATGCTTGAACTATGAACTCCACCAAAACTGGCAAGAAAATTGATCCAATATTCAACCAGAGTTATGGCAGAGGCTTGTTGATGGCTACTAAAAGTGTCTGAGCAAAGTACAACTTGCTAAAGAAGACTTAACCTAGTATTAATGGGAGTGTATGAATATATCTGAACCTGAATGTACAGAATAGTGCTCTCAGTTCTTGTTTTTAAAGTCATTAAAAGTGTACTCTGTACAATCTTTCCAAATAATGTTTAAGTATGCCTATTAGAAAAGACTGGTTACTTAATATCAGTAAACCAAGTGAAGTTTGGTTAAATGTTCAAATGTCTTTGCTCTGTTCACCAAATGCCTCTTACGTGGGGTGTTTTGTGTACACTGTCCCGTCCACCCCGACAGTGGTCTTCAGATGGTCCAGTTTGCGGTTGTTACGGATGTGGTTGACGAGGGTTGCCAGGGCGGCAGCACAGAGATGGGCCGAGCGTGAGGAGATAGTGTCGCAGACCAGGCGCACCACAGAGGCGTCGACCGGATCCCAATCCAGACCCAACTCAGTCAGAATCTTCATGGCGTTCTCCAAACCGCTGTCCGGCCTGAGCACCAGACAAAGTGGTTAGATAATAAAGACCAGGAGAGACTGCTGGAAACAAGGAATATAGCAAAAGACTCACTCCTCAATCTCAGAGATAAACTTGGTCTCAAACTGTCCTGGGGTCCCCAATGCCTCCGATATCTGTCCTTTAAACAGCAGCTTGTCCTTGGTCATCTTCACCAGCACCAGTCGAACGATTTCTCCCAAATACATGCCGCTGATCATCTTCTCAAAGCTACAGGAGAACGCACATGGACAGGACAGAGTTTCAGGACAGAAACTCTCACAAACATTAGCTATCAGTTTCTAACTTCTGCTGTAGCCAAAAATTATTGTATAGAAGTTGTATCAAAGACTTATCTGAAGCTGATCACATGAACGGGAGAGGTGTGTTATGATTCTGAATAGTTGTGAAACATACATGTGCACGCCAGGGTTGATGGAGGTCTTGTCCACCTCCACGTCGAACTCAGTCAGGATGTCATCCAAGGATTCGTCATCCCCAAAGCCGCCCCACTCCGTGTTGATGCACATCCGTCCGTCCTCGCCCTCAATACCCTTCACATTCGTCATTTCCTCCATGTAGCAGGCGTTGGTTCCTGTACCTGCAGGAAAATGTTGTTTAGATTAAACCGCGAAGCATTTAGCAGCTTAGAAGAGTCAAAATCATAATAAAAGGGAATTATTTGTTACTCCAAATTGACCCCAAAATATCATAAAATTAAAATATAATTTTATGATATTTTAAAATATAAAAATTAAAATCTAGGTCTTGGAGGAAGCCCTCCAGATATAGCAATGAATGTTTGGCCCAAATATGGCAAATATGTACACTTGTGGGCCACACCGTTCTGTGACTCCTTCACCTATGGGCAGATGTCACTTGTCATTCAGACTACATCTGGCTCAGACAGCAGCTGCTGCATCTGTGTAAAAAACATTGTAGCTACTGTGACATCATTCTCTGTTGTTCGAGTAAATTTGGGGGCTTGTCCGGGATTCTGAGCCAAGAAGCATCATAACCGAAGCACAAATCATACTCTAATATCACTATTACTGGGTCTAAAACTTGCTATTACAGTACTACAAATAACATCTACTTTATAATACTATAAAGTAGATCCGTGAACAGTAGCTTTTAATGTAAGCCTGGTATTTATTTTTTTCTTTAGGGACCACCATTTAGATAATTTTGTCTTCAGTGAGACTCAAAAATGGTGACTGAGAAGAAAAACCCTGTCAGGAAACTTTTTACTGAGGTGAAGGAGTCAAAGGGCCATCTTTTCAATGACTTTTATCCAATTTGCCTTCTTCGTAAAAACAAAGACATCTCCCCTTGCTGGTGATTAGAAGGACTGCAATTCTATTTTTAAAACCCAGAGGCTGAATCCATCTTGTGTAAAAAGTAAGACTTTCATGTTTTCATGTTTGTGTACTTCTTGCCTTCTTGTGACTGTGGCTCTTTAGGAGTCATTTTTTTCTGCTTTGTGTCTCTTTGTGGTTGTTTTGTGTATCTATATAGCTGCTTTTATGTCTTCGTTGTGGATGTTTTATCCATTCAGTAATTTATCTATGACCTAAATAAACCGACTACTCATCATCTTGTCAGTGTGTTCGGGGGGTGCAGGCAAACACAGCTCAGTCAGACAGATATGAGGTTTATCTGAGGACCGTCCCACTCTATTTATAAAGCACAACAGCATGGCTGATTAAAGTGCTGTACAATAACGGCAAACATAAAAGACAAACACAGACAAAGACATCCCAGAGTTCTTTACTTATTGAAATTATGGTTACCAATGATCATGCCGATTTCACAGCTCTGGTCCCTGTAGCCGCAGCTCATCATCGTTCCCACTGTGTCGTTCACCATGGCAACCGAGCCAATATGATAGTCCTGCAGAGAAGAAGACAGGCAGACAGGTTGGGAAATGGGAAGAATTACTCGCCGATTCAAATATGAGGCCCACAAACAATTTAACATAACATTTTCTGTCAGCACATCAGCATGTGGTGCTACTGATTTTATCCCTTACAGTTAAGTCCACGTCTTTTTAGACAATAACAGATTTTTTTTGTAGCTTTGCTTCTGCACTCGTGGCTGGTATACAAGCTGCAGTTATTCTGATGCTCGAACATCACGAGTGAGTTAGCATCAATTGAAACAGCAATGAGATACACACAAGTCTGCTCTGCACTGTATGCAGTGTCACCGAGTGTGTGTGTATAAAGAAACATTGTGCTGAATGGTAAAACACTAAAACGCTGCAGCTGGAAGAACGGCTCTGCAGGCCAGAGCTGAAACACATGAATGTGATTTCTGGTGTTTTTGGACCGACCCCTCTCCTGTGAATGGCCTCTTTCAGTAGCTGGACCACGTCTTTCCCTTCCACCCCGGAGCAGTTGAAGCCTTTGGTCCAGCGGATCAGAATGCTCTGTGCAGAAAAACACAATTTACAGAATCTATCAGTGACATCGCCGTGAACACGAGGACTGACACTGAGTTCACCTCAGAAATAAAATCTGCTTTCAGGAATGTTTGGACTGCAGGAAGAGGCACAGAAACCCCGGGGAGAGTCCAGGGTCTCTAAGGGTCACCCTTCTTGGATCTCTGTGGTAGTTTTTTTAGGTTTTGTCTCTTTGTTTATGTTTTCTGCACTTTTATGATAGTTTTCTGTCTCTGTGATTATTTCTGATAATTTTCTTTTCCTTCTAAAAACTCATCTAAACCACCTTTAAAACCATGAACAGCCTAACCAGCTACAGGCTACACTGCTGATGTCTCCTCAAACAGCCAAAACACACAGGTCACTGTTGTGTATTTACACTGTGTGTGTGTGTGTGTGTGTGTGTGTGTGTGTGTGTGTGTGTGTGTGTGTGTGTGTGTGTGTGGGAGACCTTGTCGATTTCCAGCTGTTCACAGGGGAAGGAGAAGGTGAAGCCCAGAGGAAGAGTTTGACCCTTCAGGTTATGAGATTCAAGGAAATCTCCGAGACAGGTGGCGATGTGGTCGAACAGCTGCACAGAGACAGACGTGAATTTTGGGGATTTGCACGCTTCCGTTTGCTTTGTTTTCCTTCAGTGTGTATTTGTGTCACCTGTTCTCCAGTTCCCAGCATCATGTCCTGCGGTATGGTGCAGATCTGACTGCCCATATTCAGAACCTTCTGCGCCTCCTCCTCCACACGGACGTGAAGCACACGGAAGTTTGTTCCTCCCAGATCCAACGCCAGGAAGTCGCCTTTCTCTGCCGACCGCATGATGAAGATTTAGTTACAGGAAGCCATCTTTAAAATATGATTATAGCTTTTATGATTATAATACTGTCCTTTTATTTCCCTGCACAGGTCTCTGACAATCTAAAGTGGAGGAAGTTGTGAAATACTTTGAGTGTTTTCATCATTGCTGCAGTGCCAATGCAGACATGCTATCAGACCCCGTTCACCTCCCGGCCAACAACTGTTCGACCTGCGAATCACTGAAAACCCTCCCACAGCCATTTAAGCTTTAACCGCTTAGATTCACCACATCAGCAGCTAGCTGTCTAGGGTTCTTCTACTGTAGCCACGTGAAGACGACTGAAGCCTTAAACATTAATTTTTGCACTGATACAAAAACCCAATCACTGCATGTGGCAGTGGGGAGTCAGCTTTGTCCCAGTGTGCACATAAAACACAAATATGTAGGACTGCTTTTTTTATCTGCACAATATCTAAATTAGAAACAGCCTGTCTCAGAGTGATGCTCAAACGCTAGTTCATGCATTTATTACTTCTAAGCTGGACGACTGTAAAGCTTTATTATGAGGATAATAGTTCCTATAAAGCCTCCAAACGCAGCAGCAGGAGTACAAACAGGAACTATGAGATATCATCATTCTCTCATACTGGCTTCTCTTCACTGGCTCCATGTTAAATAGAGACTGAATTTAAAGTCATTCTCCGCACATGTAAAGTCACAAATGTCTTAATTTTAAGAGAAACAGTCACAGAGCTTAATCATTAGGACACATCTGGACTGTAGCTCCAGGCCTCACGTGGTGTGAGCATGTGTAATAATGATAATGGATTGGATTTATATAGCGCTTTTCAAGGCACCCAAAGCGCTTTACAATGCCAGTATTCATTCACTCTCGCATTCACACACTGGTGGAGGCAAGCTACAGTTGTAGCCACAGCTGCCCTGGGGCAGACTGACAGAAGCGAGGCTGCCATATCGCGCCATCGGCCCCCCTCTGGCCAACACCAGTAGGCGGTAGGGTAAAGTGTCTTGCCCAAGGACACAACGACCAGGACAGAGAGCCCGGGGATCGAACCGGTGACCTTCCGGTTGCAGATGCACTTCCCAACCCCCTGAGCCACGGTCGCCGGAACAGCCAAAGGGTAAACCACACAATTCTGTTTTTTATGTTTTATTGTTTTTGACTTTTATCTGAAAATGTCCTTACCCGTCCCATCAGGCGTGGCCCTGACAAAGGTGGGCAGCATCTTGACGGGCGCATTGTGGTGCGAGTGATTCTCTAAACCTCGGATCAGATCCTCCTTGAGCCAAGCCGAAACCTCCTGCAGCGTCTCCGGAGACAGCTGGAAAGGCTGCAGATACATCTCCACCTGCAGAGGGAGGCCGTGTCACGTGAACAGCATAAAGACATAAAGGTGTTCAGGGCGTCAACACCGCCCACACGTCAGTGCCCTCGAGGGAAACCCAAACGAGGCAACTGCGTCGTTGAACCACGTTTAACCACAAGATGGCGACAGCCCTGCCGATGCAGCTCCGTCCTGACGAGATGAAACACATTCTGAATTATTCCCTCAGTCGGAGTTCCTGAAGCTACGTGACAAACAAAGAGGTTCTCAGATAAATGTGATCATAGTGGTTCTGAGTTTTATGTTTGTTACTTTAAGAAGCTTTTAAAGGTCTAAAGCAGTAATCAATCTGTGTGGCTGTGTAGAAGTTTAACTTTCTGTTTAGAGCTCATCTTCTCTGCTGTATCAAACTGTTATCAGTGTTTAAATTATTGATTCACAGTAAGAAATGAATCTGATATAAACCTAAACACTAGCCACGGTTGGAGATCCTCTTTCTCTGAGTTAAACTTTGTCCCAGGATCAGATGCTGCCATGAAGCAGGGATACAAACGTGTCTGCCTCCTCTTTGTCTGTGACAAAGTTTATTCTCCTCCACTGTCCTCGTGCCTCCACATGCTCGTTTCTGGGTTCCCCCCTCCCAACAGACGAGGTTGACTTCATTCCTCCATCGAGACTCTGACAGGTAAATGTTTAGCCGGGAGGACATTCAACATTTGGAAGTGAAACTAAAGTTTTATGTGCTTCATTCAATTTAAAATAAACTTGAAACCACTGTGGTTCAAAAGTAACCGGACACCTCCTAGCTTAATATTTCTTCTGTAGCCTCAACACTGGCTTCTCACAGCTGATCCACAGGAAGTGAAGAAGATGAAGATGAAACCAGTCGCTGGCACTGTGGCTGCACAGCGAGTCAGGAAGGTGTTTCCTGTCGTAAAATGGCTCAGGGTGTTCCGGGTTTGGCTGCCACTTTTGTGGCAGTCGAGGAAATTCAGCGCTCAGAGGAAGCGGAGAAGCCAAGCCAACACCACAATGACTGAGTTAAACATATTTTCACTCGGTGATTCATGTGTTCGATTCATCGTGTGGCTCAGGTACAGCTATTATAGCTATTATACGTTTTTGCTTTGCTGATTTTCTCGGTGCCTTTCTATTCTCTCACATAGAGCCTACATGTCTGTGTAACAGCGTTTGTGCTGTATGTATGTAGAGTGCATACATGTTCTGGACAGGTTCTGCATACTTTGAAGCTTCAGTGAGACACGGCAGTGAGACCTGCTGGTTGCCGTGGAGGCCTTTTGAAGCCAAAAGTGTGGATGAAACGTTGGAGTCAAAGCTGTGCCGAGTAACAGACTAATTAATGTGTGAATTTTACTCACTGAAACTGAAGCACGAACTTCGGAATGGTCTGAAACAGTAATATTAGTCAGAGAATCTATTAAAAATGCCCCAAACATCGTAAGCGATGAAGGCTAGCAGCTACATGTGGACGTGTTTATTTCTGACAAAAGGTTTTAACACGGCAGTTTCTGACTGACTGCTGGAGCCTCACATAGACGGTAGAGGAACTGCAGCACTCCTTTATTCAGCTCCAGAGGTTGAGCCGTGGTCGTTCTGATAATTACTGATAAAACAAATCATTCTGCAAAAACAAAGTTGATTTATGCAGAACAAAGTAAACGCTCCGGAAAAAAGGAATGCATTCGTGGAAGATGAAATCCTCGACTTGGAGACATCATTGTGAGTTAACAACCTGAGGGTGGATGTGTTCATGACTTCGCTCTTAGTTCATGTTTAACATTGGAGCCATATTTTTGAGGTCTTCCTCTCCTCTCCATCTTATCTTTAAGACTTCGTGGCACCACATCACCCCAACAGGGCGCTCCTTTAGGCTTCCCACAATGCACTGAGTGTTTGTTCTATACACCAGTCCGAATTTAATTATTAGTTCTTATTAATATCTGGCTCTCTTCTCTTCTTTTCAGTCATGTTTTCCTCCCCTCCCTGAGCCTGGTTCTGCTGGAGGTTTCTTCCTGTTAAAAGAGAGTTTTTCTTTCCCACTGTCACCAAAGCACTCGCTCAATGGGTTTTCTCTCTACCTTATATATAATATAAAGCGCCCCGAGGTGACTGTTGTTGTGATTTGGTGCTACACAAATAAAACTGAATTGAACTGAGTAACAATTCAGAGAAATTCCCTCAAATTTTCAAGAGTTTGGAGTCACATTTTTGCTGTGGTCTCAGAGTTTCCTTCATTTCATTGTTTTCTGACTGTGAACTTAAACTTTTTCCTTAGATGTCCGTTATGGTCCCGAAATACTATTTCTAATATTCTCGGATACTTTTAACTCCTCATCTGGTGAATACTCAGATTTTTCTTCTGGAACAGATACTTTAGAGGATCAATTCAACTTTACTGGCTGACTGATTTCATCCTGGAACAAACCGGTGTTTTTTATATTAGTTTAGTCACGTTTGGTTTGTTTTGCTTATTATTGTCAGGGATCAGTCGCCAGCATCATGGAAATGGACCAGTAAACCGAAGGTTGCTGAAACCTTTAGTCTTGGCAACAGTCTTTGGCGATCATCGTGGGAGTCATCAGAGCCTCGCCCTTAAAAACCTCATAAAAAAAAACAAACTCCCTGGATGTCATAGAAATCGATGCGATTGTGCTGCTTGTCACGAACACAAGTGAGATAGAAGTTTTGTGGAAATGAGGTTTGGCTCCGATTTCTTATTCATGAAGTTGCAGCTGAAAAACTTAAAGTTGTCACTTTAAAAATGATGAAATACATAAAGTCATGATTAAAGTTAGTAAACCAATGACTGACCATAAATCTGACAAATGAAAAAATATGATTCTTTGTTCCTATGTTTTCCTGACCTCTGTCAGGATTTCACTCAGCTGTAAAGAGGACTTCACTAATGGTCTGCGGCAGCTCGCAGCTACTTTCTGTTCTTTGTGTGCTTTAAATATTCACCTGCTCTGTTTACGTCTGTGTAACAAGTGTTTCGTGCTTTCGTGTGAAGATTATTATATTGCTGTTTGCCACTCAGGGAGACGGGAATGTTGGTTTTTCATGTGATTTTAGCCCTGTTTTTATGCCCATTTTCATTTTTTACACTGCTGTAAACAAACACAGATATTTAAACACACATACTTTATGGACTCTCCTTTCTTCAATGTGCAAGATACTTGGTACCAGGCTGTACGAGTCTTTGAGTGGTCCTGAGAGCACTGGCTTCATTTTCCAGCCCTGAAGCCTGATGCTGAACCTCACTGAGCAGTGCTAGCAGCTGTGGCAATGTGTAAGACAACAGCTGGATCATTTTTCACCAAAAGAAGAATCCCCGTGACTTAAGCTAGCCTGAATTTTCTGATGAATTCTCAGTAAACTTTGGTAGCTTTGCTCAGCACATTTAAAGTGTTAAATTCTTTAGTTTCTGACAAGTTATCTGCAAAGACAAAGATATCATCATCATCATGTGATTCAAGCTTTTGGATTTTCCCTTCTGAACAGTGCAATAAGAGGCTAAAACCATAACGTCAGACTGAGCAAACATGCAGGAACCTTTAAGGTGATATTTACTTTAAAAGGTATTTCATAATTACTGTTAATAACCAATAAAATACATTTAATTGGTTTTGTATCTGCACAGGGACTTTTTAATGCTGTATTCTCATTAATTAGCATGCCAACATGCAGAAATAAAACATATATCCTGTGTTCACTGAACCTTATCATGTTGATCGTAGTGTATATATGCAAGTGTATCTTCCAAAACTCATCTTAGATGTGTGACTAAATCGCAATCAAATGTACTAAATAAATTGCCTAGACCAGGATTATCAAGCTCTATATAACTAATCTCAAAATGAATGGTGACATGTACGTTACATGGACATTGTTGTGCAGTGGGACTTTGGGATCACTGGAATGTGTGGTCACATAATTAAATAAATGTTCATGAGACAGCAAAGCTAAAAGTGCCTGTAATTATTATTTTGTTGTATAAAATAAATATCTAGCTTGCAAAGAAAAACTATAAAATATGTATTCATGATTTATGTGTTTGGTGTTTATGGCGTGTGACTTTATAAAGTGATATAAAGAATATAAAAAAACAACAACATAATAAATTAAAACAGACTTCTGTGTTTTAAACATGAACGAGACGAACATGTGCTGCAGGCCTGGCAACAACTGCCTGTATGTTGGGTTTTTGCTAGTTATCTATCGAATACTGTCTCTACCACAAAAAAACATACATACAACAAGGTGACACATACCTTACTGGGCACGTCCGGAGGGATGCTGTCCAGGTGCAGGGTGGCGGTGTCGTCGCTCATTTTGGCTTTCTTGGTTATCTAAAGGTTAAAAGGTTAAAAGGTTAAAAGACGATGAATTAAGCTGGCAGGGTTAAATTATCAGATAAAGAGGACAATAAGACTCAGATAAAATTAAAGAAATAAAGATAATATGACGTCTTCTGAGACTTCGCCCTGTTGTTGCCCTGACAGGTTTAAAAAACAAATCAATCAATGATTTTTAAGTTGCAGACTAATTTTCCCAGAGTCAACGCTACAGCATCTCACGTGCCCGTGAGTTTATGGTACGTGTTGGTGGTCTGCATTTATTTGAGCCGTGCCATAACCACAATGATTGTTCGTGAAACCTGACTGGTCTTTTTCTGTGGTTACTGTTCATACAAAATGGGAAAGTAAGGATGGACTCTTTGCCTCTGAAAACAACTTTGCTGCATGTCTAATTTGTACAACACTAAAAACATAAATAAGAGGATATCAGGACTGTAACAGCCACAGCCTCAATTGTTGGACCACAGTTTTCGTTGATACAGTTTTGGGGATTTTTTTTTAAAGGGAGTTAAAACACTGGGGGGGAAAAAGTATTTTTACCACACTCACGATCAACTGATCAAGTGGACGCTTGTTGCTATCCAGCACCCAAAATATGTGTAAATTTCTACTTACTGAGGAGCAAGTTGAAATTTTGAGATACTTTTCTTTCATTTCATTAAAATAAACTCCATGGCTGTCTGAAAACAACTTTGCTGCATGTCTAATTTGTACACTTAGCATGCTAGCTTTAATCTGTAAAGATTAAAGCTAGCATGCTAACTTTTCATTAGCAGCTCCACAGGTGTCATGTCACAGGCAGATTATGTTTATTTTATTTAACAGAGGTAATACACAGTAATGAACACGAACACTGAAGTTAATTATGTAAATATGCCAAAAAAAAGCTGTTTCAGTTTAGAATCAGACAGCAACCTCACGCTAATTTGCACAGTGTGTATTCTGCTGTGGTTTGCTAGGTGTTGATAGGCAGAATTGATCTCAGAAATGGTGCTGCTGGAGCGGGGGGGCTAGAAGGAGGAGTTGGCCGTCCGACTGCGGTCTGGAGGGTGGGGCCTCCCTGCCGCTGCGGAGTCGGGGCGGTCTGCCTCTCCCCACCGCAGGGAAAAGGGTAACACCACCTGGGTCTGGGTGCAGTTCCCCCCTCCAGGGGCAAGGGTACCTAGACCCGGTTCGTAGAGTACGCTTGGGGAGTGTGATCGTGTGTACAGCGTCTCTTTATGTCTGTCTCCACGTTGGTTGAGTGTGGAGTAATTGCATATGAGAGCATGAGGGTGGGAATGGATGTTTGTATCTGTGTGTGCCTGTATGTCTGTGTCTATATGTCAGGTTGGGTATCAGACGCCACCTCCCTGGGGACATCTTAGGCCCTCCAAGGTTTGGAGGCCTATCTCTCCCCACCACCACTTCCCCTGCCAGTGGCGGACTCCCTCAGACATCGGTGCGTTGGTGGTTCTTTGTGTCTGGGGATGGGCGTCCAGGTACACACCGGCTCACTCCTTGGCGGCCGCTTATCGGGGCCTGGAGCCTGGGTCTCGCTCGGGCCACTTCGGAGGTGGGGTGCCCCCAGCCTCTCGGCCTGGGGCTCGGTCACTCAGGCACAGCTGGCTGCCGGCGGAGCTCACGGGCGCGTCACTGCAACTCCCCCTGGCTTCTGCTCCGCGGCTGCTGAGTGAGCCCTCATCTGGGACTCTCCTCAGCTCTTTCTGGGACAGTGGCACGGCTGCCCCTCTGTTGTTCTTCCTTGGTCTCTTGTGTTCTGGGGGCCTCTGGATGTCTGGAGTTTTGATCTCCTCCATACCTGCTTCATGCCCTGGAGGACGGGGCAGTGGCCCCCCCACACCCTCTAACAGATCATTACATGAAGGAACCTTTTAAAAAAACAAGCACGTCCATGCTCACAGGTGTACACACGGGTGATCACACCCACAAACTACACCCTTTTTGGCTCCTACCTCAAAGCACACTGTGTTCTGTTGATCTTATGTGCTGCACAATAATGTTTAATATTTAGTATTTACTGTCATATTCCCATATATGATTGTGATGTTGTTTATTCTATTACTCTTGTTCTCTTCTGCTTGTTTTCTTTTTTCTTTCTCAACAGGTGATCCAGGTGATCGATAGATGCATTTTTGCAAGGTGAGGGAGTCTTTTGGCCCGTGTTGACCTGAGAACGTCACACAGGTGCTGCAGACGTGTCCTCTGGACATCCTGTTTTACTGACATTTGATATACGATTAATCGAGCCAACAACCACATTACGTTCAGAGTCACTTCCTTCCACACTCTGATGCGTGGGGTGAACTTCAGCAGGCCGAGTCTACGTGTCTGAATGCTCAGAGTTGCTGTCCTGTGACTGGCTGATGGTTTTGTGGTTTTTTTATTTGCTTCCTGCCTCTTTCTCTTACAGCATCCAGTAATTGAGTAAATCAGCAAAGCGCTAAGTTACACTACAGCAGGGATTACTCTAGTGACCTCCTGACTCCTGTGGATTAGGGTTTTTGGGTGGAGTAGCCTCTGAGACCACATTACAAAGTAAAAAACAAAACAAAAAAACAGCTCCCAGGTAAACCTGCAACGCTTCACTGCTCTTCACACCTGTCAATTCTTAAACGACGCCCCATATTTTTCAGGTGACACATCATCAGTGACATAAGAATTTCTGATTCTTTTGCACTTTTATTTTGAAATAAGTTAAACTGCCTGCATCAGCGCGCTGAAAAGTTCCTGAGAATGTGCGGTGTAGTCTAACTGAGCCAAAGGTCCCGAGCAGCGCAACCCCGTCAGAGTGACAGGGGCTAGCGAAAAAACACAAAACAGCAGCTCGGGGTCCTTTACCACGACGCAGGGGGTCTCAGGGGGAGTGGATGGGCAGTGAAGTCACCAACCAGCTGCTCGCAATGATGCAAATGCTGGTGGAAACTCCTCATCCTCTCTGCGTAAAAGCCACGAACAGTGAAGCGAACTCAGACTCACCTCTGCGTCTCACTCCGCGCGCTCAGGCTCACAGCTTTGAACTTCCTCAATGAATGAGAGGCAGAGAGAGCGTGTGAGGTGCTCATTTTGGGAACCGTTTACACCCACTTCGTGACGAAACACGGCGACCTCCCGCTGCTTCAACGAGCAGATTTACAGCTGCATAAAAATCCCGGGGTCGTGCCAGAGAGTTTCCGATGTTTCTGCGTGTTAGATGTGGAACATCTTTGCTGATGTCAGTGAACCCACTGTAGTGATCTGGAAATATGACGGAGACATATATAAAGACTAAAAAACAGCAGTTTCTGAAGTTTCCGAAATTCTTCAATCAGTCACTAACAGCGTGTTTGTGGAGCCATGATGTTCCTGCTGCCCTCTCCGTCTGAGCTCTCTTCAAAAACACATCATAAAACCAAAATGACTCCACATCACTCACGTTTGACCTGTTTGTGATGGATTACAGGTCAAAAGTCATTTTTAACAGTTTAACCAACCTCCAGGGTGCAGGCTCCCCAAAGGGTGGGGGTGAAGCTGATGTGGATACACACACAGAGAAATTATGAATTATATATATATATATATATATATATATATATAAACACCCAGCACGCCCCTGCGGGCGGTTTATCCTTCAAGCTCGGGTCCTCTACCAGAGGCCTGGGAGCTTGAGGGTCCTGCGCAGTATCTTAGCTGTTCCCAGGACTGCGCTCTTCTGGACAGAGATCTCCGATGTTATTCCCGGGATCTGCTGGAGCCACTCGCCTAGCTTGGGAGTCACCGCACCTAGTGCTCCGATTACCACGGGGACCACCGTTACCTTCACCCTCCACATCCTCTCGAGCTCTTCTCTGAGCCCTTGGTATTTCTCGAGCTTCTCGTGTTCCTTCTTCCTGATATTGCTGTCATTCGGAACCGCTACATCGATCACTACGGCCATCTTCTTCTGTTTGTCTACCACCACTATGTCCGGTTGGTTAGCCACCACCATTTTATCCGTCTGTATCTGGAAGTCCCACAGGATCTTAGCTCGGTCATTCTCCACCACCCTTGGGGGCATCTCCCATTTTGACCTCGGGACTTCCAGGTTATACTCGGCACAGATGTTCCTGTACACTATGCCGGCCACTTGGTTATGGCGTTCCATGTATGCCTTGCCTGCTAGCATCTTGCACCCTGCTGTTATGTGCTGGATTGTCTCTGGGGCATCTTTACACAGCCTGCACCTGGGGTCTTGCCTGGTGTGATAGACCCCAGCCTCTATGGATCTTGTGCTCAGAGCTTGTTCTTGTGCTGCCATGATTAGTGCCTCTGTGCTGTCTTTCAGTCCAGCTTTGTCCAGCCACTGGTAGGATTTCTGGATATCAGCCACCTCCTCTATCTGCCGGTGGTACATACCGTGCAGGGGCCTGTCCTTCCATGATGGTTCCTCGTCTCCCTCCTCTTTCTTGGGTTTCTGCTGCCTGAGGTATTCACTGAGCACTCGGTCAGTTGGAGCCATCTTCCCAATGTATTCTTGGATGTTCCTTGTCTCATCCTGGACTGTGGTGCTGACACTCACCAGTCCCCGGCCCCCTTCCTTCCGCTTAGCGTACAGCCTCAGGGTGCTGGACTTGGGGTGAAACCCTCCATGCATGGTAAGGAACTTTCTTGTCTTTATGTCAGTGGCTTCTATCTCCTCCTTTGGCCAGCCTATTACCCCAGCAGGGTACCTGATCACGGGCAGGGCGTACGTGTTGATGGCCCGGATCTTGTTCTTACCATTCAGCTGACTCCTCAGGACTTGCCTGACCCTCTGCAGCTACTTGGTGGTTGCAGCTTTTCTAGCGGCCTCTTCATGGTTCCCATTCGCCTGCGGGATCCCCAGGTACTTGTAACTGTCCTCTATGTCTGCAATGTTGCCTTCTGGTAGTTCAATCCCCTCAGTTCTGACTACCTTCCCTCTCTTTGTTACCATCCGACTACACTTCTCCAGTCCGAACGACATTCCAATGTCATTGCTGTATAGCCTGGTAGTGTGGATCAGTGAATCGATGTCTCGTTCACTCTTGGCATACAGCTTGATGTCATCCATGTACAGGAGGTGGCTGACAACTGCTCCGTTCCGTAGTCGGTATCCATAGCCAGCCTTGTTAATGATCTCACTGAGGGGGTTCAGGCCTATGCAGAACAGCAGTGGGGACAGAGCATCTCCTTGGTAGATCCCGCACTTGATGGTGACTTGTGCTATGGGCTTGGAGTTGGCCTCTAGTGTTGTACGCCACATCCCCATTGAGTTCCTGATGAAGGCTCTTAGGGTCCCATTGATCTTGTACAATTCTAGGCATTCCAGTATCCAGCTGTGGGGCATTGAGTCATAGGCCTTCTTGTAATCAATCCAGGCAGTGCACAGGTTGGTCAGTCTGGTCTTGCAGTCTCAGCTGACTGTTCTGTCTACCAGTAGCTGGTGTTTTGCGCCTCTGGTATTCTTGCCAATTCCTTTCTGTGTCCCGCTCATGTATTGACCCATGTGCCTGTTCATCTTAGCCGATATGATGCCTGACAGGAGCTTCCATGTAGTACTGAGGCAGGTTATTGGTCGGTAGTTGGAGGGGACCGGTCCCTTCTTGGGGTCCTTGGGGATCAGGACCGTCCGACCTTCGGTTAGCCATTCCGGGTGTCTCTCGTTAACTAGCAGCTGGTTCATTTGTGCTGCCAGGCGCTCGTGGAGTGCAGTCAGCTTCTTTAGCCAGTAGGCGTGAACCATGTCGGGCCCTGGTGCTGTCCAACTCTTCATACTGGAGACCCTTTCTTGGATATCTGCCACTGTGATGGTTACTGGACCCTGTTCAGGGAGTTCGCTGTGGTCTGCCCTCAGATCCACTAGCCACTGAGCATTGCCGTTATGGGTTGCGTCCTTCTCCCATATGCCCTTCCAGTATTGCTCCGTCTCCAGCCTTGGTGGTGCTGTTCTCTTATATATATATATATATATATATATATATATATATATATATATATATATATATATATATATATATATATATTCATATATATATATATATTCATATATATATATATGAATAAGCTTGCTCCTACTTACTGAGGAGCAAGTTGAAATTTTGAGATACTTTTCTTTCAGTTGCATGAAGAAGCTTGCAGATGAATCAAATAATCATTAAAATAAACTCCATAGCTGAAACATGTTACCTGAATGATCTGTAAAGATTAAAGCTAGCATGCTAACTTTTCATTAGCAGCTCCACGGGTGTCATGTCACAGGCAGATTATGTTTATTTTATTTAACAGAGGTAATACACAGTAATGAACACGAACACTGAAGTTAATTATGTAAATATGCCAAAAAAAGCTGTTTCAGTTTAGAATCAGACAGCAACCTCACGCTAATTTGCACAGTGTGTATTCTGCTGTGGTTTGCTAGGTGTTGATAGGCAGAATTGATCTCAGAAATGGTGCTGTCGGTAAAAATGCAAAAAGTTGCACCTTTTGAAACATTGTGGTTTCAGCAGTTAGACACAGCTTTTCATTTAACAGTGAACTGTTTCTGTTTGTATTGCACTTTTTCCAGGTTTACTGCGCTCGGAGGTTAGTTCATGATTTTTAAGGTAACACCTTTATCTCTTTCACCTAGCATGAGCCTCAGTGATCCTTTCACGAGGGGAAAAATATGTTGTTCCCCGAGAGGTATCAGCAATCGATTTCACAGCAACTGCCTGCAACTACTTACAATTTTACAGTAAAAGTCAGAAAAGTAAAATGTTGCTCACTGTGATAACCCTCAGAAGTCATTATTAATAAACCTAACACTTCGCTATTAGAAAACATACATCTTATCCTTTTTAAAAAAAATTCTCCCAAGTCTTGGAAATCAGCAGACAAAGTAATCACACTGTCAGTCCAACATCCAATGAGGTTTATTGTAATAGTCATTCATTCATTAAGGTATTTTTATCTGTTTTTATTATGTTATTGTTTTATAATCAGCTCTTTATAGTGCTTTTTCTGGTCTCGATGGCCGTCTGCTTCCAGAATTGTTTGAATTCGCTCCTTCAATTCAGCAAGGTGAGGGAGTCTTTTGGCCCGTGTTGACCTGAGAACGTCACACAGGTGCTGCAGACGTGTCCTCTGGACATCCTGTTTTACTGACATTTGAGCTATACGATTCTCTGTGCACCCCACAGACTCAGAGCCAACAACCACATCACGTTCAGAGTCACTTCCTTCCACACTCTGATGCGTGGGGTGAACTTCAGCAGGCCGAGTCTACGTGTCTGAATGCTCAGAGTTGCTGTCCTGTGACTGGCTGATGGTTTTGTGGTTTTTTTATTTGCTTCCTGCCTCTTTCTCTTACAGCATCCAGTAAATCAGCAAAGCGCTAAGTTACACTACAGCAGGGATTACTCTAGTGACCTCCTGACTCCTGTGGATTAGGGTTTTTGGGTGGAGTAGCCTCTGAGACCACATTACAAAGTAAAAAACAAAACAAAAAAACAGCTCCCAGGTAAACCTGCAACGCTTCACTGCTCTGCACACCTGTCAATTCTTAAACGACGCCCCATATTTTTCAGGTGACACATCATCAGTGACATAAGAATTTCTGATTCTTTTGCACTTTTATTTTGAAATAAGTTAAACTGCCTGCATCAGCGCGCTGAAAAGTTCCTGAGAATGTGCGGTGACCCTGAGGAGAGGCAGAGATGAAGAATAACCACGATAACAAGATCCCGGCTGTGAATGTGCCGGTTAGACTTGGCTTGTTCAGTTAGAACAAGTCTGACTAGTTCTAACTGAGCCAAAGGTCCCGAGCAGCGCAAACCCCGTCAGAGTGACAGGGGCTAGCGAAAAAACACAAAACAGCAGCTCGGGGTCCTTTACCACGACGCAGGGGGTCTCAGGGGGAGTGGATGGGCAGTGAAGTCACCAACCAGCTGCTCGCAATGATGCAAATGCTGGTGGAAACTCCTCATCCTCTCTGCGTAAAAGCCACGAACAGTGAAGCGAACTCAGACTCACCTCTGCGTCTCACTCCGCGCGCTCAGGCTCACAGCTTTGAACTTCCTCAATGAATGAGAGGCAGAGAGAGCGCGTGAGGTGCTCATTTTGGGAACCGTTTACACCCACTTCGTGACGAAACACGGCGACCTCCCGCTGCTTCACGAGCAGATTTACAGCTGCATAAAAATCCCGGGGTCGTGCCAGAGAGTTTCCGATGTTTCTGCGTGTTAGATGTAGAACATCTTTGCTGATGTCAGTGAACCCACTGTAGTGATCTGGAAATATGACGGAGACATATATAAAGACTAAAAAACAGCAGTTTCTGAAGTTTCCGAAATTCTTCAATCAGTCACTAACAGCGTGTTTGTGGAGCCATGATGTTCCTGCTGCCCTCTCCGTCTGAGCTCTCTTCAAAAACACATCATAAAACCAAAATGACTCCACATCACTCACATTTGACCTGTTTGTGATGGATTACAGGTCAAAAGTCATTTTTAACAGTTTAACCAACCTCCAGGGTGCAGGCTCCCCAAAGGGTGGGGGTGAAGCTGATGTGGATACACACACAGAGAAATTATGAATTATGTGTATATATATATATATATATATATATGTATTAGGGGTGCAACGATACACAAAATTCACGGTTCGGTTCGGTTCGATACTTTGGTGTCACGGTTCGATATTTTTTCGATACAAAAAAAATGTTCATGCCTTTTTAATTTGTCATTTATTAAAATTATAAATATATATTTTAACTCAAAAGTACAGTTTTTAAATTTAACCCTAACCCTTGTGCATGTTTTTTATTTTGACAGCGAATGCGCACCTGTGGACCACTTATGTGCAGCCCTGGTTATTTAGCTCATCATATTGCAGCCACAGAAATTCTTTTGTCCATGAAACCATAAAGCTGCACTTTCTTTTTGCCTTATAGTCTGATTTGTCATAACTTCTCCGTTTTGTGGTAAGCTTTTCTTTGGCTGTCACTTCTTCACCCTGACCTGTCTTATTTGGCTCAGCAGAACTGAAATGCTTTTACACGCTCACTCACATAAGCTCAGCGATTCTCTGCGCGATCAACCTCTCACATGTTTAAGCTTGCTGCGGGAGATTTCACTTGTCATGTTTGCATAGTAAGCTAACGATTAATAAGACGATGTCAGAGGAATTGGTGCACAAATTATCATCACTCACAGATCAGTGCTGTCGCTCTCTATACACAGTTCGCACGATTGCAAAGTGAAAGCAAAAAAACAAGCGCAAATTCAAACGCGACTTCAATATGTCACATATTGACAGTGGCTCACCGATGCCAATGACATAATTACCCAGCTACATTTCTGAAAGAATGCAAAAGCATTGACATATATTTTTCCTACAATAGCCCGACGGGCAGGGAAGAGATAGATTTGGTAGCCCGACTGAAAAAATCGCTAGCTCCGGGACGTCGGGCTAGCGATATTGCAAGCCCTGTATCTGATTGAGGAATCACTCATCTTTGGAAAAGAGAGTTTATTACAGAGAAATGGCTCTTTCCAAAATAAAAGCTATACTATCCGCTTCTTCTGGGCTATATTCTCAGCAGCATAAGGAGAATCATGTGCTAACAGCTGTCTAAATGACTCGGCTAAAGTTAGTAGCATGCTTGTTGTTTTTGTCTTTGCACTAGGATGATGTCGGCGTAAATGTGCAGTCATATTCGTTGTGTTCCCACTAGTGCTTTCAGGTTAATCTCGTTGAAATGACCTTAACGCCACAACACGGCAAATCTCCGTTAACGAGCTACCGCCGATCGCTCCGTGCATGGGGCTACACGGCAAACACGTTAACGAGCTAACTGCGCTAACACACTAGTTCACACCAATGTAATTGAGCATTGCATGGCACATCCAACATACTGTTTTACTTTAGTCCATGACTCGCTTACCTTCACGGTCATACGTCACATGAAAACCAAAATAATTCCAAACGCCAGATCTGAATGTTGCAAGTAGAGCTTAACTTCTGTCTCGCTAGCTTGCCCTGCGCTCTTCCTTCTGACTATGCTGTCTGTGTTGAGCGCTCAGTGGATCTGCACTCGACAGTGCAGCCTAGGCGGAGTAGTCGAACACAGATTCACTGAGCGCTCAACACAGACAGCATCGTCAGAAGGAAAATTGATAAATAATTACAAATGTTGTATTGTTCGATACATATGCGTACCGAACCGAAAGCACTGTATCGAACGGTTCAATATCGATACGAATATCGTTGCACCCCTAATATATATATACATATATATATTCATATATATATATATATGAATAAGCTGTTTCAGTTTAGAGTCAGATGGCAACCTCATGCTAATTTGGGCACTGGGGGGGGGGGAAGTATTTTTACCACACTCACGATCAACTGATCAAGTGGACGCTTGTTGCTATCCAGCACCCAAAATATGTGTAAATTTCTACTTACTGAGGAGCAAGTTGAAATTTTGAGATACTTTTCTTTCAGTTGCATGAAGAAGCTTGCAGATGAATCAAATAATCATTAAAATAAACTCCATAGCTGAAACATGTTACCTGAATGATCTGTAAAGATTAAAGCTAGCATGCTAACTTTTCATTAGCAGCTCCACAGGTGTCATGTCACAGGCAGATTATGTTTATTTTATTTAACAGAGGTAATACACAGTAATGAACACGAACACTGAAGTTAATTATGTAAATATGCCAAAAAAAGCTGTTTCAGTTTAGAATCAGACAGCAACCTCACGCTAATTTGCACAGTGTGTATTCTGCTGTGGTTTGCTAGGTGTTGATAGGCAGAATTGATCTCAGAAATGGTGCTGCGGTAAAAATGCAAAAAGTTGCACCTTTTGAAACATTGTGGTTTCAGCAGTTAGACACAGCTTTTCATTTAACAGTGAACTGTTTCTGTTTGTATTGCACTTTTTCCAGGTTTACTGCGCTCGGAGGTTAGTTCATGATTTTTAAGGTAACACCTTTATCTCTTTCACCTAGCATGAGCCTCAGTGATCCTTTCACGAGGGGAAAAATATGTTGTTCCCCGAGAGGTATCAGCAATCGATTTCACAGCAACTGCCTGCAACTACTTACAATTTTACAGTAAAAGTCAGAAAAGTAAAATGTTGCTCACTGTGATAACCCTCAGAAGTCATTATTAATAAACCTAACACTTCGCTATTAGAAAACATACATCTTATCCTTTTTAAAAAAAATTCTCCCAAGTCTTGGAAATCAGCAGACAAAGTAATCACACTGTCAGTCCAACATCCAATGAGGTTTATTGTAATAGTCATTCATTCATTAAGGTATTTTTATCTGTTTTTATTATGTTATTGTTTTATAATCAGCTCTTTATAGTGCTTTTTCTGGTCTCGATGGCTGTCTGCTTCCAGAATTGTTTGAATTCGCTCCTTCAATTCAGCAAGGTGAGGGAGTCTTTTGGCCCGTGTTGACCTGAGAACGTCACACAGGTGCTGCAGACGTGTCCTCTGGACATCCTGTTTTACTGACATTTGAGCTATACGATTCTCTGTGCACCCCACAGACTCAGAGCCAACAACCACATTACGTTCAGAGTCACTTCCTTCCACACTCTGATGCGTGGGGTGAACTTCAGCAGGCCGAGTCTACGTGTCTGAATGCTCAGAGTTGCTGTCCTGTGACTGGCTGATGGTTTTGTGGTTTTTTTATTTGCTTCCTGCCTCTTTCTCTTACAGCATCCAGTAATTGAGTAAATCAGCAAAGCGCTAAGTTACACTACAGCAGGGATTACTCTAGTGACCTCCTGACTCCTGTGGATTAGGGTTTTTGGGTGGAGTAGCCTCTGAGACCACATTACAAAGTAAAAAACAAAACAAAAAAACAGCTCCCAGGTAAACCTGCAACGCTTCACTGCTCTTCACACCTGTCAATTCTTAAACGACGCCCCATATTTTTCAGGTGACACATCATCAGTGACATAAGAATTTCTGATTCTTTTGCACTTTTATTTTGAAATAAGTTAAACTGCCTGCATCAGCGCGCTGAAAAGTTCCTGAGAATGTGCGGTGACCCTGAGGAGAGGCAGAGATGAAGAATAACCACGATAACAAGATCCCGGCTGTGAATGTGCCGGTTAGACTTGGCTTGTTCAGTTAGAACAAGTCTGACTAGTTCTAACTGAGCCAAAGGTCCCGAGCAGCGCAAACCCCGTCAGAGTGACAGGGGCTAGCGAAAAAAACACAAAACAGCAGCTCGGGGTCCTTTACCACGACGCAGGGGGTCTCAGGGGGAGTGGATGGGCAGTGAAGTCACCAACCAGCTGCTCGCAATGATGCAAATGCTGGTGGAAACTCCTCATCACCAGGTGGAAACTCCTCATCACAATGTAACACCTTTATAAAGGTGTTACATTGTTCAAACGTTCAAAGTATATTGTACTAACATGATAGTATATTGTTAGAACAATAAACTTTACACGTTACAACGTGATATACTTCTATTTTTCTTTTGCCTGAGTGGCATCTCTACGCTTCCGTACCAAATAAACGAGAACAAAGTAATATTATATTTGAGAAAAGGCACCTGCTATCTTGATGATGGAGGCTTCATAGACCGGTGTCGTGCCAAAGTAGTGTCACGGCCCAGCGGCACGAGATAACAGAGATGGACACAAGTGCAGAAACCTAACCGGAAGCGAGACTGTAAGTGAACAGAAGGCTTATTTCCCCCCACAGTTAAACACCAGCAAAACAACACGATGCCACCACACTACAGGCGTGCAGAAAAACTAAGTTAACTAAGGGTGACCTAGACAACTCTAGGGTGCAGCTGAACAACTGAGGCAGTAGAGAGGTGGAAACTGGGCTATGAAGTGGCCGGGGCACTGTAATGAGAGGAGAGCACAGTCAACGGGATCCAGCAGACAATCGGCGATCCTCCACAGTTAAACTGAGTTGCCTTAGTTGGTTTCAGGTGGAGGGGACAGGTGGGGCGGAAGGCCCGGATGCGGTCGAGGCGTGGGGAGGCATTCAAGTGAGTGGTGGGCCAGTTGGCAACGTCGTACCAGCAGCAGGTGGCCCAGGTCCAGGAAGGCGGGGATGAGGGAGGCGAGACCTCCACTCCAGGAGCTACCTCTGAGGACAAGAAAAACAGGTAAGTCGTCACACGGGTTCTGGACAAAGCAATCACACTCCACTTGACTAACATGGGGATAGCAGATACTCAGGCGATGAACGGTCAGTGTTGCCAACTCCTCAGTAAGGAAAATCGCTGTTGGCTGTCCTAAAAGTCGCTAGAAGTCGCCAAATGACGTCATCGCCTAATTTGCATAATTGGTCATGCTAATATAATTGTAAATAACATCGTGGAAGACACATAAAGTGAGTAAAAAATGTCCTAAATGCAGTTAGAATTTATTTAGAACTACAAATTAAATTTCTTTTAGCAATTATTGTTTTTTAATGTCACAATGCCAACCCTGCTCCTTTATCCGGGCCTGGACCGGCAAAAGTGACCCGAAATTGGCACTCTGGTGGAGTGACTTTGTGTGTGAGAGTGTGTGTTTATAAGTAGTGAAGGAAACGGTTTCCAGGGCCTAATCCGTGGATCGACTTCCTTCGAGGCGTGGACGTCTATCAGCAGAGAATGTACCTTCACCTATCAGCAGAGAATGTCCCTTAGTCTGTAACACAGTCAAATATATTCTCAAGTAATATTCAAGCATGCCATTCAGCGTGTTAGTACGAGCTCGGGAGCAGCTTGGGAGAACAAGAAAACAGAGACTGCTTCAGGTTGTCTTCCCAAAGTGACTCAACTTTATTCACAAGTACAACAGTTTATATAGAGGGTAAAATTCATGAGACAGCAGATTATCAGTTTAAACCAGTACAGACCAAGATAAGGGAGCGTCTTCCTGCCCTTGGGTGAAGAAGCATCCTTTGTATAGTTTATTAGTTCAGATACAATTGTGATTATCTCAGCGACATATTTTCAAGGCACGAAATAAAGAGTTCTTTCATTAGTGAATTCTGAAACAAACCATCTGGCCTTCAACAGGCATCTCCTAAGAGATTTAGAAACTAATGTAGCTGAGGGAGTGATCTCTGTGGTATTTCAACCTTGTACCAGCCTGTGATTCTCACACATCAATTCTTGGGTCAAAGAGAAAAATAACTAAAACAAAGGGGCCTTATTGAATGACAGAGTTTTCCTGTATAATGTCACTATAAAACAATATCCAGTAAATGCTCCCATGGTACTAAAATACCTAACAAGTAGTTTTAAACTTTGTGATCCACAAAACAGCATAACAGTAAAAGAAGAACTGACTGCGTTACAGTCAGTGCGGGAGCAGCGGCTTCACTCATGCGCGATTCATTTGCCTTTTGGACGCACAGGTGTGAACGTCTCCTGCCCTGATAGCAGCTGGGGGAGGACTATCCTCCGCCTGGGAGCGCTTTGGCATGGGTGAGGTGCCCACCGCAGCACCGCTGCTTGTTGAGAGTAAGAGCAATACGCGTTTTCACGTCAAAAAGTCGTCATAAATAAGTCTCCAATAATAGCAGAAAAAGTCGCCAGATTTGTCGCTAGTCGCTTTTTAGAAAAAAAGTCGCTAAGGGGGTCTGAAAACTCGCTAAATATAGCGACAAAGTCGCTAAATTGGCAACACTGTGAACGGTTGAGTGTGCAGGTCTTATATGCTGCCGGAATAATTGTCCACAGGTGGTCAGCCAGGGAGGAGCAACCGATCTCCGCCTAAAGGAGGAGGAGCCGCTGTTGGAGACCTGCAGGTACCCACCCAGACCACGACAAGTAGTTACCCCCGGCAAAAATTGTCTCCCCATCTACGAGAGCGCGCAAAGTAGGAGGAGCCACTTGCCCAGCTCCGTTCTGTACGCTACTTGTCACTGATCTGCAGTCGACGAAATAAAGAGTAAAAGCTGGAAAACAGCAGACTTGATGAATTTAATATTAGTTTCGTGACATTGTAATGTGCTGTGTAGAAGACAATTTACCTTAAACTGTACACTGAAATAACCTGCTGGGAATACTTTGTCTAGAAAAAGACTTTGATACTATAATACTGTAAAACCAGACGCGATCATGGCAACACGTCGCTCTCCGGTGAATTTACACTCGGTTTACACTTTGTAGCGAAGCTATCACGAAGGAGTTTATTTGCAAAATCAATCACAGTATAACCAATAACTACAGTAACTCTGGAGAGGATTTCTTCTTCACAGCAAAAGTTATGGAGGGGTACAAATTTTATCAGGCTGTGTGGCATCGGCTGCCAGAAAGTGTGACACCCCCATCTGTAATCCACATTGGCGTTGCTATCACGAAGGGTATATTTGCAAAATCAATCACAGTATAACCAATAACTACAGTAACTTTGGAGAGGATTTCTTCTTCACAGCAAAAGTTATGGAGGGGTACAAAAATTATCAGGCTGGTTGGCATCGGCTGCCAGAATGTGTGACCCCTCCTCAATAATGCACATTGGCGTTGCTATCATGAAAGAGTTTTTTTGCAAAATAAATCACAGTATAACCAATAACTACAGTAACTTTGGAGAGCATTTTCTTTTTTTTTAGACTTCTTAATTTAACATCTACATCTATATATGTAGATATGTGTGTTCTCAAAATGTGTGCCATAAGAACACTAGCTGTGGACCTTTAGTGTCAACGATGTACCAGCGAAACAAATAAACACGTCTTCTGGTGGTGGGCTTTTCACACAGAGCTGGTGGAACCACCGCAAACACATCTCACACTGAATCTGTAAAAAACTAAATAAATACAAATTCCAATATTAAAATATCATTTATGGGAATTGATCATAACATTTAGCAGTCTTTCTTGATGTCATTACCCATTTATTGTCAGTTTCATGCTCTTCTTCCCCGCAGAAATGACAGATGTTTGTCAGGTCATCTGTTTCAAAAAATGAAAAAATAGCACACAGAGTATACTACCTACTGCACCTATTACTTCATTCAAACAACTATATGGTTTGTTTCTACAGCCATCATGATGAAAATATACAGGATGTCAGAACACTGAATGGTGGAAAATGATTTACCTGTCTCTAGGAGGAGAGTGGTGGCAATTTGCAGCCTGTGTGTGTTTATGGCCTTTTTTGTAGACGGAAAGTCTATTGACTCTTTTTGCAAGATCTTTTCAGCAAACTGAAAAAGAGATTCTAAGATGACTAAATAGGCTAATATCGTAAATGTTATTTCATAGAATTTTTTTTTCTGTGAATCAATTTCTTTATTCTATTGTAATAATAATAATGTATTGCATTTATATAGCGCTTTTTGGGGCCCTCAAAACGCTTTACAATTCCACTATTCATTCACTCTCACATTCACACACTGGTGGAGGCAAGCTACAGTTGTAGCCAACGCTGCCCTGGGGCAGACTGACAGAAGCGAGGCTGCCATATCGCGCCATTGCCCCCTCTGGCCATCACCAGTAGGCGGTAGGTGAAGTGTCTTGCCCAAGGACACAACGACCGAGACTGTCCGAGCTCGAACCGGCAACCTTCCGGTTACAGGACAAACTGCCAACTCTTTGAGCCACGATCGCCCATGTGTAATTATCTTATATTCCTTTTCTTGTCATTAACATTTATTACAACACAACATTTCCAGTATACTCGTTTATATGTATGTATTGCGGTTAGGACTTGTACTTTCAATGCAAAGACTCCACATGAGGCAGCGTCCACTTGTTTTGGGCGTTTGACTGTGTCACAAGTCCACCTTGAGACGTTGCATCCTTTTTTTTCTCTCGCATAAATGCCCTGAAAGACAAGTACAATTAAAACAAATAACATGTTTTTAAATTTTGGTGACACAAAAAGGCGAACAGTATGGGGAGCTTAAATGTCCGTTGAACATCAAGTTAAGAACACTGACCACACTGTTTTGTTAAAATCATAACTTTTTAAATGTCTACAACGCATTGTAGACATTTAACATTGTCCCGTGGACAATTACTTGTGCTTTTGTTTTCCTGTCTCCTCCCATGATATAGAAATCAATCACTCACACAGTACACTTGGAAGGGATGTGGAGGAGGAGCAAAGATGAAATACACACATGTATAACCTATGTGAAATTATTTTAGTCATTTGTCTGATGTTTTATTGCTAAACCTCCACAACACTTTATGCAACTACTAAACATTATTCTCCCCGTGCTATATTTTCTAATGTAAAAATGTCATCTCACACAGACATCAGGGCCCCAAATAAACATTGAAACATGGGGAGACTTCTCTTTAAAGGCAAAATTAACCCATAACACCACAATATTAGAAGGCCAACACAAAAATTGTTGCTGCTAGTTTTTTAATTCTAAAGGGTAAATGGACTGATTCTAATATAGTGATTTTATACTCTCTTGGAGTACTCAAATCGCTGAATACAACATGCCATATTCACCCAATCACACCCATTTTCACAAGCACTTTATCTGAACTGAGTGCTATCTAACTACATTCACACTCATTCATACTCCAATGGATGCATCGGAGAGCAAGTTGGGGTTAGTATCTTGCCCAAGGATACTTGACATGCAGACTGGAGGAGCCAAGGATTGAACCACCAACCTTCTGATCAGTAGGTGACCTGCTCTACCTCCTGAGTTACAGCCACCCCTCTGAGCACCAATTTTTTTCAAACATTTTTTGATTGACATCATACTTATAATTGTCATAATAAACACAAAAATAACAACATCAACAAAGAGTTTAATAAAGGGTCAAAATAAATGTAAACAGTTATCCATACCTTGTTGACTCCAAACAATTTTGGATACCTTGTTTAGTTTCTCCGAGTGGATCAAGATACAGTGACTTCTTTTCTTGTGGGTAAATGACCTACAATAAAATTGGGTGGAGAATTACATGTACTAATTCAATATTTAAGATCAAATATTTTTTCCAGCAGAAACACTTATTACAACAAACATTGTAATTATGTTTTGTTGAAGCTACTTGAATATATTTTAAAATACTCAGGCTCAAGGCTTGCACCTGTGGCCTTTACTATTACATAACTGTTTCTGGAAAAATGCTATTTTTCTCCTCCAAAACTAGTATTATTATCTTTAAAATAGAGTGTCAATTTCTGGGCTCTTAAAAGAAGCATCTTAAAGAGTATTGGATCTTTCAAATTATTGCTGGCAGGCAGTCATCATCACAACATTAATATACTGCTTGTAGTGGGCATTCTATGTCACTAACAGCATATATGACAGCAACTTTAGAGAAGAATAAAATGATGAACATACACTACTAGTCAAAATTAGGGACACACCTTCCCATTCAGTGTTTTTTCTGTGTTCATGCTTTTCATGCAGTGACAATCATCTTAGGTGACTACCCCGTGAAGCTCACTGACAGAAGGCCTAGAGTGTGCAAAGCAGTGATCAAAGCAAAGGGTGGCTAATTTGAAGAATCTAAGATATAAAAAATATTTTTTAAATTTTCTTTCATACTTTTTGGTTTACTACATCATTTGTTTTAGGGTTTGTGCTCCATCTGTGTCCATTCATAGTTTTGATGCCTCCAGTTCTAATCAACAATGAATCTACAAAATAGGCATGGAAATTAAGAAACAACATTAAAATGAAGGTGTGTCCAAACTTTTCACTCTTAGTATACATCAGATGTACAATATCAATCATGAACATTCTGGGTTACACAACAACAAAAGAAATATTCAGTTTTGAAGGACTCACTTTTTCATTTGTGTAATTTTACACATGTGGCTTACATCCTTTTTTCTATAATGTTTTGCTCCATGAAGGTTTTTTTTTTGATCTACAGAGTACTGAAACTAAGACTGTCATGGGGAAAAAAAGTCATTTTTAAACAAATAAAAAAAATATTATATTTATTTACATTTCTCTGCAGCAGGCTCAGTATATCTTTGAGGTGGTGATGCTGGAGGTGGTGCAGGGGTAGCTTGTGAGGCTGTTGCTGGGGCTGGTGTCTCTAGTGGAACTGTCGCTTCTATGGTTTGTGCTGTAGATTGCTGGGCTGTAATCTGTGGAGCTGAGGCTTGTGTGGTTGTAGCATTTGGAGCTGTGGTCTGTGAGGCTGGGTCTGCTGCCGTTGTGGTCTGTGAGGCTGGGTCTGCTGCCGTTGTGGTCTGTGAGGCTGGGTCTGCTGCCGTTGTGGTCTGTGAGGCTGGGTCTGCTGTTGTGGTCTGTGAGGCTGGGTCTGCTGCCGTTGTGGTCTGTGAGGCTGGGTCTGCTGTTGTGGTCTGTGAGGCTGGGTCTGCTGCTGTTGTGGTCTGTGAGGCTGGGTCTGCTGTTGTGGTCTGTGAGGCTGGGTCTGCTGTTGTGGTCTGTGAGGCTGGGTCTGCTGCTGTTTGGGATTTGGTTTGTAGAGCTGTAGCGTGTTCTGGTGCTGTAGCACTTGTGGCTGGTTCTGGTGGTTTGTTCTCTTTCTGTGCTGTTGCTCCTGACCCTGGATCTGATATCGTTGTTGCTATACCTTGTGGAACTGGAGATGGATGTTGGGTTTGAACTGGTAGTTATGCAAGTGATGCCATTGGTGCTGTAGCCTGTGTAGCTCTAGGAGGTGGTGGTGGTGCTACCGCCACTGGTGCTGCTGTAGTCTTTGGAGCTAGAGCAGATGCTGGTGCTGCTGGACCTTGTTGTGCTGTTAGTAATGTGGCTGCTGTTTTCTTTAAACCCCAGTGTGGCACTCTTGGCATATTGTCTTTGCTTAACTTTAGGTGGTCAATATTTACTTTTGGAATGATTGTCCCATTGGAATCCTGAAGATCTGTACTTCTACCTTGGATTGCTGTAATAATGTAAGGGCCTAAAAAGTTTGCTTCAAGTTTTCCCACTTTCCTCTGCTGGCTTCTTATGTTAACTCCTCAAACTTTGTCACCAACTTTGAAGACGACATCTCTCTTCATAATTTTTATTTTGCCCTTTGTGTTTTCCTGAGCTTTGACCACATTGTCCTTCACCAGTTCCAACAGCTTTTGATGCTTTTGAATGTCTTCCGACAGCTCCTCCTGCCCCACTATGTCTTCCACACTCTCATCAATCTTTGAAGCAAAAGACATGTCTATCATTACTATAATTTGTGTAAGATACACAGATAATAGATAAAAGAACTGAGAAATACAGTGAAAATTTACATGAAGTATCTTTGGTAAGGTTTTAAGACACAATGTGTTTCTGGCAAAGCTTCAGTGTATATTGGGATTGATTGTACATGAAGAAAACTGTTATTAAGGGTTGGAACAATCCATAAAAATATTCAGTGGTGTAGTGCTTTTATGGTGGTGACGTAGCATCCATTGAAGCTGATCTGCCTGCGCCTGAAAAACTTACAAAGTTTCGTTGTGTGGGATTTTTGTGTAGTTTGTCACAGACAGAAAGACATACCATGAACTCTTCTGGGATTTTGGAAGGATAGCGAGCCTTTCTGCCAAACATTAGGTAATAAGGTGAGTATTTGGTGGTCACTTGCTTTTTAGTCCAAACATTACAGCATCCAGATACTCATCCCACATTTCTGGATGGTCACCAACAACCTTTCACAGGGCTCTGACAATGAAAGCACATAGAAGACATTCATTTGAAAGATTATTAAATTTTTTTAATAGTTTAATGTCATGCATTAATGTTTTGGTTGAAGGGAACCCCATAAATGTATAATGTGTTATGCATTAAGCTGCGTGTACTCCAAGAATTTACCTCTGGATGGTGCCATTCATTCTCTCCACCAAGCCATTTGTTTGTGGGTGATAGGGGGAGCAGAGGCTTCTTTTAATTTTTAACAATCCGCAAACCCTTTTGTTGAGCTGCACAAGCAAGTAATATACACTGACTATAAGCACATCACAATAAGAATTTAAATAAAAAGCTGTCATACTAATATCTGAAAAATTGATTTATAAAGACCAGAAATTGAACAGTTTTCAAAAAATTATTCAAATATGAGTTCACATATTTTTTGCCAAAGACTAAAGTACTTATAGAATTGACAAATTCTTTTCCTTGGTCAGTAAGAATCCTTTTCTGGGCTTCGAACTGGTGGACAAATTTTATGAGACAGTTTGTCACTTCCCCGGCTGATTTTGACTTTAAAGGGTATGCTTGTGGCCATTTTGTAAAATAATCAATAAAAACACATATGTATTGATGTCCGTTGTTGGTTTCAGTAAGTTTCCCAATAAGGTCCATCCCAACCAGTTCAAATGGCTGAGAGACCTTAAAAACAAAATCATAGTTAAGTTAATAATACTGAAATTACACAGAGTGCTAGTCTACTGTTCTGATTTTTTTCAATTATATAATCAGTAGGTTTCTAAGCAATGAAAACATTCTGTGCTTAAATGTGATTATTTGCTATGGTCGATGACTAACCTTTATCGGAATGTGTTCCGCTGGTTTTTTAAATGTTGCAGCACTTGCCTGGCAAAGTGCGCACTGGGAAACCTAATCAAAAACAAAAGCAATTCACTAAGAAACTCAACAGTTCATGATCAAGGTTTACATAACTTAATTTGAGAGATACAGAAACATTGCAGTGTTCATCTTAAAATAAGTTAACTGTAGTAGAATTACATAAAGTTTGTTTTGGAGTACCCACCCAATTATTTATGTCCACTGACATCCCTGGCCAGTAGAACCGCTTTGAAATGGCTTCTCTTGTTTTTGTTTGCCCGCAATGGGCCCCAGTAGGAATGGCATGAAAATCTGAAAAAATTGTGTTTGCCTCATTAGCCCCACAGACTAGCGTTGTCTTTATGGTTTTGTCTGTGCCTTTGTAGCGCCAGTAAAACAGCTGCTCCCCTAAACATAAACAAGAAAATAGAAAAGTTTATCATAGCTGTTTAAACCATGACAAGTCTATATGAGGTAAAAGTCATGACAATACATCTTGAATGTAATGAATCAATTATGTGTGATAATTTGGGGGTGACTATTGGACTGGTTCTCTATATTTATGAAGGTACGCCTACTTCAGAAGCCAAAAAGATTATGCCACACACAAGACTGTATTAGTGATTCTAAAAAAAAGTGATGGATGTGTAAAGTTATTATAACCTACGGAGCCCCCCAGGGGACATGGGAGAAAAAAAAATTAGGGAGGAAAAAAAAAAAATTAGGGAGGAAAAAAAAAAAATTAGGGAGGAAAAAAAAAAATTAAGACGGACTTTTGCGAGATCTCGCAAAAGTATTGCGAGCGCTCGCAAAAGTATTGCGAGATCGCAAAGTATTGCGAGCGCTCGCAAAAGTATTGCGAGATCTCGCAATAAGTATTGCGAGCGCTCGCAAAAGTATTGCGAGATCTCGCAAAAGTTTTAGCCGCATTCTTCGGAGGCCGCCAGCTCGAAGCCGACCGGGAGGTCGAGGCACGATGTGCCGGGAAAGCGGTGTTCCTCCCGGCTGTAGTAGGTCTCGACTTCCCGTTAGCTTCGAGCTAGTGGCCGCCAGCTCGAAGCCGACCGGGAGGTCGAGGCACGATGTCCCGGGAAAGCGGTGTTCCTCCCGGCTGTAGTAGGTCTCGACCTCCCGTTACCTTCGAGCTAGTGGGTGTCAGATCTCCAAAAACGTCGGAGCTCTTTTGCAAATATGTGATGTCTTGTAAACCGAGCAGGTATCTGACGTTTACACAACTACATTCACGCCTCAAAATATCTTAAAAGTGTATTTTGTGACCCAGAAAGAGTAATATTACAACTAAGTAGTTGCCGCCATTGTTGGAGTTTTGCGAGCGCTCGCAATATTTATTGCGAGATCTCGCAATACTTTTGCGAGCGCTCGCAATACTTTTGCGAGATCTCGCAAAAGTCCGTCTTAATTTTTTTTTTCCTCCCTAATTTTTTTTTTTTCCTCCGTAATTTTTTTTTCTCCCATGTCCCCTGGGGGGCTCCGTAATAACCAATGGCCTTCAGATATCATGGAGTTATTTTTCATAGAAATATCAATTCAAAATAGTTTAATTCCACATTTCCTGCTGTCAGTATTTTTCCACATATGTAATTTAAAGACATAAACACATAACAGAGTAATGTTGTAAAAGGGTGTGGCACATAACACTCCAAAAGTAATTACGACGTAATATATCGTAGTTAAGATATAAAAGAACAAAAACGTTCTTAGTTAACGCTATCTACTTAATAGCAAACCTTAAAACTTTTACTTTAATAAATGCCCATGTGCCTATTAACCGGGGTTAACTAGGTCAAAGAAAGGTCAAGCTAATTAAATTGGTTAGTGCAAATTAAGACCACACATTTTGCCATTGTATATGTGTTAATATATGTATTGGTGACTTTTATAAACGCTTCGAAGTTGCTGTTATTACCTTCAATGTCTTCTCCGAAGAAAAGCTGCCTTTTAGTTTGTATGCAACCAAAATCTTGTACTCGTCTGGTTCCATCCTCTTGCGGTGTTGGTTATTTTCGAAAACAAATTGTAAAGAAATCTTCTAGTTAGCTCAGACGCACTCTTACGGAGCCCCGCAGGGGACATGGGAGAAAAAAAAATTAAGACGTACTTTTGCGAGATCTCGCAAAGCTTTTGCGAGATCTCACAAAACAAACTCGGGATCTCGCAAAACTTTTGCAAGATCTCGCAAAAGTTCCATACATCTCCGAAAACGTCGGAGCACTTTTGCAAATATGTGATGTCTTGTAAACCGAGGAGATATCTGATGTTTACACAACTACATTCACGCCTCAAAATATCTTAAAAGTGTATTTTGTGACCCAGAAAGAGTAATATTACAACTAAGTAGTACGGAGCCCGGCAGGGGACATGGGAGAAAAAAAAATTAAGGCGGACTTTTGAGAGATCTTGCAAAAGTTTTGCGAGATCCTGAGTTACTTTTGCGAGATCTCGCAAAAGTCCGCCTTAATTTTTTTTTCTCCCATGTCCCCTGCCGGGCTCCGTACACTCTGGTTTTCGGTGTGTGCGCACAACGTGAACTAATTTGAATAATTGACCAGGAAAACCCACGTGACCTAAGATTTTGGAAAAATGTGTCAATGTTGGAGTCGAATAGGCCTACGAAAGGTTGCCCAAAACTAACTTGCAAAATTTTGAAAAGCCCTGTTACTTACAAAGACGTATATATGTGCATTATTGAGGGAGGGGGGGAGGCACACATTCTGGCAGCCGATGCCACACAGCCTGATAAAATCTGTACCCATTCATATCTTTTGTTGTGAAGAAGAAATCCTCTCCGAAGTTACTATAGTTATTGGTTATACTTTGATTGATTTTGCAAATAAATTCTTTCATGATAGCAACGCCAATGTGGATTACAGACGGGGGGGGTGTCACACATTCTGGCAGCTGATGCCACACAGCCTGATAAATTTTGTACCCCTCCATAACTTTTGCTGTAAAGAAGAAATCCTCTCCAGAGTTACTGTAGTTATTGGTTATACTGTGTGATTGATTTTGCAAATAAACTCCTTCATGATAGCTTCGCTACAAAGTGTAAACCGAGTGTAAATTCACCGGAGAGCGACGTGTTGCCATGATCGCGTCTGGTTTTACAGTATTATAGTATCAAAGTCTTTTTCTAGACAAAGTATTCCCAGCAGGTTATTTCAGTGTACAGTTTAAGGTAAATTGTCTTCTACACAGCACATTACAATGTCACGAAACTAATATTAAATTCATCAAGTCTGCTGTTTTCCAGCTTTTACTCTTTATTTCGTCGACTGCAGATCAGTGACAAGTAGCGTACAGAACGGAGCAGGGCAAGTGGCTCCTCCTACTTTGTGCGCTCTCGTAGATGGGGAAACAATTTTTGCCGGGGATAACTACTTTGGCACAACACCGGCCACCCGCCTTTTTGCTCCTTGACACCACTCCACCAAGTAAAGGTCCGTTTCCTCTTTGCCAGCTAATTATTCATCCTCATTAAAATTTCGTATATGTTCAGTTGGTAGAATTTAGAATTTTACTTTTTAATGTGACATTGTCCTGAAGGATTCTCAATGGTTAAAGAAATTGCACTAATTAATTAATATTTATTGTAAATAATCCTAATTACACATCTTGCTTCCTTGTGTATGTCCTGTGTAACTAAAAATACATTCTATTTTGGTTTTATACATTGATTAATGACCTGCAGAATCTCGTTATCATATTAGGTGTCCATAATTGTCAGTTAAAGTCAAACTTTATGCTTTCTCCATCTTGAAAGTGATTACATCCTTGCATTACATAGTTTAGGTTCATTTTTTGCTGATAGGTTTCTAAAAAGAAACAGGCAGATTTAGAATATAACATGCAGTGTTCTATAGATGGATACATAAAAACACTTTATTTGTTACATTTATAATGAATGGATTTGAAAGTAGATAAAACACATCTGTGTCGGCCTTGGCGAATTAAAGTTCTTGTCTTTAAATGAACTTTGTCTTTGTGTGTTTCAGGTACTGAAATCTCAAAGACTGAATGAACCAGCATTGCAGCCATGGGTCACTGTGAGCATCACAGGGAAGGTTGAAGCCGCCCACTGCACCTGTATGGCCGGAGTCGTGGAGACCTGCAGCCATGTCGCTGCTCTTCTGTTTAAAGTAGAAGCAACAGTGAGGATCTGTGGCACAAGGACTGTTACAGATGAACCTGCATGCTGGGTTTTGCTGGGTAATATGACCAAGATATAGTCAGTGGTTGGCCATAAGATAGACTTCTCCTCTTCAGCTGCCCAAAGAAAGACTCAATCAAAACATAAACAGACCATAGTGACAGGTAAAAGACGCCATCCTCAAAAAAGAAAAATTCCACCTGCTACTGTGGAGGAGTTGTCTCAATTGATGGGAAAATATTTTTCCAAGCATAGTTCTGAATAACCCATAATGTTTTAATTTAGGGGGTCTACATTTATGCCTGAAGTGCATTGCTATGTAAGTAATTTGCATTTACCAAATATGTACTTACTGAGTAACTCTGTTCAAAAGTTGAATAAAGAAACAAATAAATGTTTGCCTTTCTTTTTTTAAAATTAAAACCACTTCAGTTACAATGTAGAATCCATGTCATGTCTAGTTTACAAATGACAAAATGTTTACATAAAATCATGACAGCATTTAAATAATATACTAGCATTACCACTACCACACCCACTACTAGCATTCTGTAATTTACTGTCTCTTTTGAAAACTTATCACTACATATATAGCACAAGACTTTTAAGGCTATTTAACAAGAACATTTTTCGCTGATTTTACTACCACACTGGGGCACATGTTCACCAAAACGCAGCAAACCTTTGCCATCTTATCCAGAAGGGTCACCTCTTCACCCTCATGTGGAAGAAGTAATCTGATTGGCATGGTGGTATGTAGCATGTAGTTTGAAGCAGGGATTTCGTAGTGTCCCATGTAGTGTTGGAACCCAGTCAGGATTTGTTTCATTCATTTCATAGGCTGGTTTGCCTGCAATAATGTTAAATAATTGGCAACTCTATAAATAGAAGGTAGTTCTGCAAAATCCCTCATTAGGATGTTTGTTCTAATTTGCTATGACCTCAGAGCGCATTGAAAATAAAACTAATAGGCTATAAAGAGTGATATGAACTTATTTCAAACTTACCAGAATGAAAATACTGTAGCACACCAACAGATATCTGGGGAACTGAATACCAGCTCGTCTCACAGCTGCTATCCAGGCTAGACGCCTTCTTTTGGTAACATCCAACACATAAGCTCCCTGATGATGCCTCCAGGTGAGGAAACAATGAAAAGAGAGCCCATTTTCAAGCTTATTCCTTTGCCGGTAGTGTAACCTAACATTACAACCGACCACACAGCAAGCATTTGTTTGGCCTGCTAATATGGCGCCTCGACCAAAAATCCTGGCTACGCCCCATCCCATCAGATCACGCTCCAGTGCCCTATTAGCATACGGATCTAGAAAGAAGACGCTGCATTTTTAACTCTGAGGGAGATGGAGAATGAGCCTATTTCCAAAAAAAGTGGAGTGTGTTCCTTTAAGTACTATATTGTACGCTACATTAAACGCTACATTATAGTGAGATATTGTGTTATGTGAAATACTGTAAACACATGAATAAACAACCTAATTCTTGCTAAACCTTTGACTCTGTTTTGTTTGAATCCAACTGTTTTTTGCAGATGTACATAAAACATGTTGTTACTTTTATTTTTATTCGGGCCCGAGCACTAAAAGTGCAAAGGCCCTATTGTATCTGCTCCGTTTCTTCTTCTTATTATTATTCAGGCAAAACAAGTGCCTTTTTGAGGGCCCAAATATGCTCAAAAACTGAAAAACTGAAAAATGAAATTTTGCACACGTGTCAGGTCTGGTGAAAAATGTTGTATTTTAATGGTTTTACATATGAGCATTGGCTCAGGAGTGCCACCTGCGTCAACAGCGCCACCTATGCCTTGTTAAATGAAGCCCTACGAACACATGGTTTCAGCTACATGTATGAAATCTGGCACACATGTGTATCATGCCAAGATGAACAAAAATGTCAGTGGGACCATTGACGCAAACCCAGCAGGAAGTCCGCCATTTGGAAGTGAAGGTGATATTTTGGCTCTAATTTTGCCATTTCCACGCCTCGTACTTTTGCAAACTCCTCCTTGGGTTTTGATTGTATAAGCTTCATATTTGGTCAGTGTCAACTACACACCTGGGCCATGGTAAATTGCGGAGCTTTCTTCAAACAAAGAAAATGAAAAACAAAAAGTTGATAAACTTAAGTGTGGAATAATGTGCCCTTCACTCTGACATCAGCAGATTTTTTTCAATGCTACTGCCCTCTAGCACCACTGTTCATTGACAGGCCTGAACTTGTCATTGCCCCTGGGTTTTTGTCTCACAGTTTTGTTCAGTTTATTATTATTCTTTGTTATTTAGTTTCTGGGATGAGTTGGTAGTTTTGATTCAGCTGTAGCCATATATATTGATTCCTGTGTTTTGAGTTTTCTGGAGTCTGGATTATCTTTTAATGATTTTGTTTGTGTTTTAGAGTAGTATTTACAGAGTTTGCATTATTTTTTTTCAGTTTTGCCGATGTTCTGTCCTTCCCCATTCTGCGTTAATCTTTATTCTAGCAGTAGGATTTTATCTTTTCGTTTTATTTTTTTAATAAACATTTTCTAAGTTGAGTTCTTTTTAGGTTGTATTTTGAGCTTGGATTCCTGTTTTGATTTTCATCCCACTATGAGCTATTTATTTAATTCTATCATTGTTTAGTTCCAATACTGTTAATATTAGTGATATTTTGTTACTGTCCTCTATATTTACCTTCTTTGGCTGATGTCTAGCTATTTGGCTGGTTGACAGGATATTTATACCCATGATGACTTCATGTCAGGGAGGAGCAGCTCTCCACCATGACCAGCTGGGGGTGAGGAGAAAGAAAAGAGCAGGAAGAGAAGACAAAAGGCAAACTACCGAAGAGAGTTTAATAACTGCTAAGTGTTAAATACAGTAGTGGTGCAGAAACAGAAAAGGAGTCAAAAGAGAGAAGAAGAAATGCTCAGTGCATCATAGGAAACCTCTCTCATTTTAAGGTGTGGAGAAATATGACATGAAGGGTCCCTACACTAGTATAATTAATTTGTAGTTGTTTGCGTTTTATAATGAGGAATGTGTGGCTGTCTACGCCTGTGATGGATGCGTCCCTACTGAAACCCAGTTATGATTTCTAGAAAGAACAGCACTTTAAAAAACAGTTTTAATTGTTATTGGGATAACAAAGCATCTTTTAACCATAACAAATTTACCTAAACAGAGATGTGAAAGTTGCTTTCTAATAAGTAATTAGGCCTATATTTGTTATTTACATGTTAAATGCTTGACCTGTAATCTGTATATTCTGTATGTTTCAAGCCAGACTTAAAAGAACTCTTCAGCATTAGTGATGTCTCACATCAACTGTTAAGCTTATTCTAAACTTGTTTTGGCTCCAGTCTATTCTGATCCATTCCCAGTATTTAAAATTATATAATGGACACTAAATGTACTAAAATGTTTATTTTTTGACAATTACAAGTCCATTTTTCCTATAAATTTGAGTCAATTTAATATTTCTCTATAAAGGCATAAACGGGATCAATGTTGAATGTTACTAATATTTAGTATTGCTAATTGTATTCCTAGTGAATTCTTGAGTAACAGTTTCCAATGTAAACGTACAATTACAATTCTGTTTTCATCTGAAACACTTTCAGTTTCACACCAATCTGAATACTCCCTTTCCTGGAATGAAGCACACCTTTTTAAGCTCCTCCCTGTTTATAGACTATTTACTTCAGACATTACTGATCTGCCGGTCATGTGATAAGATGCAAAACAAAAAAATTTGCAAAGAATTTCCATCTGCTCAGGTCAGTGTCTCTGCATGAAAATAGCTTTTTTCTGGAAACAGAAAGTAAGACGTCGTTTGAGCAGGAGGGGACATGGCGCAGCAAGTAATTGAGCTGTATCGAGAAAAACTGAGGTGTTCCATCTGTCTACAACTTCTAAAGGATCCAGTCACTATTCCCTGTGGGCACAGCTACTGCATGACCTGTATCGAAACCTGCTGGGATGAGAAGGAAACACACAGCTGCCCTCAGTGCAGGCAGACTTTCAAATCGCAGCCTGTCCTGGTGAAAAACATCATTTTAGGTGAGCTAGTGGAAGATCTAAAAGCAGGACTCACATCTGCTTCATCTGGTCTTGCCTATGCTGGACCTGGGGAGATGTGGCCCGTGATTTCTGTTCTGGAAGGAAGCGGAAAGCCTCCAAGTCCTGCCTGGTGTGTATGGCCTCTTATTGTGAGCAGCACCTCCAGCCTCACTACAACATAGCTCCACTAAAGAAACACAAGCTCATCAATGATGCTTCAAAGCTTCAGGAGAACTTCTGCCCTCGCCATGATGAGGTGATGGAGATCTTCTGCCGCACTGATCAGCAGTGTATCTGTTTTCTTTGTTTAATGGATGAACACAAAGACCATGTCACAGTGCCAGTTGCAGCAGAAAGAGCTGAGAAACAGAAAGATCTTGAAACAAATAGACAAAATGTCCAACAGATAATCCAGGACAGAGAGAAAGATGTGAAGGTGCTCCAAGAGCAAGTTGAGGCTATAAGTCTTTCTACTGATAAAGCTTTGAGGCAAAGTGCGAAGATGTTCAAAGACTTGATCAGTCTCGTTGAGAAAAAAAGCTCTGAGGTGAAGCAGAAGATCAGATCCAAGCAAAAATGTGAACAGAACAGAGTCAAAGAGCTTCAGGAGAAAATAGAGCAGGAGATCAGAGATCTGAGGAGGAGAGACGCTGCACTGCAGCAGCTCTCACTGACAGAGGATCACCTCCATTTTCTGAAAAACTACTCCTCACTGTCACATCTGAGTGCATCTACAAACGTACCCACCTACAACAATCTTACTCTGCAGTACTTTGAGGATGTGACTGCATCTGTGTCACGGACCAGAGATAAAGTGAAGGCTCTTCTCAGTGATGAATGGCCAAAAATCTCAGTTGGAACGACCAAAGCAGATATTTTACTGCCTCAAGGAGAACCCAAAACCAGAGACGACTTTTTGAAACATTCTTGTCAGATCACTCTGGATCCAAATACAGCACACACACTGTTGTCACTGAGTGACAGCAACAGAAAAGTGACACTGATGAGTAGAAACCAGTCATATCCAAGTCATCCAGACAAATTCCTTGATTGCCGGCAGGTCCTGAGCAGAGAGGGTCTGACTGGATGCTGTTACTGGGAGGTGAAGTGCAACGGGACTGTTGGAGTAGCTGTTGCATACAAGGATATCGGCCATAGAGGGACCAGAGAGGAATGTGGATTTGGATTGAATGACAAATCCTGGGCATTAACAGTTTCAGGCAGCGGTTATGAATTCAAACACAACAATATTCCCACTCCCATCCCAGGCCCTCTGTCCTCCAGAATAGGAGTATATTTGGATCACAGGGCAGGAACTCTTTCTTTCTACAGCATCACTGAGACCATGAATCGTCTCCACAGAGTCCAGACCAGGTTCACTCAGCCTCTCCATGTTGGACTGTGGCTTCCACAAAGTGCTGGACACACTGCTGAGGTGTGTGAGCTCAAGAAGAGAATAAACATAAAATAGTGAAATTTGATGCCATGTGCTACTTGTTGAGATGTGTTTATCTATCCTGCACCTGTTAGAGATGAATCCTTATGGATATAAGTGTGTTCTTTAATTCCTTTGATTTTCTTGTTTTCACCAGCTATTCAGGTAAAACTGTTTATTTGGCAAACAATATTCATTTCTTATATATTTTATATTTAACCAGTGTTTTGTTGTAACATTAGCAGAAAAAACTCACATAAATATAAATTCCTAAGAAAATAACTTCAGTGTATTTAAAATTACAGAAAAAAATAATTATGTATCAGATAATTGTAATCAGGGTTATTGTGGTGTTTGCATTTTCAACTTAGTTTTTATTTCTATACTTAAGTTGGTGGATTGTAAAATGTTTAATTTCAGTTATGTTTTCATGAGGATTTTTTTATTTACTGCTGTTTGTGAAATAAAGTGAGCAATGTACACTAAAGTTTCCTGTTCCAAGAAATAAAATATCACTAACATGATGAATGGAGTTTTTTGTAAAGAGACATTTAAAGTGGAGCATTCAACAATTTCAAATAATGATGAAATTTAAAAAAAAGTATAACCTTAAAAATGTACATTAGACAATACCAAGCCCAGAGGGTATCGAGACCAAGACTAGACCAAGACCGAGACCAACACAAAAAAGTCTATAAACTGCAGCCAGATGCTGCTTCGTTTACAGGTGTCAGGCATATTTATGTGTTTTTGCGATGCACTCGCACAGCCCTCCTCACTGCTGTCTACTGTCTCACTCACTTACTGAGAGGACAGACACACAATATTGGCCACAATATGGAAGGATTGGAACATAGCTGAGCCACTGTGTGAGAGCTGAGCAACGAAAGGAAATTAATTGAGGAGCCGGCTCTCGCTCAATGAGAGTCGACTCTTCCGATTCACTACAAAGCACTCTCTAAGCACGGCTCTTAGAGCTGATGCTTTTGCGTATGACACATCATCGAACGTTACGTTGTGTGTCATGGATACTGTTGACTCCAAATCTCCTTACCACTATTTAGATCTGAGACAGCAAGACCGAGACAGTGAGACCAAGACAAGACAGAGACCAAAGTCCGTCTAGACCAAGACAAGACCAAGACCACATCAAAGTCTCGAGACCAAGACCTGTCTTGAGACATCCAAATCTAACTGTAGGTCTACACTAATTTAAGTGGAAGAATATGGATGTGTCATAATCCTGGGTTTTTTGACCCAGCATTTTGAGTTTTAGCTTATTTTGATGTTTGTGGTTTATGTTTAAGTACTTTAGGTTCTCTAAGTTCATTTCCACTAAACCTAAGTTTCCGTTATAGTTTATTGTTTTTCAGATTCTCCTTGTGTCTTCTGCCCCTGTGTTTAAGTTTCCCTCACCCTTTATGTGTTTTATGTTTGTGTGTTTTATGTTGTCAAGGTTGTGTTGTCATGTCTGCATTCCATTCTGCTTCCTGTTTTACTGTGAAAGTCTCTGTCCAGTATGCAGTGTGTCTAGTTTCTTCCCCTTGTCTAGTTAGGTCTGATTTGTCCCAGCTGTGTTTCCACCTGTTCCCCATCCTCTCATTATATTTCTGTGTACTTAAGTCCTCTGTCCTCCTTTGTTCAGTGTCAGGTCATCTGTGGTCTTTTGTGCCATGTCTCCATGGTCCAGGTATCTTTGTATCTATATCAAGTTTCATGTTTATTTTTATTTCCCCCAGTTTCAGTTATTGTTTATTCTCGTCTTTGTTTACCTTGTGCATTACTTTGTGTTTCTCCATCAGCCACTTTAAACAGCTCACTTTTTGTTAACTCAAGTTATGTTCCATGTTCCATTTTGTTTGCTCTTGGGTCTACTATTCATACTTCACACAGTCAGCTACTCAGCTAGACTGTAACAAGTGGTGCAGGAACAAAAAGGGAGTCAACAGAGTGAAGAAGAAATGCTCAGTGCATCATAGGAAACCTCCCTAATTTTAAGGTGTGGAGAAATATGACATGAAGGGTCCCTACACAAGTATAATTCATTTGTAGTTTATTTTTTTTGTTTTATAATTAGAAATTCACATGCAATACTGGGTTGGATTGCGCTCTTGAACATCCGCTCCATCGCAAACAAATGCTTCTCTCTGAATAAGCTCTTCACAGGAAAAAATGAACTGCGCCCTGCTGGCTGCTCTTACTTGGGCGCCTCCCATTTACGTCGCCGTGGTGGAGGACTTGCTCTCGTCTTTAAGGACAGTTACACATGCAGAGATATGCAAACTAAAAACTGTTTTTCTTTTGAGTCGAAAAAATTAAGGTTGGCTCTACGAACATTTTATCTTTGACAGTTTGACATGACAGTTTCAGTCTATCACCCTCCTGTCTCTGCTGCTGTGTTCTTAAAGGATTTTACGAACTTCTAATCTTCTATTATCCAGCTGGAGAAAGTTTTGATTTTTTTAGGGATTTTAATTCAATTCAATTCAATTCAATTTTATTTATATAGCGCCAAATCACAACATAAGTCGCCTCAAGGCGCTTCATAGATACAGAAAAACCCAACAATCATATGACCCCCTATGAGCAAGCACTTTGGCGACAGTGGGAAGGAAAAACTCCCTTTTAACAGGAAGAAACCTCCGGCAGAACCAGGCTCAGGGAGGGGCGGCCATCTGCTGCGACCGGTTGGGGTGAGAGAAGGAAGACAGGATAAAAGACATGCTGTGGAAGAGAGACAGAGGTTAATAACAGATATGATTCAATGCAGAGAGGTCAATTCACACATAGTGAGTGAGAAAGGTGACTGGAAAGGAAAAACTCAATGCATCATGGGAATCCCCCGGCAGCCTATGTCTATTGCAGCATAACTAAGGGAGGATTCAGGGTCACCTGGTCCAGCCCTAACTATATGCTTTAGCAAAAAGGAAAGTTTTAAGCCTAATCTTGAAAGTAGAGATAGTGTCTGTCTCCCGAATCCAAACTGGAAGCTGGTTCCACAGAAGAGGGGCCTGAAAACTGAAGGCTCTGCCTCCCATTCTACTTTTAAATACTCTAGGAACAACAAGTAGGCCTGCAGAGCGAGAGCGAAGTGCTCTAATAGGGTGATATGGTACTACAAGGTCATTAAGATAAGATGGGGCCTGATTATTTAAGACCTTGTACGTGAGGAGCAGGATTTTGAATTCAATTCTGGATTTAACAGGAAGCCAATGAAGGGAAGCCAAAACATTCATATTGATGATGCCTCATCAAACTCAGCAGCTGAACTTTTATCTGTATCCAATTCTTTTGACTTTGTCCAACATGTCTCTGGTCCAACCCATTTAAAAGGCCATACCTTGGAACTTGTCTTTTCCTTGGGCCTCAACATTGGCAACGTGTTTGTCGAGCATGGACTTTTGAGTGATCATAATTGTCTGTTTTTTTTAACTCAACTTTAGTTCTAAACAAACACCTTGGAAGTTAAAAACTCAGACGCATAATAACTGAGACTACTGCTGGGAGGTTCTCCATCATATTTGACAGTTCTCTACTTTTTACTGGAAATGATGTAAATATTCTTATTCAGTCATATAGATGTTGTAAAGACTCACCTTTCAGTGCACTCACTTCACCAGATGCACCTAGTTTCTTTTCCTCACCTTTGATTGGGTGTGGTGCTTGCCCTTAATTGCACTCACCTGTAACCCGTTATATAAGGACTGCATTCACCTACAGCTAACTCCTTCTTCACTCCCACATGGGGCGGCAGCTGAGGTGAAGTTTCTGTTCGAGTTTCCTGAGTTCATGTATTATGAGTTACTGAATGACTTAAATCACACTTCCTTTCAGAGTTAGCAGTCCATGTGCGTCTTTCCTTTTAGAATAGAAGAATAGAATAATCCTTTAATTGTCCCACAAGGGGAAATTTGGTTGTAACAGCAGCCAGAAAGACACATATACAACAAACAGGACACAGAACAGAAACATACACAATTTTTCTTACATATTTACATTAAGGACAATGATTACTATAAACAGAGTACTGTACAGTTATCAAATTAAATAAAAATAACTACAGATAAGAGGCAAACCAGGTTGTAGTGCGAATCGGTTGATTAAATTGTTGCAGTTACAGCTCAGATGTAAACGTCTATGTTTGTTGGGAGCAGTTCTGATTGTACAGTCTGACAGCTGCAGGGAGGAAGGACCTGCGGAAACGCTCCTTCATGCATCGAGGACGCAGCAGTCTGTCACTGAAGGAGCTCTGCAGTTCAGCAACATTTACATGCATGGGGTGGGAGACTCTGTCCATCAGAGATGTTATTTTGGCCAGAGTCCTTCTGTCTCCCACCACCTGCACTGGGTCCAGGGTGCCTCGCAGAACAGAGCTGGCCTTCCTGATGAGTTTATCCAACCTCTTCCTCTCAGCTGCCGATAAACTGCTGCTCCAACATACCATACTGTGAAAAATGACAGATGCCACCACAGAGTCATAGAAGGTCTTTAAAAGCGCTCCCTGTACTCCAAATGACCTCAGCCGCCTCAGCAGGTAGAGTCTGCTCTGACCCTTCCTGTAGAGAGCATCAATGTTGTGACTCCAGTCCAGTTTATTATTCAGGTACCTATAAGAGTCCACTATCTCAATGTCCACTCCCTGGCTGTTCACTGGTGTCAGTGTGGTGTGTCTGCGTCTTCTCGCTCGTAGACCGCGAAGGCCGGGTACTCTGAAGTGTGCGGCCCCTGAATTGGGACACAGCTCGAGTCTTGTTAGACTTTACCTCAGCCCTTGACACAGTTGATCATACCATCCTGATAAACTGACTGATAGACCTGGTTGGGATGTCTGGCTCTGTTCTAGACTGGTTTTCATCCTACATGTCATGTCGGAATCTACAGAGCTGCTGTGTGGAGTTCCTCAGGGCTCCGTGCTGGGACTTATTCTGTTTTTAATATACATTCTTCCTTTAAGCCAGATAACACTGCAGTTTCCTGATGTATCTTATCATCTTTTTGCTGATGATATTCAGCTATACTACTCATTTAAGCCTTCTGAAGTTCATAAGCTCTCTGCTCTGACTGTTTAACCAACATTAAATAATGGTTGAACAATAATTCCTTACAGCTAAACCCAGAGAAAACAGAAACTTTGACTATTGCACCAGACAGTGCAATAACTGATATTAAACAGCGACTAGGTGATTTAGGTTCCTTATAGAAGCATAACCTTAGAAATCTAGGTGTTATTTTTGATTAAGCTTTTTCTTTGGAGGGACATTTAAATCAGTAAGAACCTGCTTTTTCCACTTGAGGAACATTTCCAAACTTAGATCCATCATGTCAACAAGTGAACTCGAGATGATAATTCCGTACTTTTGTCTCTACAAGACTTGACTACTGTAACAGCCTGTTTACTTGTCTAAACGAGAAAGGGCTAGCTCGTCTACAGGTTGTTCAAAACTCTGCAGGGAGGCTACTGACCTGCTCGAACAAGGGAGCTCATATGACCCCTGTTTTAAAGTCGCTGGTCAAACCAGTCAGATTTAGGTTCCATTTTAAAATTCTAGTTTTAACTTTTAGAGCATTACAGGGACAGACCCCTTCCTATATTGCTGATTTGATTTGTACACATACCTCTTCTCGTAACCTGAGGTCATCTAATCAAAACCTTTTAGTGGTCCCCCACACTCGTTTCAGAGCTTGAGGGGACCGATCTTTCCAAGCTGTTGTATCCAGACTGTGGAATGCACTTCCTATATTTTTATGATGTCTGGACTCTGTGGAGACCTTCAAAAAGCTATATATAGACCATGGTTTTTATGATGTATTTATGAGTGTATTGTGTTTTCTTACCTTTCTTGTAAAGCACTTTGTGACCATGTCTGTGAAAGGTGCTATATAAATTAACTTTACTTACTTACTTACATCATGTCAATCTTACAAAGAAATGTGTGGCTGTCTACGCCTGTGATGGATACGTCCCTTGTAAAACCCAGTTATGATTCCTAGAAAGGACAGCACTTAAAAAACAAACAAACAAAAAAAAAACAGTTTTAATTGTTACTGGGATAACAAAGAATTAAGGTTGAATGTTACTAATATTTAGTATTACTAATCCAGTCCTTCTGAATTGTCCAGTAACAGTTTCCACTGTAAACATTCGATTACATTTCTGTTTTTATCTGAAACACTTTCAGTTTCACATCAATCTGAATACTCCCTTTCCTGGAATAAAGCACACCTTTCTAAGCTCCTCCCAGATTACTGATCTGCCAGTCGTGTAATAAGATGCAAAACAGAACATTTCCATATGTTTTAGATCAGTGTCTTTGCATCAAGGAGACAAAAACAGGTTTTATCTTGAAACAGAAAGTAAGATGTCGTTTGAGGGCCGGAGAAATGGTGCAGCAAGTAATTGAGCTGCATCGAGAAAAAATGAGCTGTTCCATCTGTCAGGAACTACTAAATCCAGTCACTATTCTCTGTGCGCACAGCTATTGCATGAGCTCTATTAAAACCTACTATAAAAACTAAAGTAAAATAGCAAAAACTACTATAAAAACGAATTGACTGCCATTATTCATATGTGGTGTCTGGTAAAATGAGCTCAGGACAAAGCACAAAATATATTTAAAGGTCCTTTATTATTCTTTGTTATTCTGAACAAATTGAATTCTTAAAAAAAACAATTAAAACCTTACAGTGAAAATTATCCTCTATATGAGTCCATCAACAGTTAGAGTGGGGTGGTTTCCTGTTTAAATAAAAATACATAACTCACATTAACTAGCAGAAAACTCACAACCCTTATACTTATTAGATAGAAAATATACACAATACCCACTAACAAATGCACAGCTGAAATGGTGAGAACAGTACTGTATCAAATTACAAGACCAGTCTGTCTAGGCCCTTTCCTGGAATAAAGCACACGTGTCTAAGCCCCACTCAGTTTATATACTGCTCACCTCAGACATTAGTCACACCCTACGCTCAGGTCAGTGTCTATATCAAAGAAACGAAAGCAGCTTTTATCTGGTAACTGAAAGTGAGATGTCACAGACTTCCCTCAAAAGGACCTTGAGTTCAAATTTCAGTGCAAGAAAGGAAATCTTTTACAGTCGTGGTGAGGAGACATGGCGCAGCAACTGATTCAGCTGGATCAAGACAAACTGAGCTGTTCCATCTGTCTGCAGCTTCTAAAGGATCCAGTCACTATTCCCTGTGGGCACAACTACTGCATGGATTGTATCAGAAAGTGCTGGGATGATAAGGAAGTACACAGCTGCCCTCAGTGCAGGCAGATTTTCACACTGAAACCTGACCTGGTGAAAAACAGCATGCTTGCTGAGTTAGTGGAAGACGTAAAGAAAGCAGGACTTCCAGCTGCTTCGCCTGATCATGCCTTTGCTGGACCTGGAGATGTGGCCTGTGATTTCTGTTCTGTGAGGAAGCGGAAAGCCTCAAAGTCCTGCCTGGTGTGTATGGCCTCTTATTGTGAGCATCACCTCCAGCCTCACTACAACGTAGCTCCAATAAAGAAACACAAACTCATCAAAGCCACTTCAAAGCTTCAGGAGAACATCTGCCCTCGCCATGATGAGGTGATGAAGATCTTCTGCCGCACTGATCAGCAGTGTATCTGTTATCTTTGCTTAATGGATGAACACAAAGACCATGTCACAGTGTCAGCTGCAGCAGAAAGAGCTGAGAGGCAGAAAGGGCTTGGAAGAAATCGACAAAAATTTCTTCAAAGAGTTCAGGACGGAGAGAAAGATGTGAAGATGCTTCATGAAAGAGTGGAGGCTATCAATCTTTCTGCTGATAAAGCGTTAATGCAAACTGAGAAGATGTTCAAAGACTTGATCAGTCTTATTCAGAAAAAAAGCTCTGAGGTGAAGCAGAAGATCAGGTCCAAGCAAACATTTGAACAGAAAAGAGTCAAAGAGCTTCAGGAGAAAATAGAGCAGGAGATCAGAGATCTGAGGAGGAGAGACGCTGCACTGCAGCAGCTCTCACTGACAGAGGATCACCTCCATTTTCTGAAAAACTACTCCTCACTGTCACATCTGAGTGCATCTACAAACGTACCCACCTACAACAATCTTACTCTGCAGTACTTTGATGATGTGACTGCATCTGTGTCACGGACCAGAGATAAAGTGAAGGCTCTTCTCAGTGATGAATGGCCAAAAATCTCAGTTGGAACGACCAAAGCTGATATTTTACTGCCTCAAGGAGAACCCAAAACCAGAGACGACTTTTTGAAACATTCTTGTCAGATCACTCTCGATCCAAATACAGCACACACACTGTTGTCACTGAGTGACAGCAACAGAAAAGTAACACTGATGAGTAGAAACCACTCATATCCAAGTCATCCAGACAAATTCCTTGATTGCCGGCAGGTCCTGAGCAGAGAGGGTCTGACTGGACGCTGTTACTGGGAGGTGAAGTACAACGGGATGGTTGGAGTAGCTGTTGCATACAAGGATATCAGCCGTAGAGGGACCAGAGAGGAATGTGGATTTGGATTGAATGACAAATCCTGGTCATTAACAGTTTCAGGCAGCGGTTATGAATTCAAACACAACAATATTCCCACTCCCATCCCAGGCCCTCTGTCCTCCAGAATAGGAGTATATTTGGATCACAGGGCAGGAACTCTTTCTTTCTACAGCATCACTGAGACCATGAATCGTCTCCACAGAGTCCAGACCAGGTTCACTCAGCCTCTCCATGTTGGACTGTGGCTTCCACAAAGTGCTGGACACACTGCTGAGGTGTGTGAGCTCAAGAAGAGAATAAACATAAAATAGTAAAATTTGATGCCATGTGCTACTTGTTGAGATGTGTTTATCTATCCTGCACCTGTTAGAGATGAATCCTTATGGATATAAGTGTGTTCTTTAATTTCTTTGATTGTGTTGTTTTCAATAGCTATTAGGGTAAAACTGTTTATTTGGCAAAACAATATTCATTTAACCACTGTTTTGTTGTAACATTAGCAAAAAAACAAACAAAGTCATATAAAAATAACTTCAGTATATTTAAAATTAGAGAAAAAAGTAATTATGTATCAGATATGTTGGAATCACAGTTATTATATCTTGATGCATGCTCAATCATCCAGGTAAGGAAATCCTAAAAAGCTGATTCTGTTCATCTGGACGTAACGTTTTCAGTAGGAGAAATGCTCATGACAATTTGCATATTATTGATAAAGAAACTGACCTCACATACTATTATTCATTCAGTGGGCTAGTTTCAGTTATTGTGAATATGTACTGTTTATAAGGTCGGGGGAAACTGCAGTCAGCTGAGACTGAAGAAGTCACTTGGATGACTGATGTAATGTTTCTCCCACTGGAAACGTTTAGATGAACAGAATATATTTTTTGGCACTTTTATTATAATTGTTGCTTCTATTTTTTTTTTTTTATTTCTATACTTAAGTTGGTGGATTGTAAAATGTTTAATTTCAGTTATGTTTTCATGAACCTTTTATTTATTTACTGCTGTTTGTGAAATAAAGTGAGCAATGTACACTAAACTTTCTTGTTTCAAGAAATAAAATATCACTAACATGATGAATGGAACCTTTTGTTAAGAGACATTTAAAGTAGAGCATTAATGATGAAATTAAAAAAGTAAAATCTTAAAAAATGTCACGGCTGATAGGTTTGTAGCTTGAACCCATCCGCTGGAACGTTGAAGGCAATATAATTACACTGCAAAGCAAGACACAAGTAGGCAAGCTTCTTCATGTTTCTCGTGCACGGGAGAGAACCGGACAGGCACCGTTCCTTCGCTTGACCCCAGTTGCTCTCGTCCGTTCTCCCGTACACTGTCCTTTTATTGAGGTTACATGAATATGCATAGGTTCATTAACATATGACGTCTTACATAAACACAAAGAGTACCTTGTGTGTGTGTGTGTGTGTGTGTGTGTGTGTGTGTGTGTGTGTGTGTGTGTGGACTGCTGATCAAAGGGTCAAACATCCTTGGTCAGGAAGAGGGTAGCCTCCCCCTCACCCTAGATGGTTCATCCTAGATAACACGGTGAGGAAGTCCTGCAGTTCATCTAAACAAAGAACACTTAGACTAGAACAGACGCAACTACGTTGATCCTGCCGTAAAACAATAAGACACGGTATGACCTCTCATGCTCCCAAAGTGCTGTCTAATACACACAAAGTTTGCAGACTATCAAGGATCAAAACCTCTACCAATCTACAACTAATTACAAAACTCTAAGCATATATAAGTAAATATTTCTAAGCATAAATGACAATCAACAATACAAACTCTAACAACGGCTGCTGGGGCGAGCCGTGTGGTGTTGGTGGAAAAGGACCCAAAATGCAGGCAAAAGACTGATATGAGTGAATGTTCATTTACAAAGTGGCAAAGTGAGAAAAAGAGGCAATGAGCTACTGAAGAAACCTAAACTGGGAAAACTAAAGAGCAAACCTGAAATCATAATGAAACTGGGTGAAGGGCAGAGAGACACAGACCAAAGAACAAAACACCATGAAACTGAGACGAGCCGACAAAGAGTGCACACACACACACACACACACACTCTGTTATCAGGCAATGACACACAGATGATCCTAATTCACAAGATGACGGGAGGATACAAGCTGAACACAGTGATAACAGACACAGACCTTCAAAGTAAAACAGGAAATTCATAAAACAAACTCATGGACACGAAGGGGGACGACACGGGAAATAAACCTTAGGACTGGAAACCCTGAGAATGAAACCTACATACTAATAACCATGAAGAAATTAACATCAAATCTGATAAAATAATAAACATAATGACAAAGACAAAATGCTGGGTCAACCACCCAGCACCATGACAAAAACGTACATACTGTAGATCTATACTAATTTAAGTAGGAGAATAACAGATGAAAAATGTTTTCATACTAAGGCAAAATTTAAAGCAGGAAGTAAACTAGCAAAGTGAAAATAAAAATGAGATATTTCAATATACCCATTATTATTATTTAAAGATATGGTAATTTTGCTGTAGGGGCTTTGGATTGAGGATTTTACACTTATATTTTGGGATTTTCCAAGGTTACTTCATTTCTGGAATGATTTTCAAAAAACAAATTTAACAGCTTTTGGGAACTGATGATCATTTAGATCCATTACTCTATACTAGCCATATGTCTGTATGATATACCAGATGGAAACTGATACATTTGTCCAGAATTCTGCTCCATTTTGCTCCATATTGACAATATGGAGAGTTTCCTGCTTAGGTATGTTAAGGGGTTTAAATAATGCTCAGTTGGTACTACAGGGCCCAAAGTGTGCCGAGAACATAATCACCACAGCATTACATCATCAGCAATCTGAACCATTGATAAAAGGCAGGCTTGAGTCATACTTTCATATTGTCGTATCTATTATCAGTAACTCCCTGCAGGCAGGCAAAGAGTGTGAAACTGCAGCACCTGCTAAGCAGATCTTCTCGAGGAGTGATGGCCAGATGAAGCCGAATGAAACCATAGAGCTCTCCAAGTGGTTCGAAAAGAAAGATGAATTTCTTCAGGCTTTGTGTGTACACAAGCCCTTCTGCTGGAGGGTTCTTCTTGTTAAAAGGAAGTTTTTCTTTCCTACTGTCGCCAAAGTGCTCGCTCAAAGGGGATCTTCTGATTGTTGGGGTTTTTTTCAGTTTTCTTGATCTTAAAGTAGGGTCTTGGCTTAAAATAAAAAGAATCTTGAGGCAACTGTTGTAGTTTGGCGTTATATAAATAAAAGTGAACTAAGTTTCAGGACCCAGGATCTTGGAGGATCCAAGGCAGCGCATCTCATGTGGGCAAAAACTCCAATGCTTTGCTTTTTTGAAAATTAAAAAAAAAAGGTATCCTATATAAAATCTTTTTTTTTTTTTGTAAAAATAAAAGTACATCAAACGAAATTATCCAAACCTACATGTCATCATAGACACATATAGTGTCATCCTTTTGCATTTTTCTTTTTGTTTCCCGCGGTTAAACCAGTGACAACACAGTTTTTATCATTATTTCTCAACACACTGTATAAATTGAGAATTTCTGAAAAATATAATTTTGATAAATGTTTTAGTTATGAGTTTGAAAGTAATGCACAATATTTACATACATACTTCAGTAATTAAATTATTAATTATCTGTTTATTTTGTAAACAGAAAAAATAAGGTACAAATCATAACATGCATAAAGATCTTTGATAGTGTACATACATACATCTTAACAAATACTGTATTGCACAGTTCAATATCTCTTATCTACTTAAAGTCAAACAGCTCAGCAGTGTCTCCAGCACTTTGAGGAAGCCAAAATCCAGCATGGAGAGGCTGAGTGAACCTGGTCTGGACTCTGTGGAGGAGATTCATGGTCTCAGTGATGCTGTAGAAAGAAAGAGTTCCTGCACTGTGATCCAAATATACTCCTATTCTGGAGGACAGAGGGCCTGGGATGGGAGTGGAAATGTTGTTGTGTTTGAATTCATAACCGCTGCCTGAAACTGTTAACGACCAGGATTTGTCATTAAATCCAAATCCACATTCCTCTCTGGTCCCTCTACGGCCGATATCCTTGTATGCAACAGCTACATAAACTGTCCCATTGCACTTCACCTCCCAGTAACAGCGTCCAGTTAGACCCTCTCTGCTCAGGACCTGCCACCTTTTAAGGAATTTGTCTGGATGACTTGGATATGACTGGTTTCTACTCATCAGTGTTGCTTTTCTGTTGCTGTCACTCAATGATAAACGTGTATTCACTGTATCTATATCCAGTGTTATCTGACAAAAATATTTCAAAAAGTCGTCTCTGGTTTTGGGTTCTCCTTGAGGCAGTAAAATATCTGCTTTGGTCGTTCCAACTGAGATTTTTGGCCATTCATCACTGAGAAGAGCCTTCACTTTATCTCTGGCCTGTGACACAGCTGCAGTCACATCATCAAAGTACTGCAGAGTAAGATTGTTGTAGGTGGGTACGTTTGTAGATGCACTCAGATGTGACAGTGAGGAGTAGTTTTTCAGAAAATGGAGGTGATCCTCTGTCAGTGAGAGCTGCTGCAGTTCAGTGTCTCTCCTCCTCAGATCTCTGATCTCCTGCTCTATTTTCTCCTGAAGCTCTTTGACTCTGTTCTGTTCAGATTTTTGCTTGGATCTGATCTTCTGCTTCACCTCAGAGCTTTTTTTCTCAATGAGACTGATCAAATTTTTGAAAGCCTTATCACATTCTCTGAAAGCTTTATCAGCAGAGAGATTCATAGCCTCAACTTGCTCTTGGAGCCCCTTCACATCTTTCTCTCTGTTCTGGATTCTCTGTTGGACATTTTGCCGATTTGTTTCAAGCCCTTTCTGTTTCTCAGCTCTTTCTGCTGCAGCTGACACTGTGACATGGTCTTTGTGTTCATCCATTAAACAAAGATAACAGATACACTGCTGATCAGTGCGGCAGAAGATCTTCATCACCTCATCATGGCGAGAGCAGATGTTCTCCTGAAGCTTTGAAGTGGCTTTGATGAGCTTGTGTTTCTTTAATGGAGCTATGTTGTAGTGAGGCTGGAGGTGCTGCTCACAATAAGAGGCCATACACACCAGGCAGGACTTGGAGGCTTTCAGTTTCCTCTCAGAACAGAAATCACAGGCCACATCTCCAGGTCCAGCAAAGGTATGATCAGATGAAGCTGTTGAATGTTCTGCTTTCTTTAGGTCTTCCACTAACTCACCTAAAATCATGTTCTTCACCAGGACAGGCCTCGGTGTGAAAGTCTGCCTGCACTGAGGACAGCTGTGTGTTTCCTTCTCATCCCAGCAGTTTTTGATGCAGTCCATGCAGTAGCTGTGGCCACAGGGAATAGTGACTGGATCTTTAAGGAGGTCCAGACAAATGGAACAGCTCAGTTTTTCTTGATCCAGCTGAATCAGTTGCAGCGCCATTTTGTCCAGTCAAATTAAGTTTCACTTTCAGCTACCAGAGAAAAGCTGCATTCATTGCCTCCTTACACACTAATCTGTGGTGTATGGTCTTTTCAGCGCTTGCGTTTGATCACATGGTGTTTAGATCCATATTTTAACTGGCCGAGGAGTAGAAGGGGAGGGAATAAAGGGACTTTGTACCACTTTGAGACACTCAGTCAAGCCAGCCCCCACCTTAGTTTGCATTACGTGTATGTGCTACACATTACGGTACGGGAAACTTAGACCTAAATTCAAAATAAAAGCGATCTAGCGATCTAGTTGTGAATGTAATTTTAACATTAACCAACGTGAGTCGGTGATCAATGATACAATATACCATGAGATAAATATCAATACAGAAATAAACATTAAATACAAATTAAAAACTGCCAAAGGCAGAAATATTCAAGTATGACATACTTATGCATAACCACATTTAGAAATTACAATTTCAAAAGAAGTGTACAGCCATTGCAAGTAAATTCAGTTTCCACAGAGTAATTTTGACACCATTACTCAGGCAGTATAGGGTAAGTAAGTGACTCTGATTTTGGATATCAGCGTTTTGACATCACTTTATACAAACCATTTTCCCCCTCTCAAATCACCTTTACATATCTTGAAGTCTTAATTTTCTAATTTGGTTAAGCGAGTTTACGTATGTGGGTTTGCCATATTTGACTATTTTTGGTCATTTAAAAGTTATTTTTCATTTCTATATTGGTATGCTTTTTTATTCCATTATTTATTATATCGTCAATGGCAGACTAAAATTGTAGGGTAATGTTGAAATCACGTTCCATTGAAGATCGCGTTTGTTTTGAAATCAGTTCTCGGTTTCCCTTACCGTAATACGTAGTATGGACACATACGCAAAACAAAAGGTGGAGCTGTGCAGTAAACTTCAGGAAGTGAGGGGACGCTGTCTTAAACCCTGTTTGATATACCTGAGTACCCAAACTGGAAATCAGTGTTCCCCGTAAAAGGCACCAATAACAGCACAAAAATGGCCAAGGAATGGTCTAGAAATATATGGGATGGATTTCCTAGAGAAAAATAAATGTATGGGTTAAAAAAAAAGCATCCCGGAAGCCACCTTTTCATGTGCATCGTCTATTTTCTTCCGCCACAGATCCGACCACTCGTTCCTATGAGTCCACCAGCATCTCTTCACGGCTCAAAATGTCGTGACAGCGTTTCATAATCGTGTTTGGCTCGTTACATTTCAAAAACATGAGGGGGATTTTAAATAAGCTTCAATTACGGTTTGTCTTATTGTTTTTGCTGCATCATGAGGGTGTTTTCAAGTTTTCGTCTGGTCAAGGTAAGAGACTGATAGCTGCAGCTAGCTTCAATGCTAACAGTACAAACCTTTATCTAATATAATGTTTGTATTTAGGTTGATCATTAACAGTAACACAGGATATTCTCTCTGTGTAATATTCTATTAGTTAGCTAGTCCTTCAAAGGGATTTAGATGACTGAAATAATGTGAGAGACGTTGTTTATTCTAATCAGATGCCTATGAATCCGAAACAATTACGTGTCATAAATGTGCAAAAAACTATGAAATCGGGAAATGAACAAATGCTTTTCACAGGAGTGTAACTGTCAGCTTATGGCAAGAAATCTGATTGTCCTCAGATAAACTTCTGCAGTGATTCACTATTAAAAGTCAGATGGAATGGAAAACAATTACAAATATGTTATATGTACTGAGTTTAATTATTTTTTTGTCCCTTAGAGTATGACGACTCACTGGAGCTCATTTTGTCAGAGGACACTTTGTCCGATTTGGAGAACAGCCCCAAGTTTGTAGAGTCCGGAGACCTGGACTCTCTGCCGAAGAGGCAGTTCAAGACGGCTGAGATCGCAGATGCTGTGATGGGCACTGAAACTCCCATCGATCCATCTGACATCGAGTCTCTCTTCCCCAAAAATGTGAAAGACTTTCAGTCAGGCTTCTCCCCGCCCTGTGATGACAGCAGTGCCCAGTGTAGTTCACCGGCTCCAGCTGAGAATGGTGGATCACAGGAGGAAGATGCTGAATCATCACAGCAGGTTAGTAAGATGAAACTGTGAGACATAAAAAGGGACTGCTGTTAGACTGCAGCCTTAAAGGGTTACCACCTCAGTTACCACAGTGACTGACATCTAAATTGATGTATAAATTCCAAAAGAAACCCAAAATATAAAGATAATCACAAATTAGTAATTGATTTATTATTAAGGTAAAATTTGCAGTTGTGAAGATTTGCAGATTTGTCTTCTAAGATGATTAAGTGAGACAATGAGATCCTTTGATTCTCAAATGTCTTCCTGGACAAATTTACTTTAAGATATTAACACTGGTTGTTATAAACCAACTGACTTAAACCGCTGTTGGATCAATAAAGTCTTCTCCTATCTTAAAAATGAATTGATAAAAAAAAATCAATAACAAGGTTAATTTAATTTCAGCCTCAGCTTAGCTTTTATGTTTTGACGTGTGCTTGATAAAGTCTCACTGAAGATTAGCCCAAATATGTATAGTTATAAATGCAGTTTTGCTGAAACTAACTTTTCCTTGAATGTTTCCCTGCAGCTCACGCTTGACATTGTGCGTGCGGAGGTCATAACGGTTGAGGAGCACAACACCACGGAGACCGCCAAGACGTACAAAGTCAACTGTGATAGACGGAACATCACAGGAATGGAGAACTTCACTGTGCAGGTCCTCAATGCCTCACAGGTACTCACTCCATCCTCTGAGGCACATGTTTACACGCTGTGTAAAGTGTGTAAAAAGTGTGCCACCAATTTCCCAAACATTTACACCAGTTACCATATACAAGATTCATTTATCAACTTTTCTAATGCATCTATTTGTATATTTTTTGTGTGTATAAACCTTTTTGTAAATCAGTTTTGTTTTATTTCATCATAGCATGACTCACTGTTTGCATCGTGAGCATTGTTGTTTGTTGCCTTTACACCTTTCATTTTTGAGTGAATTTACCAGAATTCAGGTTCTGTTTGTATCCCTCTTATAAAATTCCATGCAGGAAAATTTCCTGTTTCTCTCCTGGATAAAAAACACTAAACCCATCCCTTCTTTTCTTTCAGGATCTAATGGAGTTCCTCAATGCTAACAGCACAGAGTGCTCTGTGGTGCTGTTCTTCACCGCCTGGTGCCAGTTCTCAGCCAACCTGGCACCTCACTTCAACGCCCTTCCCCGGGTTTTTCCCAGCATGCATTTCTTGGCACTGGATGCCTCACAGCACAGCAGGTAAATGATCACCTTTGTTCTGGTTTTAACTGTGTAATCTCACTGTGAAAACCCCTCTTAGAATACTTTTTAAAGCTGTTGTCCTCTGTGGCTCACCACACCTTAGCATCTATATAGAAGCAGAATATAGCTCATGTTTATTATCAAACAGTTAATTGGATAATTAGAGTAGTTGATAAAAGTTCTTTTGTGTTGAAAATTATAAAAATACAAATGTAGAATAAAGTCTTGCGTGTTATTTTCTTGTAATGCATGTCCCCATCTTCCACCAGCCTCTCCACGAGGTTTGGGACTGTGGCAGTGCCCAACATCCTGCTGTTCCAAGGGGCAAAACCGATGGCTCGTTTCAACCACACTGACAGAACGCTGGATACGCTCACATCTTTTCTTGTTAACCAGACAGGTACAAATGCAGGTTATGTGTTACATTATATAGAGCTTACTGGTTTGGGCTCAAAAGGGTCAGAATTGGGTGGTTGGAAGAACATTTTGAGTCATGTAAAATGAATCTGAACGACCACTCAAATGAAACTTGCACCCATGTGTGATCCAACTCTGTGTGTTCCAGGTTTTGAAGCCGGCCCTGATAGAAATGTGACAGACGTAGACCGCCTCGGTCCCCTCCCTAGCGTTCCCGTGAGGAGCATTGACTGGCTGCTGGTCTTCTCCATCCTCTTCATCACAAGCTTCACTCTGTACGCCATCCTGCGGACCGACAGCATACGCTGGCTCATACCCGGACAAGAGCACGAGCATCAAGACTGAAACCTCACAGACTGTTCAGTCAAGAATGATGTAAAGAATTGTTTGCTAAACAGTTTAGTTTATTAAAATGGCTAATGTGCTCATGTTTTAAGTGTTTGAGTGAAATAAAAACATTTGAGCTCTTGCGGTTTAGAATAAAGATTTGGATTAAAAGTAACAATTTGAGGCTGTGTGCGAGAAGACAAACTGTGCTGTCATTTTTTTTTTGTGCCTTTTAGTTGATGTTCAGCTGAACCCAAGTAAGTCCAAAGTACAAAAAAACAAAATAGTTGACATGTCTGTACAAACACTGCTCCTCTCATGCAGGCACACTTTGCTCCTCTTCCTCCTCCTGGCTCTACTGTGTTTTGTTGTCTTGCAGTCCCCTGATTCAGCTGCACTGAACAAACATGTAGGCTGCAGTGAGTGAAAGAGAGGAACATCCTGTGGAGATATTTTACAGCTGTAAATGAAAACATTGCAAACAGTGATGTGTGTAGGAAGGAAATTCTCTGTTGTGGCAGCAAAAGAAAAGAAAAGAAAAAAAAAGAGGACAGAGGCGCAGACATCCTGGCACAGGTCAGAGGTCACTGGCAGAGTCCTTCCAAAGGATCAAATAATATTCCGTTAGCTTATACAGTGGTGAAAATGACGTTTCAATCATGGCATATGTCAGATGTTCAGTAGTAGTGTTAATTAATTGAAGAGAAATTTGTCATCATAGTTGTTACTTTAGCAGACTGATACCGATAGGGTGTATTAAGACATTCTATATTTATATATTTAACCTAATGAAACGTGTTCAGTAAGTAATTTTATTTAAGTGAAAAAACACCTCAAACATAAAATATCTGGCTATAGCAACTCTTTTGGGTTATTTTTTATTTATATAAGCACACAACAGAAATTGCATCGAAATCCAGTTTGAAAAACACATGAAGACGAGCGAAAAGTGACTTTTGTCATGTTAGATAATTAGCAGTGGAAAGCAAAAAATCACATCATTTACTTGTCCTTAAAAAGCATTCACAAATCCATGGCTCTCGGCTATATTTGCAGTATCATACCACTGCTTCTCAATAGAAAACCAGACTCCATTGGAAAAATGCGTGATTTTAATCAGGCACTACGTTAAACAGCTATGGCAAAGTATGAGAGGGCAGTAGAGGAAGAGCAGAGGGGGCATTGGTAGGGAGAGAGGACAGCTGACAGTTTACTGATAATGTTTAGGTTAATGTTTAGCCTGAGGACAGGCAGCCTTCTACACCTGCCGAGCAGCTTGAGGGCGCCTCCGTTCTGCAGCAACAACTCATCTAAAATGGTGAGTAATGCAGTGACAGGCTTTAGCATTAGCATTAAATAACAGAAGAAACAAACTCCACGTGAGGAAAGTCTGTTTTTGAACACAGCTAAGTGTGTGGGTGCACTCCCACGTGACAAGCCAAGCACCGTTCCGACGTGTAGCCTCCAAAGTATCCAGCTCGCGTCGTTCTATCACGTGAGAAACCGTACGCTGAACTCTTCCAGGAAAAATCTAAATAAAAGCTTTAAGGCGTCCATTTACGTTAAGGCGCAAACGATTAAAGTGTGTAACAGTTTTATGAATTGCTCTTATGCTGTTCTTTAATTCGGCGTTAGTAGTTTTTTAGATTTCTCAGTTAATTTGATCCCTTTGCTTTTTACGTTGGCATTTGGCTCATGTGCAATAGAAATGTGAGCGGGGCGAGGTTGGTATTCATATTATTGCGAAGTTGAGATTAACTGTATATTAAAAGTTAACCATCACATTTATTTATTATTTTAGCCTGTGAAATGCCTGCATTTTGTACGCTTTGTTAGGGCTTGGTTGAGACTTTTAGAGTAGGGCGGGGCTTGAGTGGAGTCCCGTCCAAATCCGTTATTTAAACCAATCAAGTTAGGTCCCTTATGCAGGTTACACCCAGGTAAGCCTGACCTGTGGTCCTGGAAAGGACGGCGTTAACGTTCATTTTTGGGTCTAGACCGCCACCTTTTGGACGCAGCGTGAATAGCAGTCAGAGAACTCCTAATACTAGACTAAGCATGTGTGTAAAGGTTGAATCAGCACTTTTCATTATAGTGCAAGAATTTTTTTTTTTTTTTACAAAAAACGTGATTTGTCCTTTATAATTCCAGGGCTAAAGAGTTTAACCGTAATATGATTTTGTCCAGTCATCAGACTCACACTGGCTCTCCCCTGAAGACCGGGAGCAGCTATTGGTCGAGCTCAGGGCCACAGGCTGGATGGAGGTGGAGGACCGTGATGCCATCTTCAAAGAGCTTCACTTTAAAACCTTTAATCAGGTGTGTGTATTTATGTTAATATAGTAATTAGCTTTGCTGAAGTCTTAGATCTAATTTTGGATCTATGAGTTAGAATTTTATTTTTTTTATATTGCTGTTATTTTTTTCATCACTTCCTTTGATTTGAGTTTAGACCTAATTTAGATTATGTTTATGTAAGGCTAGCCATTCATGATCAGGTGCAGTTAGGTGTACCTAACGTCTTCTCCCCTTTCCCTGTCATGCATGTGTGCACTTTTTTCAAAATATGCATAGGTCCTATTCTTGATTTACCACGTATAGTTGAGTTGTGGCGGACTAGTCCACAAATTGCAGGGATGGCGATTCTATCACTGTCTTCTTCTGTCCACATTCCCTTGAGCAAAACCCTGAAACTGTAATTGCTTCCAAAGGACAGGCAGGCGCCCCTCTCTGCCACGATTAGTATGCAGTTATGCGTGCAAAAGATTGAACGACAGGCAAAAATCAGCAGCTAATTCGACATCTAGGCACCATTGCATATGGTGATTGAAACTGAAGTGTCTGTTGTCATTAAATCAAGTGCAGGATGTAAGATGCTAAAGGTGTAATAAAAGAAAAGTGCCTCAAAATAACAGTTTTATATTTACATAAGTGCTGGGATCACAATATCAGACCACACCAGCCATGCCTGCACAGCTGGATGGTGTGTAAATGGTGTTTCTTTGAATTTGACATAAAGGGGGGGGAAGGAAGAAACATCCACATCTGTTTCTGTCTTAGTGGTCTTTTTTATTCCAGGTGGCCAGTAGAGTCTGTGATGAAGCAGTCATTTTTCCAGTTTCTGTAGCCTTGAAAATCTGTTCACCTATAGGAGGGTTGTTGCACGCTGCCAGATGCATGCCCAAAGTGTCGATCGGAAACTCATAATTTCAGCTGTGATTCTGGTAGCATACTGAGCATAAAATTGTGATATTGAAATCAGTAGTCAGACATGTCTCCACAGGTTATAACTGTGTCAAGTTTCAGCATTTTTTTCTGAAGTATTTATGAATGACCTAAGACACCAAATGTGCAGGATAATAACATCTAGGGCTTGGTATTGTTTAAAAACAATACTGTGATTAGCGTTCTTCGTGTCAGTGTCATCGTGTCATCAATGAACTATTGTTTGGTTGTTATGCAATATCTCTGACTTGGTTTACGTGAGACTGAATTATAGAAATTTTGCGGTTCAAGAAAAGACATGAAGTTGCAGGAAAAAGTTAGTGATTTAAATAATATTACGTCCCCGGCCTGGGGTAACCTGGATGTAACATGAGGTGCAGCTACCCACACCAACCACACCGAAGAAAAGGCCAGAAACAAACAAAAGACAAATCTCCAACCTAAACTCATAACCAATAAACAAGACAAAAATGGTTCAACAAAAAAGTTTTCTTACTCCTGCTACTGCTGCAGTGCTCAATATATATACAGTGTAATAGTCACAATTATCTATTTACAAATCTATGTATGAACAAACTGGTTTGTAGCTTGCAATAATACAAAGCACACTGCTCAGTCTAGTCTACTCACTAACAGACATTCAGATTAGATTCCTCATACTTAGCATACTTATTTTTTAAATATTGTATTGTAAATAATGTATTTAAATTAAAACACTTTTCCCTGCAGTTATATTGTGGTTTCGTGCCTTATACTCTGCTTTTTCGTTTTCTCAACAAAAACTACAATTTTATTAAATAGAAGCAGTGCCTGTGTTCTTATAATTCCACCAAACTTGCCAAACTTCTCAGTGCATCTGTGTTTAATATTTGCTGAAAAAGGGAAGCTGAAGAAAACCTAGCCTTAAAAACTGTTATGATTCCCATTGGGGAATATTATTCAAAGAATAACTAAAACAGACCATGAATCCAAACAAGCCCCGAATGCCAGATTGTTACTTTAGTCTAGAGACACTTTGAGGCGGTGCTCAGGACGTTCAGTGACACCAGGATAGTTTAATTGCACATGTTGCAGAGGTCTGTTCTTTATATAATTTGTGCCACTATCCATAAAAACCAGCATCCATCCTTTGAATATTTATCGCGAAGTGTTTAAATTTTAAGTGCTTCTAAAGACACACAAGGACACAGTGCAAGGATACTTTGGGATGCTAATCAGAGTCAACAGTAAAGTATGGTAATATTTGAGTAGGGCGAATATGCCGGGCGGCGGTGTAATCCTTTATTTATTCAGATAAAAGTATCATTAAGATACCCAACCATGAGGGCATCTGAAGTTACACCAAATACAATGCATAACAATATAATGCATAAAGAAACAAATACACCTAGTATTCCATACAGACAAGTGAACCCGATCATGTGAACCATGTGCAATAACAGGATGGCGGTTAGCACTGTTGCCTCACAGTAAGAAGGTCTGGGTTCAAATCCAGCTTGGTCTCTTACTGTTTGCATTTCGCATTCTCTCCTCATGTCTGTCTGCATGGGTTGTCTCTGGGAAATTCCTGCTTCCTCCCACAGTCCAAAGACATGCATGGGGTTAGGTCAACTGGTGTTTCTAACTAAAATGACTCTAGGTGTATAAGTGGGCATGATAGCCTGAGACGCTGAATTAGATAAGTGGAAGAAAATGGATGGATGGAAAAATATGCAGGTACTGTGTGAGGTACTTAGATGAAATGGACAGGTGCACATTGGTGGTACAGTTTAGCTCTGAATTTTCAGGATTGCACTGAAAGTAAGTGTTTCATTTAAAATGAATTATGGCAATTTATCAGAAAGTTATTTATAATATTGGGCAAGTTACTGGTTGGTGACTGTGTCTGCTGTAACATAGTTCCTGAGAGCTGCCTGGCAGCTGAAACTAGTTCTCTTGCTTCCTGGGGTAAAACAAACATTAAATATTCTTTTCAAAAGTTTTTTGGCACGTCTTGTAAGCAGCTGCTCCGTTCGCTCACTCTGTGCGGGGCGAAGTAAACTGCAGCATCTCAAGGCCACTTAGCGGACTTCCTCTAATCCCATCGTTAGTTGTTTTAGCCCCTAAAATAGTCTGTTTTTACACTTCCCCATGTTTGAAGTCGGAGGGTGAGCGCTGACCTCCCCCATCTACTCCTCCTGGCTCTAAAGCCTCTCCTCTTACCCCGACACGTCAGGCTGCATTACTCTGAGACTCGCCAGGAGGCCAGTTGGCAGCAATTACGGTTTTGATCAGAATGATTTCTTTCACAAACAATCAAATTGGTTAAAATGTTTCATCTGGTTCACAAACCACTAACAACCCCATCATTCCTTCTGCTGTGCATCGCTTTCTCTCTTCTTTTTCTCTTCTTTTTTTTTTTTTAAATTCTTACTTGTTGCCACCCTCCTTTCCCCTGTCTCTGCCTTTCAGTCTTTGTCTGTCTCTCATTCCCATTCTGTGCCCCATGTTATTGGGGGAATGAGCTCATGTTGTTCCAATTTTACATGCTGGCAGCTCGCTCTGTCTGTCTGTCTCTCTACCCTTCTTTTTCACCCTCTTTTATTCTCTCCAGACACCACTCAAACTCTCTGATGCATTTTCACAAACTCTCCAGCTCGTTTTTCATGGCTGCTCTTAAAGGGCTTTTACCGAAGGGGAATGGAGATGAGGAGCGACATGCTGGCTGATTTCCATTCGCCACTTATCTCCAAGTGATGGGCTTGAGGAAATCAGATCCCCAAGAGTTTATAATGAGAATAACAAATCCCCTTCCTGTGTATCGAAACACTTCCTCTCCTGATCTCTAGGGGGCGGTAGAGCCGTACTCATGCATTGAAGTGAGTACAGCAAGTTGAGCGAATTCATGAGATGCTCAAGAGCTGCAAATGAATTTAAAGGAAACATGGCAGCTGGGATTGCTTCTTTGAGTTTATTTTTCTTTGATTACAGCAAGTGGAAAGTGTTATGATGCCTTTATAAATGGCTCAGGAGTTTAGCTGCGGTGTGTGGGTATACAGTGTGATGTTTGTGGCATTAGTCTGAGGAGTAACTGTGAGTTATTTTTCCTGTCAAGTCCAGTCTGTTTAATGTGCTTTGAGAGGTGAAATCCTCTTTCTGGAGTCGCTTTGGTCAGTGGGAGTTATTGCAATCACATATAGACGTACGTGTGTGTGTGTGTGTGTGTGTGTGTGTGTGTGTGTGTGTGTGTGTGTGTGTGTGTGTGTGTGTGTGTGTGTGTGTGTGTGTGTGTGTGTGTGTTTAATACTGTAAATCTGGGCTGGAATTGAACGTGTTCTAAGTTGTGGTCGCTGATATTGTTTACACATCAAGCTTTATGTTATGTATGTTTACAGATTACCATCTGCTATACATTTCGGTGGATGAAGTGGAAACTTTCATGCGACACAAGTGAAACGGGTAGCTTTCGGGTGCAGCTTGTATAAGAGAGGGTGAGCTGTGCATGCTCAACTGTTGTGTTGTGTTAGCTGAGGTTGACATCGATGGCATTCCTCCTTCTCCCACAAATATTCAGTCAAGCAGCCCTGGGGAAAAAAAATCACTCAAAAGCTACATTTAGGATAGAGGGGAAAAATGGCCGGTTATTATCTTCAGTCTTTCTTGTAAAGTAAACAAGGGCAGTCTTAACCTAAGGAGGGAAATTTTTAATGGTTAAATATCTGCATCCATAGCATGCTCCACTGTTTTTATTAGGGGGATTAAAAAGCAAATGGGTATGTGCACCAGTGAAGAGGTTATTAAATTTATCAGTGATAGTATTGTTGGCAATTAATGTTATTTTTGGACAATTTTCAATCGTTTTGAAGTTTTCATTCATAAATTATTTTAAAAATAAAAGTATTTATTTTTCATTTATTTAAACAGGTAATCCCATCAGAGATTGAATGTCTCATTTACAAGAGTGACCTGTTTCAGACGAGCGTAATAAAATTACAACAGTTAAATAGAAACAGTAAAATAGTAAAAAATTGCTCAATGTTTACGCAGTCATATTATAAATCTGGTTCATTTCTGTTTTCCACACAAAACATTGCCTTGAATGTTCATTTTAATTGTGCAACATGTTTGTTTGTAATTGTGCAATCACTGTACAACTCACAAAACATTAAGGGATTGGTTCATGATTTGGGTCAATTTGTTTTATTTATATGGCTCCAAATCATCATCATCATCTTTATTTATAAAGCACTTTAAAACAACCACAGCCGACACAAAGTGCTGTACATTTGAACTAAATAATAAAAATACATAATAAATAAAAAAATAAAAACCAAATGAAAGAAAAAAGTAAAACCATTAATTAATTATTTATTTAATTACAAGAAAAAGTCACAACAATAGTATTATTAAAACATTTAAATTCAAAGACCTATGATGATATTATTATATGAAATGATAACATATAGCAAATATACACATTAAGATAAAGCATTTAAAAACTTTTCCTATCATGTGCTGTATTAAAATATATATGGATTCTGACAGTTTTAGTTAATGGTAAAAGTTAATAGTAAAATTTTAACTATTAAAGGGATTACATATTTACATTATTCACTCACTGCGATCTGGTTCTTATGGACACCCCCCCCCCCCCCCATGTTGGGATATAATACAAACATATTTCACTGACCAGCTTAAAGTATAAACACTGCATCCACTCCTGCGTCCATCGGTTGCTGATGGTACGCTTATTTTTTCACATTTCACTTCAGCCTAGAAATGAAAAAGTAATCCTATCTTGAACAAATAACATTAGTGGAACTGTAAATGTGAAATAAGTATCATTTTACTCAAATGCATCAGTAGTTACCTGGATTTCATCCCATACATTATTTTTAAAATAATTTTGAAAGGCTGAAAAGACTCCCCTCCTACTCTTGTAACTCTTTTCCTCGGAAACGACTTCAAGCTGCTGTGGAAAATATTTTAAAATTAATTTATTGTTATTTTGAAAAATAGTCACTTCAAATAAAAAAAAGAAATAATAAATTCAGAACATTTTAGTTTTATTTGTGTGAAATAATTTTTAAGTATCCGGCATACACAAACAACCTCCCAAGGTTGCGGTTTGCCGCAAACAATAACTGCATCACAAGCTCTGGGAAAAAGCTTCTGGACTTAACTTCCAATTTCGAGTCTGAGGTAGCGACTCTGATTTTTACTGAAGAGAGCAATGCTGTGTTCAGACAGCTGCCTCTGCTCCTGCTCTGCTCTTGGAGGCTGATCCCCCCCCCCCCCCCCCCCATCCCTTTTTTATATTCAGTCAGAGGCTCCCTCTCCTCCAAATCTCCTTCAAGCCTCTGCCTCTCGTTATGGGACTTGGTCTACTTGTGTTGAATAAGTTGTCCTACAACTAAAACTGAGCCCCTGGGTAAACCAAACTCCCAAAGCCATCCTCCTCCAGCTTCACACACACACGCACATGTTTTCGCATACAGGTTAGACTGATGAATTCATTTGCTCATGCTCCATACCAAACAAGCAGGGCCTCTTCTCCCAGGCAAATAGTTGAGCAATCAGATTGGACAGTCTGTTGGGTTGATTTGTCAATTTCCCAGTCAGTCAATATCAATCAGTGAATTTATTTCTTTTTTAAATGAACATTAATTCCTTTTGTCATGTGTGCTGTATTTATGTAGCACTTTGAGTCTTACTGACCACTTTACACTGCAAGCCACACCCATTCATACAGCCCTTAATGTTTTTATAACCTCAGCGTCTTCCTGTTACAGATAATATATTGTGGGCAGTTATGACGCTTTGGTGTCTTGCCCAAGGACATTTAAACTGGCGGATCGGTTGGACAGCGAATCAAATCACTGACCTGCCAGTCGACCTTCCAGATACCAAAAGATAATCAGTTTCCACTTCAGTCGTTACATCCAAGAAGCTGGAACTAGTGAATGGTTGGCACTTTTCCTTGATACATGACTTTGGTGATCTATTATTTTAGCCACCTTTAAGTGGACTCGGGAGTATCCCACATTTCTTGACTATTGTTTGGACGCGATGATTCAGGGATTTGCCACCCTTCAAAGAGTTTAGGCAGTGTTTTACATTCCACCGGATGGGGAGAAAAAAGGAAAGCTAACAAGAAAATGTTATAATTTGTTCAAATATTTAGAGGTATGCACACAGATTTGCATATACAACTCCTACACTTGTCCTCAGACGAGCAAGAAGCCAATTAATCGGCTCAGCGGTGTTCAGTTCCCACCTTCAATCTCCAAAGTGAAACTTTCCCTGGGAACCAGAGGCATCCTGCGTTCATCCCATCCTGTGAGAATAGCTGGAGGGAAGCCACAAGGTGTGGCACCCAAGCGGAGGTGGTTAGATAATCTGGCTATCAGACCTTGGGTAAAGTAAGATGGCCCTGACGTCTGCCGTCTGTTGACAAGCCCAATGCCTTTTTGAGCCCTCGCTACTAACCCCCGCAGTTAATGAGGGGTTTGCATAAGTTGGCCTTAACGCCATACCTGAGTGTTATGTGACACTCGTTACAAAAAGGAGCTGAGTTGTGTGTGAAGAGTTGTAACACATGATATTAGTCACTAAATGAGTGTCAACACTGGCAGAGAGTCAGACTGAAACCCTGCTCTGCTTTTCTCAACTTTAAGAATCTTAATTTGAGAAGATTAATACCGCTGATGTTACACTTGCCCAGCAGAGCTTTCTCTCTCTCTCTCTCTCTCTCTGACTACATGAAAGAACTTCACAGCTGGCAGCTTTGCTTCATAATTATTTGATATTTTGCTTTAAGTTACATGTCAACTCAGCGGGCAGCCCACGTCTGGCCAGCTGGAAGCTCGTGAAGAGCTGTTTGGGGAAAGAAGAGAAATGAGGTGTGGTCATCATCATTATCATCACCACCACAACCACCGCCATCGAAATCACAGCTTTCTTCGCTTGCAGAGGAGCGAAGGTTTTCCAGGGGGCTAACGCTGACGCGGGTGATGATGGGGCTAGCGGAGTAATCATCGGGTAGTCACGGCGGTGTGTAATGGAGGAGAGCGGCTCGTCTTCCTGTGCGTGCGTGTCAGTGAATACTCGCGCATATGCCGGGGAGGCTTGTGTGTGTGTGTACATTTGTGCATGCACCAGTGTGAAAGTGTGTGTCTGTCAGAGGCTAGTAAGGGTGGGCACAATCTGCATGCACTTAGTCCTGGCAAAGCAGTGCAGGCGTTTCTAAGCCCTTGGACCGCGGGGTGGTGGAAAGCCGATCTGTAAATAACAGACACATGTGTTTGAAACTGAGTCCTGTATTCCAGCCCAGAGCCGCAATGAGAGGGAGAACACCACTCCGCTCCGACGTCAAATTGTCTCATCCAGTGTTGTATGACAATCATGCTGTAATAGCACCAAAATGGCTCCTCAAAAGAGTGTGTGTGTGGAGGGGAGAGGGGCATAGTGGCGGTCTGCTGTCGGGTGTTTCTGATTATTTGAGATGGGGGCCTGCATAATGTCACGTCAAATTATGTGACTCTGACAGCTACAGCTTGTTGGGCCAGTTGGAGAGAACTGCTGGCTGGCTGGCTGAGAGGATGGATAGCCGACTAGCTGGCTGACCTGTTGGCTCGAGAAGTGTGGCCCGTACAATACAAATGGGATAAACAAAGCACTTTGAGAGGCCAAGCCCTTGACCTCTGCTGACACGAGACCTCATCTGGGAGTTGAGGATTGGTTTTAATTTCTGTTTGGCCCAAGTGGAGGGTGTTGAGATGACCTACAGATGACGGACAGGCACAGCACTGTCACTTTGCCTGTATTGTTTCCTCATGCTCTGTTTACTGCCCCCAAGGGAGCACTGTCTGTTGAGAAAAGGCTGATGTAGGGCAGGATTTATTTTCTGGATTCACTATTTCAGGTTATTTTGACATTCAACTCCAATTCATTTGTAGCGAGAGTTTACTGCTTTTATTTAATTTTTTTTCTTGTTTCTCTCCATTTTTGTTTCTTTTATCAGGCTTCATGATACTTTGCACATCACTGACAGCTGAATGGGGACAGGAAATGTCTTGGAAAGTGTGACAATACTTGTGATAAAAGCAGTGCAGCTTCCATGTTATACAGCACTTTTCAAGCTTGGGTTATCAATATAAACTAGTCCGGTTTAGTGCAGTTTCATTTGAATGAATTAGGGGTAAACAAAATGGATGGATGGTTAGATAATTCAAAATACAAATATGAATACAACATTGTTCTTGATCATTGGCAAACGTCATGATACTGTTTAGCTGTTGCAGGATTAAAGTTATGAAATCTGCATTTACATTTGATGATTAAAATCCTTGAATTTACTAAACAAGAAAAAATAAATACTTGCAGAGGGATTCATTCCTATTGTTTATAATCATTTTAGGCTGTTGGAAACAATGCTAACATGACAAACCTTTCTTTTTAAGAAGTTGCTTAATTGCATGTTCACCAGTGAAACCATTTGTCATGCTTTTAATTTTTGTTAGCTTGTCACATTTTTACACATTTGCAAATAAATTGATCGTTTCTATGTATTTTATGTAAGTCTTCAGTGAAAATAAGACTGCTAATATTTGTGGTTAGCAATAACTTTAGCATAGGATTGATGAAGCGCAGGCGGCGAGCATGATCAGTAAACGCACACCTACATGTCGTAGCTGTCTGCCGCCAAATGGGGACGGTGTCAAAGATATGTGGAACAGCTGGAAATGTAAGCTACTCATGTTTGTGTTTGTCCTGCTGTTGATCCTTTAGCTTAGCCCCTGCTATAGAGAAGACGGAAGTCACACAAAGAACTCGTTGTTTTATTTTTTCTCTTCTCGGTGAACTCTGTTCTGAGTAGTGTCCTGTTGGACACTGCGGTGTTGTGTAGTTTTAGTGAAAAGCTGCCTGAAGGCACTAGAGGACATTGTAGTTTTATGTACAAGTTGTGGCAGTGCACAGGGAGAAGAGGAAGAAAGATGAGCTGAAGCTTCTCCAGCTTGTATTTTTTGCTTTTATTTAAAAGCGTAGGATGCTATACATGCATGCTTGTCTCTTTACGGTACCAGCATGGTACTGGGCTGGTAGCCTATAGGTGCTCCAAAAAGCTTTACAGATCCACGTGTATATGTTTGTAGCTGTGTACTGTCATTTGGCTTGTTGTTGTTCATGTTTGTGCTATTGTTGGGCTTTTAGCTTAGCACCTACTGCAGAGAAGACAGAAGTCATTTTAGACAACAAAACTTCTTTTTATTGGAGTGAAATTGAGTGTTAAAAAAGTTCATTGCCCATGCCAGTCATTGATTCTGCTTCTCAGGTGTGTGTGTGTGTGTGTGTGTGTGTGTGTGTGTGTGTGTGTGTGTGTGTGTGTGTGTATTGAATTATTTTGGTGTTTCTGTTGAAGCTAGCTTTTTCGCCAACTAAGACAGCATTGTTGAGTTTTTAGAGTGTACATCAGTGTGTTCTTGCAGCCTTGCTATTGAATGTATGCATAGCAAAGTGCTATGCTAATGGACACAAACATTCATAAGCACAGTTTTAAAAGCTGTGTAGACTGAATTTCTGTCATCTTTCTCTCTTTGAAACAAAAAGGTACTCAAGCTGAAAAACCCACTTGTGTACAGTATAAGCTAGTTCCTACCATAAAGGATTTACGTAGCCACTGTAATGTACATATTGTTACTATACACTGTGTTTCCATCAGTTTTCTAATGCCACACATTACCACTCTTGAATGAGAGTGTCAGCTAACACTAGCAAATTTGGTTACCATTCTTAAGTTGTATTTTTGTAAGGAACAAATTGAAATCTGCCAGTTATTGTGAAGTAGCTAAATAGCAAAATACAAGAACTTAATTTAGCAAAACTCGAGTAGAAACCATTTTTTGTCAAATAAATGCATTAAAACTGCTTTATGAGGTCCCTACAAAACAAATGCAGTGGAGCAGACCAAAGGTGAGGTGTGACAGCAGTTGTCTGTGTTAAAGTGGCCACACCCCCAAATCTAGTTTCCAGATAGATGAGTTAGAGAAACTGTCTATAGAGCCCTAAACACTTTCTATACTAGGCTGTGAATGTCTACTCTTAAATTCTGCTGTAAAATTGGGCACTTTAACATTGGATTGTATGGGGATCAATTCACTTTTGGAGCAAGCCTCTAGTGGGACACCAGAGGAACTGCAGTATTTGGCACTTTGCATGGTCTCAGCCAACATCTTGTGTAGTGGAAACCCTAATACCAATGATGGTGTCAAAAAAGAAGGAAAAAAATGTTAGCCTGAAGAATGAGTTATAAACATTCATAGACCATGTTTAATTAGTTGGAAGTATCTTAAAATACCACGAGATGACTTTTTTGTTCTATAACAAGGGACAGATTAGAAAGGGAGTTTCTGAAAAAGCACAGTGTTTTGAACTGGGACATTGTGCAGGAACCAAAAGTGTTAACACAGAATCCTTTTACCTGTCACTTAATGTTCCTCAGTGGTATATTAACCTGAAGTCAGCCCTTAGAGGGAGAAGACATGTTTGGACAACACCTGACATGACAGGCTGCTTAGCAATCTCCATTAAAGCCAATGAAAACTGAGAAAAAGCAGACCGCCCGGCTCTCTAAATTGGTGCCAGTGAGGTCAAGTTGCAGGAATATGTCAATTACTTAAATTGATCGGGAGACGGTTTCCTTGATAACCAATTTGATCAAGCTCCTGATCGTGTTACATGCATAGCACTACACGTGAATTGAGCAGGCTGTCTCAGAAATTGGTTACAACACACTAAAAAGGCTAAACGCAATTTCCTCTTTGAGGCTAATTCTGTTTCGTCATGTCAGGTGGTGGATGGGGCCACAGCCATAGCATGTAAACAATGGCATTTCAGTTGATTTAATTAGGCAGAGAGGAAGCATTTAGGGGCTTAATTGAGATTGCAGTGGGAAATTGCTCTGAAATAGGTCTACCTGATTCTTTTTTCTTCTTTTTTTTCCCTCTCCTCACAGAGAGCATGACGAGGGATTTCACTCTCCTCTTTGTAGATAATTAGAATAACCGTAATCACTCCCTGGATGGCCTGTGATTGGAGCGAGTCACATGCCAAACTTATGAAGAGTGTGTATGTTTCTCGGTGTGTGCATGCATGCTCTAAAGTCCTTTTGTGGTTGTGGAAATTGAACACATGCATCCAAGAGGACCTTCTATATTCAGAAACCCGTCTTGTACTTCTCCCCGCCTCAGATGGCAGTATTGCACTTTATTAAGCTTTGGATTGACATTATTTTATTTATATAGTATTAAACTTTTTTATTCTGTCCTAACATGGTTCTCTATTGACATTGTGTTTTAATTGTTGTACCACATTTTGTGACCTTTATGTCAGTGAATGTGCTATATAAATAAACGTTACTTACTTTATTTATTATTTATGAAACTTCACATTTAACTTATTTCAAATTTGGTGACAGAGCCCTTTAAACAGGCCCGCTATATTTTCTAATCAATAGTTCTGTTGAAGTGTTACAATTTTGCAAGATTACTTACAGAATGATTTGTTTTCACTAATTATGTGTATACTGTTAACATTTATTTATTTTAATTTAGATTTTGACCATTAAAAATGCAGGAGTCCTTTTCTGTTTGTTATTCTGATGACTTTGCTTTTAGCAGAATTTGTACATCTGAACATTTGTACATCTTTTTGTATTTTTTCCATTTATTTATTTATTTATAAAAAAAGTGGATCAAATTTAATGCAATGTATTAATCATTTTGTGCTTGAAAACATGCATTTTGAAGCATGCTCACAATAAATTCAGCTATCATCTTATTTTCCCCCTAACAGGCGTTTGGCTTCATGTCACGGGTGGCTCTGCAGGCAGAGAAGATGAACCATCACCCAGAATGGTTCAATGTTTATAATAAGGTAACAGGGACTGGAGATTCATTTACAGTGCTGCGTTTATTTACTGTCAATTAGAGTAAGCGCATCTTGCAAAATCAATAGTGGTTTGTTTGATTTGTTGCCATATTTACAGTTTTGTGGTTTGTTAATAACAAATTAGACACACTGCAACTGATCTTGTATAAAGCCTGATTTATTTACTTATTTATTTATTTATGTCAAACGGTTATCACTGGCCCATAGCCAGGCTTTCACACACTCCTTATGCAAAAAGAAAAAGCCAAAATCAGGTTCACACTTTACTCCCATAGTTGTTTTTTGTTTGTTTTTTTGTGAAAAGCTCTGCAAATATGTCTGCCTTCCTTCACAGCCCCAGCACTCACACAGGCTCTCTCACTTTCCCTGCCTCACAAATAAAGTAGTGGTTGATATGACAAACCCAGTCCCTGAAAATCTCTCAGCATTAGGCTGTAGCCACTGAGTTACTGTGTGGCGGACCGGGCCGCTCTGGGAGGAATGCTGCTCCTAATCCACTCTTTATTAAAGTCTCTGTACAATGGTGCAACAGGTCTCTGGGCCCCCACAGCACTTTCCACCAGACACTTACACATAAATCCCACACCGACTGAGGTACAGCCTCGACAAAACAGAAGCTGTATGCTGAGCTGCTGCTAATATTCTCTAAAATTCACTCTAAACCTTCTGTTCTGTTTTGGTGGTTGTCAGTTTTAAGGGTATTTACAAAAAATGTTTTTGGAAGCCGGGGGGGGTCAAACTGCTGCAGGAAAGGAGTAGTTGTCACAGTTTATGTCAAATAAAACTATAATGTGTATCACAATATGTACAAAGTTTCACATTTTGTAAAGTATGATTAGAGAGTGGTTTTTAGGAGAGTATTGTTTGACAACAGCAGGAAGTCTCAGCGCCTGTGGGCAGTTTGCTTGAGTTTGTCATCACAGAAATGTCACACAGAGACCAAAAACCAAAACCTGTACTCACTGGCTGCATGTGGCAAACCACAGCACAGCTGGGAGCACTGCACACTGTAGTTACACCTACCAATACACAGGAAGGTCACATTATGCTTCCACCAGAATGTGCAAGAGCTGTCACAGAACTAGGTGATAGTCTTAATCTTTTTTTCCAAGGTTGCACAACACTGGATGCGACACATAATGCACTGAAAGCTGTGTCTAGATGGCCACACATATGCTATCTGATTTGTACCTTGCACTCTTGAATACAGACTGGAAATCAAAGGTGGACATAATTACTCTAACATTCCCCCCTTTAGACTGTGACCAGCATTTTGACTTGAGCCTAATAGCTTATACAACTGGAGCCAGACGCGCCCATATTTGGAAAACGGGGTGATTCTAATTAGATTAGTATATTTTTACAGGTAAAACCATGGTATTTAATTTGACAAAACTGTATATTGGTTCAGTTAACCACAGAGCACGCCATATTATTTGTCCCATAACTGATGACTTGAAATTGATCCAAAAGGCGCCACCAAAACAAACAGTTGCGAGAGCTCCTGTTTAGTCACTCGAATGAATAAAGGCGAAGCCTGGTGATGCAGGTAGGCACCGGCACCTACCTGTCAAAGTGACCACAGTCCTAATAATGCAAAACTTTGAGCTATACCACAATTTAAAAGAATGGAAGGTTTTCTGAAATGACAAAGAATGTAATTTTATTGGATTTATTAAACTCTTAAAAGTTGTTTTTAGGAAAATATTTTGATTATGTTGATCACATTGCCTTGTGATTGACACTAACGTGTATATGTCTTCACAGGTCCAAATTACACTGTCTACACATGACTGTGGAGGGCTGTCAAAACGGGACATCAAAATGGCCAAATTTATTGACAAAATTTCACTTTCCATGTAGTTTTTTTTGTCTTTAGTCTGCAATCTGTCACAGCCTTTGTAGATACACTGATTTTAGTTTCAACTCTTTAAAAAGACGACTGCACTACAGAGTTAAATGTATTTAGTCTTTCACATGTGCATATCCTGTTTCTGATTTTTGTCCCAAATAAAATCTGTCAAAATAAAATAAACATTTTACACTGTTTACAAATGTTCTTGTTTCATCTCTAATTGTTTTAAAATGATGCAGTGTATCTTGAATTAACACTGTGTATGAAAGCTCTTTGGTTTAGATTTCCCCAAAAGTCAGAGACTGGAAAGGTATCACTGAGTGATTTTCTCATATGGAATTAAAATGGATCGTGATTGGTCAGCAGTACTCTGTCAAGTTCTCACCAGTGAGTCCATCAGATCACATGCTCTCCTTTTGTCACTTGATCGTGGAAGGGGTCAAAGTCAGTAGGAAGGGAATTAATTTGATTTGCGATTTTGTAAAGGATGAACTAAATTCAGTGCCTTCTACCTCTCATGTGTTTAGTTGTAGTTTTTTGGGGAAAATCCAAGTTTATAAACATAAATATGCATAAATAAAGCATAAATATGCTTCCTTGGTCTTTCCTGATCATAGTGAGTTTAAAAAAATGCTGTAAATTCTCATTTTATCGCCAAACTAAATTCAGAGTCAGCTCAAACAGATTTGCTACCATTTTAAATGAGGAACCTGACAACACTTCAAGTACAAGTCAGTGTCTGCTAGTTAAGCATAGAAAGTAAAAATGGGCAGCATGAACTGTCTAAATGTTACAAAATCCATCCAACAGTGACTCGTTTAACATGTTCCATCCCATTTCTTTAATTTCTACAAAATGGGTGAGATGTTGGAGTTTGACACATCCTCAGGACAGTGAAAACATTGGAGGTCTCCTGCCCTGCTCACATTTTCATTTTCTATTACTTAAATCTGATCACAATCAGTCATATGTGCAATACCTAAAAAAACCTAAATCTTGATCACAGTTCTGGATTGAGGGATTCATGCTATGGGAAACAAAGGAAACACTGAATGAATGGAATAATCAGAGACAGGGCAGGTTCTGTAATATCAATTTTCTCATTTAATCGTATTTCTAAATGTCAAATAGTTTATTTATTGCATCAACTTGAATGCAGCTGGATTTTCATTCATCGCTGACCATGTGGTATGTGATTGTAATAAGCCAAACAGAAGCTAATTGCAGTCGTACTGATGCTTGGACTGGATTTTAAGTAACTATCAGTAATTGTTCTAGTTAAAGAGTAAGGTTAAAATGTGGGGTGATGGACTGGGTGTGCTTCTTCTCACAATTAGTGGTAATTAATTACATGCTGACAAGCCTGGGTGACTATATTAGTAATTAGAAAGGCTTTTAGCGCAAAGCATCAGGTAATGACTTTGATGAGGTTTTTCTGGTCACAAACGAGTGACATAAAAAACCCCAAAGCAAAATATGAATTGTCTGTCAGAACAGCTTCAGTGTACTTTGACACTGACTCTACATGTCTCTGAACCTCTGCTGGAGGGACTCTTCCATGTTATTCTTTCATTTGGTATTTAAATGACGGAGGAGAGCGCTAACTTGTCAGCCAGAAATCTTCCCAGAAGTCAATTGGATTGGAATTTAGTGACTGGGAAGCCCATACCATATAATTCATATAATTTTAATACTCATCAAGCTATCCATAATCCCTTTGTCCTGTTTGAATGGAACCTTCTCATGTTGGAAGAGTCCATTCCCATCAGGATCAGAAAATTCACCCCCTAAACCCCACCAGCAAAATGACCCCCATAACATATAACATAGCTCTGTACTGTGTAATGCTTTTTTCAGATGGCATTGCTGGATCGCGGGATGCTGCTGCTAAATTCAGTTTTCTCATTGCTGCTAGGCCTCCACTTACAGGGTAACTTGAATATACATATTGTATAATTTGTCAAATTTTCACATTGTATCGCCAAGGCCATCTAAGCCCACACACGCTGGTGAAGTTAAATCACATGCTGAAAGTCAGATATATATATCATATTACAAAGATGATTTGTGAGCACTAAAGTAGCCCCAGTTTATTCATCTGAACGGGGAAGTTCTCACCAAAATAAGACGACGGTTGCATCTGTTGTGTGTTACATTGTACAACACTGACCCAGGCAGCCACCCTTCAAACTGCTTTTTGTGCAGGAGGACAACTTTGAGGCTGGAAACAATAGCAGTGAATTCAAGTGTTTTCAGTGTTGCTAATAGAGACCACATTGCCTCTGTTTGCACTCTAACGTGTGTGTCATCTGTATTGTCTCAAAGTGAATGCACTAGCTCCTTTTTAACAAATTTCTGTGGAGGTGTGCATTGTTCTGTGGTTAGAAAACTGAGGTTGAAAACAATAATAGAAGACAGAGGAATAAAAAGCAAAGCTCTTTTTCTCCCTCAGAATTATATTTTTCTATTTTTAAATAACCCAACAGAGGAGGGATCTTCCTCCCCTGTTGGATTTATGCCTCCTTGCAACTCCTGCCTCTGCTCCACTAACTCGCTGGCTCTTTCTGCACTGACTGCAGAGACCAACCTGCAATCAATACTCCAGAAAAGTGCTGAGAAGACAGCAAACAAGCTGACCACATACTGTGAATCAGTAACTGTGGTTTAATTAAGAGTTTCCAACTGTAACCCAATCACAAAAACAGTTACTAAAGAAATTAAAAACTTAATAACCCTTTATGGACCATGTCTTGGAGCCTCGTGTCTCAGAACTTGATCTAGCAAATGCTTCTTGCTTTTCCATGATAAATCTCTTAACTGGTTAAAAATCCACTCATTCATTCATTTCTCTTTATCCCCCTTTGGATTAATCAGTATATTTTATCACTTCAACACTCTATTTTCTCTGAGGAGAAGGAGGAGGGCCACTTTCTAAGTGACCGAACGGACCTTGCTACAAGGCCAAGCTGGACCAGGCCAGGCCAGATGTGGCTCCTTCAGATAATTGACCTCAGCTGATGGCCAGAAGCAGCAGCAGCAGCAGCAGCAGCAGCAGACAACCGAGGCAGACCTCCCATTAGTGAAGTCCCTGGATTCTGGCTCCTTAATCCATTTCACCTACTAATTCTGTGCTGCCAGCAGTCCCGCCAGAAGAAGACAGACAGACAAACATAGAGGGAACGAGGAAGAAAAGAGAAGCAGAGAAAGCGGGGAGGGCAGTTAATGGGAGATTGCAGAGGTGGAGGGGAGTAAATGACAAACAAAGAGAGCGGGTAGAAAGGGACAGAGTCGAGAATGGATGAGTAGGACGGGCAGGTGGGGCAGGCCTATGTTTTGTGAAGACCTTGAGATGGAAAAATAATAATTCTCCCTTGCATAAATGTCTCCTGCCCCTGAGAGGAGAAGAGAGACATGGAGTTGGGGGGGAGGGGTGGGGCAGCAAGTGAGAAAAGAAACCACAAGCAGGAGAGAGGCTTTCTGGGATTTTTCCAAGTAGCTGCAGTGCGTGATAGCGGCCCATATTTTTCCTCTCGTGTGTGAACTGCATTTTCACTCCCTAGCCGTGGAGGGGTGGTTTGAGACAAGGGGGACTGGTAGTGGCAATCGGATCCCGACAAAAAAAGATAAAGAGGTCATTGAAAGTCAGTCTTGACTTAAGTCTGCTTTTGGAGCCTCCAGGGGGAGTGAACAGGCCAGCGTTCAGCATGTGGGCTTGTCTGTAGTGGGACTCATTGCAGACACAGTGTGATAGTAATCACAGTGTGCGCTCGATGCCAAAAACAACCAGCAGCCTAACATTTGCACACACATTTGTATGGCAGTTGTTTTTTGATCAAATGCACCCCCGGTTGTACATTTCCCATGTGGTGCAGCAGTAACTACTGAACAACCACTGGCTGTTCTTATCTGTGTGAACAGAAACATATTGCTGTCTATTTTACTGATAAATGGCAGTTTCACGCTGTCTTCTTCGATTTAAAAGACAAACCGTCTGTAAAAAGGAAAATCCATTTTACAGACTGCAGAAATGGATATCATGCCGATTCCAGAGAGACGAAAAGTATCAGCAACAGAAGGTCCTGAATAAACTCACATCTGTTACCAGTGTCGCTGTACTGTTAAAGCTAACTACAAAAATGTAACTTTGTATGAACCAATACAAACACATTTTTTGAAGCCTTGTCACAATGCCACATTGTATGGAAAATAGGAGAGATCTATCATTTTTAGCATATAAATATTTCAGTAACTCCTCATCATTCCCTCTATAGTACATACCTTTTATAATTGGTGTTAGCATAGCTGGAAATCCAGGTACATAATGGACTCTGTTGATGAAAGAGTGCTCTGTACTGACGTGAAACAAACTTTTCTCTCTAGAAAGCCAAACAAGTTTAACTTTCCTCATAACTGATGCTGTGCTTGGAGAACGGATCTTCCTGTGACTCTGTAAGGAAATCACCTCTCAGTGACATCAACCAGACCCCAGAGTAGAAAAAAATGTTAGAAACTGAGAGTTTGGAGTGATCTAAACCTGAGCGGGCTGGCTCATTTGTCATTATGTGTAACTTTGGCTAATAAAAAACAAATAAAAAGTGCATTTTAAGTAGTGACTTGCTACTTCTCCATGAAATTATCATCAAAACCCAACAAAGAGAAAGCAGCAGTTTTGCTCATTTTCTTCCATTTTGATCCATCTCTCTCAGTGTAACTTTGCACACACTGCTTTGATGGAGGTATATAGGTCAAGAAGTCAGATAACTGGTGGTCTTTTAAAATAAATAATGTTTATATCTTTCATATAATGTGCTTCATTCTTTGCTCAGCCACCCACAGCTTTCTTTGACTAGGCTGTGAAGTCCTAGCAGCTCGACTCAGCACAGTCACTAATCCCAAAATGACAGTCATGTGTCAGTTTTGTTAGAATTATTGCGGTACAGAGACAGAGTCCTGGAGGTAATAACATAATTTTCTCAGGACACATATAATTATAGTAATTCATGCTGTTGTACTTGGGCTTGCAACCATATTCTCGTATTGGCCAAATGCTCTTTTTGATTGTGTGAGCCAATATTTTGTAATAAATCTTCAGCTCCATAAATCAAAGTGTAATTTGCAGCACAGCATGAATTTGGGCTTGTTATGTCACTTAATATTACAAGCAGCATGTTGACTTTGGCTTGATTAAAATAAACTCATTAATTAAGATAACGTATTGGGCTTTGAGTGTATCCTGAATATACATCGAGCTCTTCAGGCGCTGGCTATGTCGTTAACGTGGGAAACACAAGGAAATACTCGTGTGCTGGTGTCTGAGTCAAGAAGTTTTTGCTGCCACCTCAGTGAGCCTCTACATATACCATCAACTTTTCCATACTTTTTCAGCCAGCATGTCCACATAGCAGCTTTTTTAAAAAAGTGTTTTCTTTAACCATGACTTTAGTCTCGAAATATTCAACATAAGAAAGTTCTCTCCAAAAAATATACCTTGGGTCACATTAAAAAAAAAAGCAACATTTTTCTGCTGCTTTCAAGCTTTCCTACTCTGGTTGTAACTTTCAGCCACAATCGGTTTAGTGAAGTAGATACACTTCATTAAGTACAACTCGTTCAGGTTCAGCTGCTTACTAATGCAAATATCTAATCAGCCAATCACATGGCAGCAAATCTATTCATTTAAGAATGTAGACATGGCCAACATGATCTGCAGACGTTCAAACTGAGCATCAGATTGGGGAATAAAAGGTTGATTCTAGTTGTTTAGCTGTTGATATATTGAGTTTTTCCTGCACAACCATCTCTAAGGTTTAGAGAGAATGATCTGCAACCTGCAGACTTGGTTAGAAACTATTTGTTTTTAGAACTAAAGAAGCCTCTTGCATGAGAGGGAAACAGCTTCACAAACCTAAAGAAGTCCAGTTGCTTTCTTTTTTCAAGCTGCAAAAGACTGTACAAAAGAGTGGCACTTCCCGAGCCAAATGTGTTATGGATGTCAGAGGTCAGGGAAGAATGACCAGTTAGCTTCAAGTTAAAAGGAAATAAACAGTAACAAAATAACTGCTTGCTACAGCCAAGTTATCCTGATTAAAATGAAAGAAAAACCAAATGGGGTCCAACCTAATACTAGTATGCCTTACATAATGAATAGGCTGGTGAGTGTAAGTTCCAACTAAAGATTTAAATCACTTGATACAGTTGAAAAACTCTAACAACTGTCTGAAGGTGACATACACTGAATGTCTTTCAGCACCTGAATGTATATCACTGTAATAAACCCACAGCAGACCCGGGTGCACCTTCATGCTTTGCAGCATCTCACACACTTTATTCTTACAATATTCACACGGCAGCTGGCTACACTCAACTCAGTCAGCTGCAGCTCCGCAGCTCACAGCCCGACTCACATCAACAACAACAAAACTCCAGGACCCAGTACCATATTTAAGTAGGCAGGGCATGATTGCGGATGCCGTGCAGGTGCATCCGTCTTCCATGCAGACGCAAGCCACACCCCACCACAATAACCTAGCTCTCTTCTTGGTGAAATGTATTCCTTTGCTTTTTGTGACCCTTTGTAACAGCACATTTTATTCAGTATAGTGTTGTGCAAACTACTTCTCACCTAGTTTGCTACAAACTTTTATATCAGCACCAATATTTCCTTTTTTGCCCTTTTCCCTTAATTAATTCATCCTGATTGGGTTGAAGAAAAATAAACCCAGATACTTATTGGATATACCCATTTTAAAGCTTGTCACAGGACTCAGACTCCGCTACTATGGCACACAACAAACCCTAGTATATTACTCTAAGCATCTCTTAATTGGAGTCAAGTATCAAACTCCTAGTGTCGTGATGTTGAGTGTTTGTTTATCCACTTTCTGTTATATTTTGTCAACCATAGTCATTTTAGACAGTTGTCAATTTCCCTCCTTTGTGATCGCTTGTCCTAGCCTCATTAATGTTACCTGTGTACAGTCTGCCTCACCTGTTCATTGAGCTAATTACTCCTGTGTGTGTGTGTGTGTGTGTGTGTGTGTACATATACTTCTTTGACTTGTACCCCTTGCAATCAAGTGTTCTGACATCCCTTGGTTTTGTCCCCCATTTTGTTGTTATTTCTCACCCTGTGTGTGACTTGTTGGACTATTCTTGGATTTGCCTGTTGACTATGCCTTGCTGGATATGTTTGGTCCACTGAGTGATCACCTGTTAATGACCTCAGCCTGTTTTCTGATTAAAGATTTGGACAGTGGAGCATTAATCTACCTCTTAGTGTCCTGCAGGGTAAGCACACAAACACATAAATATCCCAAAACATAAATAACAACAAAAACAGTTTTGTTCTCAACTTCCCAAAGTAATGATAGCACCAAATAGCATTGAAATCATCAATGTTAAAGAAGCATATTTGATTAAAAAACAAACAAACAAAAACCCCAAACTATAGAGACAGGTCCCTACAGTTATCAGCGTTTAGGTTTTTTTTATTTTCATCCTTTGTGCAGTTCTCGTTTTCTTCCAAAACTGTCACAAACTGTAGACTCATGAATCTGACGATCTTATTCAAACACTAATGGATACATGGCATGAAATTTTCCCTCTGTAGATAAAAACCACCATCATTCATTGTCTGCAATAAAGCAATCATAGGCTTCCTCGTCCAGCAAGCAAAGGTTTTTATAGATGCATTTGACATGTTGAGAACATTTCAAGTTGTGGTTTATTTTTTGGCCAATTGTTTTATTATAGCAGTACGCTCACATTCATAAACCTGATACCTGAAAAACGTGTGTTCACCCTCTGATATCAAGTGACAATGAAATCTGTGAATGAACAGTTTATGGAAACTTCCTTTTTGCAACGGCATGCAGGTTTCTGTTCGAGGGAAGTTGTACTAAGGGCGAAGCTGTTTTGCCCTCATATGTCATGCAGGCTGTACACAACTCATCGCATGATGTGCTTTGTTTGTTACCTCTGAAACATCAGAGTCTTTTTGACATTGGAGCCGTTTTGCTGAATTTAAAAATACCTCCTTACGTTGATTGTGTGCACATGAAACACACATGAATCAGATACATGCCACTCAACATCAGGCTGCACCTCTGATGATGATGATAAGATCTGAAAATGGAAAGTCCTGTTCCCGATGCTGACAAGGCAGGGAGCTTGTGCTTTATGTTCTCTCGTGGTAAATGTCACTGGCAGCATTGGAGGCTTTGTCCGTTTGTCAGTATCATGACATCACTTGATTTTAAGGCAGATATAAAATTTGTGGATCTTCTGTCATAAGATCATTATACATTAAAATACAAATAACACTTGAACATTACTGAATGTTAAAATCATCATTCTTTTGTTTTGGATATTTGCTTCTTTTTCTCCACTTAAGCCATTAGTAATAGTGTTGTGGGTCACAGTCAGCATTCTAGTCTTTAAAATGTCTTTATGGAGACAGGAAAGAGAGCTTTGTTTCACTATTCCATACTGGAAGCTTGCAAATGTCTTTCATGTAATGGCGAGCAAGCAAAAAGTTATAAAGTGCTCAATAGAATGCAAAGCAAAAGTAAAATAAAAAATAAAACAAAGTGAATACAAATAATAATAATAATAATAATACAAAATGAAGACATGGAAAACAAGACAAATATCATAGTAAATAAATATAGAGCTAGAAAAAGTGAAAGATCAGCGCTGATCTAATGTTATATGATGAATTTAGTTTTGGATATACTTTCAGTTTCACAATGTAAATTTGTTGATTGTTATTGTTATTATTATTAGTATTATTAGTTGATTTCCAAATATTCTGAATTTTGTGTTACTTCGATTTAGTGACAGCCTATTTATAGCAAACCATTGCTCGACTGTATCGAATTATTTGTTGACAGTATCAAGCAGTTGATCCAGATTTTCTTCACAACCAAACAAAGTAGAATCATCAGCAAACAATATGCATTATAAATTCATAAATACCTTACATAAATCATTTATATATATATATAAAAAAATAAAGGACCAAGTACCAAGCCTTGTGGAACACCACATTTAACTCTTTATAATTATGAGCTTGTGTTATTTACACTGACATACTGGTACCGATCTTCTAAATAACTGGTTAACCAGTTCTGTGGCATCCCACTTACTCCATACTTTTCTAACTTTTTTAATAATAATATTTGGTCACTGGTTTAAAATGCTTTTTGTAGGTCCAGAAATATTTCAACTGCAATGTCTATACAGGCAAATATTTTTTTCTATAAAAATCTACTAGAGCCAGTGTTCCTTTTCCCCCTGTAACTGTACTGTTCATGCAAAAGTTGTTGTTTATTTAGGAATTAAATCAACCTTTCATGCAACCTATGAAGCATGAATTAGATGTTATGTTCGTGAAATAAAAATTATATGCTTTAATAAGGTCTTGTAGGTGCATAAAGCTGAAAACAGGTCCTTTCAGCCTTTTGTTAGGTGGTTGCTAGGCAATTTGATCTTGTCATAATATTTTATATAGAAAGGAACCTTCAGGAGCATTAAATATGCCTATGTGTCAAGTTTGGTTGCTCAAGTTAATGGGATAGGAGGTTACTGATCCATCCATCGCACTAATCTAGTTCGAGGCCTGGCTGTTATGGGGAGAGAGGCAGGGTACAGCCAGGACAGATTGTGAGTCTGCAACAACAGTGGTCTTCCCTTTTAACTATACATTATGCAAAAAGATGTCAAATCTGAACATTTGGCAGATATAAACTAGATTTTATGTTTTAAAATAAGTGTAAACCAAAAAAGTAACTGATGGTTCGGATTTCTTAAAAGGTGTTTTAGAATGCACTTCAAGGCCGCTTCCATAAGGAAAGAAACAAATCCTGAAAATGTGACTTAGAACTGCTTGCATTTGAATATTTGAACCCGGGACAATGGCAGCAACAGGGGCAGCTGCTGCAAGTTTATCATTCATGACAGTTTGGCTGAGCTGCGGTTAGCTCGCTCAATAATGACACATAACACAGAACAGAAAACTAAACAGTGGCTTAAATTGTGTGTGCGCTGTGGAGGTTCCTCTTCACTGAAATCTCAAACCCAAAGTGTTTGAAATGAGCCAAAGCACAAAACATGCAGCATCTTGAGCTACTATTTGTGATACATGTTTCATGGCAACAGTAATCCAGAAGCAATCTGATGTGAGCAGCAATTCAGGATTCAGCCTGTTGGTTTACTTTGCTATGAATGTCGGTTATTGTTCTCATAGTTATTTGAAATGTAAAAAAAACTACATGTCTGAGAGAAGAATGAGAATAAATACTTCATTGTAAACCTTTTCCTACTTTCCAGACAGTCCTTGCTTTAGATTAATTTGAGTGTGGTTTCAAAATCAGTGTGCAGGGATTTAAACACAGTTGGAATGGGGCTATAAAAATGTTATCTGTCACTGTCAATATCTGCTTTTATTGATTGATTTGAAGCCCGTTATTGTCAACAATTTGCTGATATGCTGATAATAGATCCAGACGAGACGTTGATTAGGATGGATGGCACCCTACTCAGGTCTTTGAGGTGTTTGAAATTGGATTTTAATGGCTTCCTAATACACTGAAATATGTCTACTATTGCTCAAAATCAACATAATGCCATGGAAAGCCATCATTAGTTATGTTTCATTTGGGGTTTTATAGTAGTATCCTTACACCCAGAAATAAATGTTGATCTCCTTGTGAGAAAAAGTCTATGGGGTCATATTAGACCAAAGCTGCTTTTTTATTTAAATTAAAGTTTTGGATCTAAACGGAGACTTGGCATGTTTACAGGATGCAGCAGCTGTAGTACAGATTTCAGGATCATGTGAACTGCTGCAGGGACCTGGTGGCAGCAGAAGGAGAAAACAAACAGAAGCTGAGCAGCATTAGTGTAAGTTGAGGGGGAGGCCTTGGTTTAGCAGAGATTGTTTTGTTTCTAGATGGGCTGGATTGCAAATGTCAGTCACACAATGGGTAGAATATCCCTGTAACAGCTTTAAATGCAAGTTTTGGACTCCTTCACCATAGTGCTGTATATTCGACTTGTCAAATACTAATAACTGCGCCACACTCATGAAGCCTTTGTTTACATTTGTTAATGTTGCTTCCTCCTTTATGCAGTTGTGTCAGCAAATACCGTTTCAGTCTGGTCTTCTTGTTGCTTGAAAAGATTTCCTCCATAGCCCACTATGGTGAAACTTCAGCCACGGCCACATTAACCTCTTACAGGGCCCAAGGGTAGAAATTATGCTGTCGGGCCCCCACTGATCCCAACGCAGAATGCTGTTTGGGTAGCTTTATCATGTGATCAGAGACACTGGGATGGACCTGTGCTACTGTGGAACATCACCTGCAACATTTTCAGTAGAATTTGACTAATTAAATACAGCTTTATAAAAGAATGAGCACCATCTCATAAAGGATAATGCACTGCAGTGGAAAAAATTTACAACTATGACTGATAATCTGCTTCTTTGTAATGATGTCGACTAGTGTGTGTATGTGAGGTGGGGATTGGGTGTATTTTAAAGCTTTTTCATAAACAACTAGTATTTTTTATTTAATATCACTGTAGATTTTATAATAAAACTACTAATAAAGCTTTGCTTACAAATTAAACTTAGATTTTCTTGTGTTTATTTGTTTCCATGTTAGCATCGGCTTTAAGGCTTTAGCCATTTTAAAAGCTTAGCTACGAGTTATCATGCCACTGTTCAGAAACAGTCCTTGAAATCGTTTTGAAATCCAGCAGAATTTCTTTGTGATACTGGAGTCCTTTTGCTATATTCTGCTGTGGTCTCAAGTTGCTGGGCTTCCACTAAGGTTTTATTTAGGTATTTTCCACCCCACCCCCTCCATCTGATTTGCAGAAAACCATTAAAAACTGCTAGCATTTCTTTTTCTTTTTTGTGGGGTTCAAAGGATGCCTTTAAATGTCTTGTTTTCTTCAGCAACCAGAGAGATGCACTTAATCTTCACAAATGAGGAACAGCAGTCAGTTGGATTGTTTTTTTGTAATTCTTCACAATTATTATCAATATAGTTGATCAATTAATGTCTTGTCTAACATGTTCTGTGTGTTTTCTTTTCTTTTCTTTTATTACATCTGGTCTGTGTTTTAACTCTGTAATGTGGGTAAAAGAAGGGGCTCAAAATGGGATAAAACACCATTATCATTATTTATCGCTGGCTCGGTTGCAGTAGTCACACTTGCTTTCTTGTGTGTCACATTTCCCTGTTTGTGTAGTCTGCAGAATGCAATGTGGGAATTTAGCTGAACTCACTCAAGTATATTTCGAGCACTGGGGGAGAAATAGTATGCAGTTAACAGGATATTCAAAAAAATATGTGGTCATTGTATATAAGGGAAGAAGATTTTAAATGCTTTATCTCATAAGTGATGACCTATTATTTTATTAATCCCGCACCAGGTGTAGTTTGTTTGTATCTGGATGGATGTCTGGTCATGAAATGTTGGCTAGATTTAGTTACAGAATTTGGAGAAGAGAAAATAAGTGTTGGTTATGTGCTGGGAATGTGTTGGAGTTTTTCCCAAGTGGGGCACACCTCCGTGGAACCTGTAGACCCAAACGTGCAGAAAGTACCGGTGATACAGTGAACATACACCTGGTTTACTTTTTATTCTATTATATTCTATTTTATTATATTCTTGTATCTCCAACAATTCAGGAGCAGTGGGGATTTCCTCAACAGAGATACTTCAAATATTTACCGGCTATAATGCAGCGTGTTGAACTTTGCCCTCCAGGTTCGGGCGCATTCACGTCTTTATTTTCGACTGGAAACGGGTATTATGGGAAAGGTTTACGACGGCCTGCGCGCTTTGTTTTTGTTACGAATCACCGTGAGTCTTTGGCTGCGCTTTGTCCTCTCGTCAAACATTTCTAAATCAAAGCGGATGGCTGCAATTACACCCGGTGCGCATGCCCGTCTTAAGTAAATGTTCCGTGCGTCCGTGCGCTCAGGCGCGCCCTAGGAAAGAATTTGCAGCCGGGCACGCGGTTGATACGACTGTTGTGACTTGTTGTGAATAGTGAAATCTCAATGACAAAAGAGCGTCAGCAAGGCCACGGCAGAAGGTTAGAGAAATAAAAACTGTAATAAAAATGTGCAATAGTCCTTTAAAGGAGCATAACCTCATATCTAATCGGATCTGGAGAGCCATCCAAGAGCCACAAACTCACCCCGTGTTGATATTTCATTTTAAATGAATAAAACGACTTTAAAAAGAGGGAAGATCTCCACAAACGGTCATGTGCTGAGAGTGGAGGTAACATTATGTCAAGATACAATTATGACGAAGTTGTGGGAGAATAATATGAAGCCCCCTTAGAAGATATAATTCATTCACACTTACTTTACACGAACTTGAGTCACACTGCATTTTATGCTTATTAAATTACATAGACACCTTCATTTTACATGAAGTATCGAGAATAATAACCACAGAATCAAGGTAAACTTACAGTTGAGCATGGGAAACAGAGAATTTGATACAAAATGTCAGAAGGTGAGTATTACCTTAAGGAAATTGCTGTGTGGACCGTGTAACTAAAAAGTATAAAAAGTATTAGTATTAGTTAAAAATTATTTTCAGTTTACATTGGAGTTTGCTGTCTTATTGAGATACGTATATATAAATCATTTCTTTTCACTATTCAGTTGTTTATTAAAGTGTTGCCTCTAATCCAATATCCTCTAAGACCCAGCGCTATCAGTTAAAGCACACACTGGTGGCTGCTCCAGCAGCGCACTAATATCAGTCTAATGGTGAGTAATATAGATATGGGGATTTCTGCAGGTGTCAGAAAACAAGATAGGGTATTGACTGAAATCATTTTGTGTGCACGGGCTTGTCGCCAGTTGCATTTTTTCCTAGCCCACAAAATATCCATGTAGATGTAATTAGATAAAATGTTCCCTCCAGGTGTGTTTGAAGATGTTTTTACTTATTTATTTTGTGAAATCTGCTCAGTGTATTCAGCATTTTTCGCCCCCTTCCAGAAAGTTTAACTGCCGTGTTTGTCAGTCCTTAATGTTCCTGAATGCGCACTCCAGGTTTCCACACACGCTGGTGGAACTCTTAATAAGCAGCTCAGGTTTCAGGTGATCTGAAATCATCCTTTTAGTGGGACATAATCTCCGTCCTTTAGTACGCAGACAGAAATAGCTCTGTGTTGCAGCAGAATAGCCAGGTTTGAATGAGCCCCCAATATAATCTTCTGTATAGGGAGTGAAGGGAACAAAAGTCGAGTAAAATTAACAATAAATCTATTACTGGAAAATCCAGTGAGCGCTGAGATGTGTTCATTAACACGATGACCAAATAATAATGAGAGCAGTTCATAGAAATGTAGCTGCTGAGGTCCCAACGTTGGGTCAGGTGGATTTATCTACCCATCCTCCTCTGAAATAAAAATTATATTAAAGGAGCTTCAAAAAACAAAAAAACAAACAAAAAACAAACAAACACATAAAATCAAATATTATAGTTAAAGCTCGGACTGATTCCACTTTGTCGAAATAACCGCAAAAGATTCTTCATCTTTCTAAGATAATTCCCCTTCCCTTAAACTAAGTGGACCACTACGCTGGGGATATTTAGCCAACCTATTTATTTTTCTCATGTTTTGAGGGGGGTAAACCCGGAGCCCGAGTGCTTGTCTCCTTAAACAAAGACCCCTCTAAGACATGTACTTGAAATAAACCTCTCTTTTCCTGGAGTTTATTCAAACAAACATGTTACCATAAACACATGAGGACTTTGAATCACCTTTTGTATACAGTTTAGGCTAATGAACGTACTTCTGCAAAGTCTTACATTATTGTACAAAACACGTTGCACTCAAGTTAAACATGCAGGGTCTCTCTCTCACTCTCTCTCTCTTTTTTTCTATTGGAGCAAACAAAATGAAAAGCATTTCAAACGGGAGGCGTCGTGGAGTCACCCTGCATATGCGGTAAATAGAAAGCACACAGAAGCAGTATAAAGTATGTACAGTAAAGGCCGGATTTTCTTCTGTTTTCTCATTGATTCGTTACATGCTCGATTTTTTTTTTTTGTTATTATTATTATTATTATTTTGATGCAAATCCTCGCTTTGGTCGAGTCAGTCTTCAAAAGTAAGCAAGCACAAAAAAGAAAAAAAATCCCACCGTCTGTTTCACATGTTAGACCTGTATATATTTACATTTAGATATGTACAGTGCAGCCATGTAACACGTCTTCATCATTAAAAAAAAAAAAATCCAAAAAACCTGGACATTTAAACTGCTGTGCAAGTTCACTGGTAAACACATGTAACCCGCATTATCCACGTTTTCTTTTTCATTTTCTTTTTCTTTTTCGAAAAAAAAAAAAAATGATTGCAACTAATCCAGTTTAGTCGTCTTTGATCCCCCCCCCCCCCCTCCCCTGATCCGCAGGTAGCCCATAAGCTATGACACCGTGTCCGCTTATCACATATTTATATATATATATATTTGTATTTTTAAGGCCCCCCTTTTGGCCCGTCAGCTGTTGTATTGACAGGCGTTCAGGCTGGAGCCCGGGCTCTGCAGGCCGCTGTATCCAAATGTTGGATGCTGTTTGGATTTAAGTCTGAGAGAGGCCAGGCTGGAGTTGCAAGTGTCCCGGTAAACGCTGTACGGTGAGCCGGGAGGCCCGTAAGGACAAGCCGATGATGACATAGCTGAGTTGATGCCGGATGTCCCGATCCCATTCAGGTTGCTGATGTTGTTAAGACCTGGCGTGGGCATGCCGGGCACCGCGGAGTGGCCCATCCCGGAGGCCATGGTCATGGAGGAGATGGAGTTGGGGGCCGAGAACATGGACTGCGAGGTGAGGGGACTCATGGAGTTGAAGAAGGTGAAGTTCTTGGTGGACAGCGGTGCCGGAGTGAGGCCCTTGTTGGTCCAGTTGTTGTAGGTATAAGCCGGGTACATGTCGTCGTAAGGCTGCATGAGACCGCTGAACTGGGGCAGGTAGCTGTTCTTGCAAAGGTCCATCTGCTGGTTCCGCTCCCGCTTCCTCCACTTAGCCCGGCGGTTTTTGAACCACACCTGGAAGGGACACACAGAACCGTGAGCATTAACCACAGCAGAACGCTGTAAAATGTAAAATTAATTTTCTTGTCATAAAATAAACCTGCAACGTTGCTACAGATGATACAGGAATGACTCGAGTCCACATCCGAAGCAGCATTTCAAGCTCGTGTGATATTCAGTTCATGAAGCATAAGTGTAATTTTTTTTTCTTAAAACGACACTAATGATCATTTATTGATGTTTGAATCATTTATTTCCACATATATTGTGGCAACAAGCTTCAGACCCCGCTTTGGTGCCCTTGAATTGTTGCCTTTAAGGTGAGTTAGTGTCTAGGGTGCTTTAAAACGTTTCATTAAAAGGAAACAAACAACAAATTAAAAAAAAAAAACATTACAGAATAAAGGCATTTTTAACTAAATGATTTTTGAATTTTATAGCGGTTAATTGTTGATGAGTTAAAATCTTTTATAGGCCCACAGCCATATTCAGCAGTTTCAGCTGCGGTCCCATTTTCAATGTTCTCAGATGTCAGATATCAACAACTGCTTTTAAATTTATGATTAGTTACGAAACACGCACTTTTTTTGTTTTTGTTTTTTAAAAATACCAAAGCAGTTACTTACTTTTGCTTATTAAGATGAATCCGGACATTAAAAAGAAAGGATCCTTTTTTGAGTGAAACGCATATTCAGAGTTTCCATACCCGAGTCTACAAACTAGCCTTGGAGTCAGGGGGAGCAGTTTCTGCTGACGAGCTACAACCCGGTAAAATAAATACAAAATCAGCGAGACTGAATGAATGGACATCCTTTAGGTTCATGTGGACGACGACTGCGGGATGTATTAATCCTAATCAGTGGACTGATGTTAGAAATTCGTTTTGGTTATATTCATATAGACTATACAATATATTCGACACTCTCTTTATAAATGTAATTTTTCCTTCCTGTAGACTATTTTGCCCTTTACAAATAAACTAGCAAATACATTAAATCGTTTATGAAAACTGTTTCCAGGTGTTTTGATATTATACATATTCGTATAAGACTACCACACACTTGTACATCACAACGAGAATGTGTGTTTACACCAGATCTAAGATGGAGGTGCATTAATGTAGATTTTTTTTGGCCTCATTTCTAACAATGAAATAAGAAGTATTTCTAAAGATAAATCAGTGTAAATAAAAGGCGTGTGTGTCTCTGTAAGTCAGACGTAAAACCAGGTTCACAGAGCAACTCGAACGGCTCCGCGGATGACTCGAAATGAAACAGAAAAGCGCTTCTGGATATCCTCACACCTTATCAAAACCTAACAAAATACTAGTCGGTACTCTCCAATTCATTGTTAATTCATAGTAGAAACAATTTACAACTGGTATCACCAGACGGCCTCGCTGAAGCTATTTATAGTGGTGCGGGAACACTGTGCAGCCGACAAATTGTCCACAAAGACTTGAGCGATGTGACAGAGAGCTGTGGAGGAAACACTCAAGACTGCAGAGCCCAGCCTCGAGTTTCCTGCACCCAGCTATAAAATGCATACTTTGGATTTTAATGACATTTGCACGACGAAAACCACGTTAAGAATATGAGTATAATGACTGACGTGTCAAAGTGTGCTTATAAATATTATGAAATTATATTTAAAATCATAATTGCATCTTATTTAATGTAAATTGATCTTTAAAATATTTCCAATTATTTCAAATTTCACTGAATCTCAAATATTCAGCGTACCATCACCCCCCCCCTTTTTTAATCCTAATATATATATATTTTTTTATTCCTAATGAAAAAAGGGAACGAAAGAAAAAAAAATAGTCGCTGTTTAAATCTGAACCTGCTCGTGACAGCAGTGAGTTTCTTGGCTCAAAAAGCATAAAAAGCAACTTATTTTCATTTTACACCTCAAACTGAAGATATTATAAGAACTGTGCTGATTCAAATATTATATTATTATTGTTATTATTCATTTTTACTCAAAACAGTTTAAAAATGTAGCTAGAATAAATATAATACATATAAGTCATATTCTTTAAAAAGCCATCTATATATATATATATAAGGAGAGACGTGAACGCTCTCCTCCGTGGAGAAAAAAAACCCAAGGGTCCAGATTTTCGATGATGTCATCAAAATGCGAATCATCCATTGGCTACATTAGCAGATACACCCTTTGAAAGGACCTGCAATTTCCAACGGATTCAACTACTTTTTTTTCTCCTTACTTTTTTTTTTTTTTAAAAGCTTTCCTTTCTTCTAAGTTTTCAGCACGAGACGTGTTAACATGACTGCGTGCCATTAAGGCCTGTAACGTCCTCTGTGCCAGTATTGGGAATTGTGCACGTGCTGTAATAACGGTAGATTTACTTTTGGATGCACCGTAGCTGACAGCTGACAGTCAGGGATGACTGAAACTTAATATGTTAACAATATTCTGCTGAAAACCTCCGAGGTCTTTGGAGACGGATTTTCGTAAGCGTGTATTTGAAATGTATCACAGATTTAGTTTATTACTTCTGATCCGTTTAAAGTCACCAAAGTCTGTATGTGACATGGACTCCGTTAAAAATAGGAATAGTGACTAACTCGTGATTTCTCGCCGTACTGACAAACAGCATAAATGTTCGAAAGTGAGTCTGTGACATCCTTAGTTGAAAATTTCTACAAAGTTCTGTTTTTGTTTTTTTTGTTTTTTTAATACTTGAAATTGGGTAAAAAGTCTTGTGGAACCAAGTTCAAAAGTTACATATTTTGACAATTTAAAAAATATATAATTTTAAGTTATTAAAAAATATCTTCTTCATTTTCTTATAATTTTTTGTTTGTTTTGGAAGTTTAATAATTGTTGTTTTTGATGAGCGTCTACTTGGTCAGCTTGTCTTTATTCAAACTTTTCGTATGGTTTACGCACGGCCGCTGTCTTACCCGGACTCTCGCTTCGGTCAGGTTGGTCCATACGGCGATCTCCTCCCTGGTGCTCATGTCAGGGTAGCGATTCCTCTGGAACGTGGCTTCCAGCTCCTGCAGCTGCTGGCTGGTGAAGTGAGTCCGCTGCCGCCGCTGTTTTTTCTTCTTGGGGTCGTCCGCGTTTCCGTCATCGCTCCTGTGTTCAGCGTTTCTTTCCTTTTCTGTGGGTGACAAACCGGTGTGAAACAGCAGTACTCCTATAACATATTTTGAATGGCATGCAAATAAGGGACGTTTAAACAATGAAGAAGTTAGTGTGTGTACGTCGACAGTTCAATATTTCCCACGAGGATTGAGTACAACAACGTGGATTTTTTTTTTAAGTAAAGCAATTGAAAAAGACCCACCGCGATGAAACCAACCATTTTGGCTCATTTATTTACGAAGTCATTCATAAAAAATAAACCTCAAAAGAACAGAAACAAATTAGTCACACATTCACAAACGTGTGTCAGAGTTAGCCATCGGATCGCTTCGGTTTTCGCTTAGAGATCAATATCTTTACGATGAGGTCTGCCCACTCTTATCTCCCAACTGTCCTGTATTTTGTGTCCTAACAATTGCCTCGTTAAACTTAAGAGGCCACACGCGCAAAGGTCAGTCACACACACACACACACACACACTCGCACACACAGAAAGGGAGCTAGGATTTTGAGAGTTTCCTAAAAACAAAAAAAAAGCTTAAAATCATGACTCAAGATTGTAATTTAAAACGATTTACTGTCGTGAATGATAGCTAAAAAATTAGAACTGACCTTGGTGTATTTTCTATTTGCTTCTCGTGCGCCCTGAAATACGCGAAGAAAGGCCAGAAAGGCCTCTGTTTTTTTCCCTAAAATTTTGGAAAAGCTGAATAATAAAAAGTGTCTCCGGGAACTGTCAACACAGACCGCTTGGTTTTTAGTTTAGATTTGTGGATAGCTCCAATATTTATAGTTTGCTCTAATGCATTCACTGACAGCAGGCCAGGCTGCTCTGCACATTTTTCCCTGACACATCTCGGGTTCCTGCCAAATGTTTGGTTCTGGGAGCACAGTAAACAAAAAATGGGGTGTAACTGCACAAAAAGCGCTCACAAACACAAACACACTCAAATACTAAGATTTGATGGAAACACATTTTAGAGTTTGTCGTTTTCGTGCACGCTCCCCGGTGACACACGGAAATAAATCAAGCAAACACAAGGGATAGAAAAGTTAAATATTCTTTCTCTTTGTTCTGTAGCTTTTAAGTGCTGGAGATGCCTCTCTGACAGTTCGCCGTAAAAATGCTTACGGACACGTAAAATAAACTGTTACAGCACTCAGTGGGAAAAAGAATGGAGAGGCTAAAAGCACTCTGACTGTGTACCTGCCAACTCTGTGTCTGAAGACTCGCTGCTTGAGTTCTCTACAGTTTCTCGACTGCTGTTTGAAGTTCTCTGTAAATGAAACGCGGGGGCCACGTCGCGGGGCGGCGGTGCTCTCACTGCCTCTGCAATTCTGTCCAAATTCATCCCACCTTGAAGAGAAGGGTGCGTAAAAAGAGGAAACGGGGTGAATCCTGTGGATCGCGAGGCGTTCTTTCAGAGCTACGCTACAAAACATCCACCCGCTCTCAGACACACACCACGACATGGGAGATTTAACCATGCAGGTTCGTTTGTTCTTCCACGCAAAACGTGCTTCGAGAGAATAGAAGAAAGAAAGGACAAAAAAAAAATCACACGGCCCCGTTCCCCTCCTCTGAAGCAGTGACAGCCCTGTGCGCTCTCCTTCTATCCGCAGCAAGGAAAAGCTTCCACCCGCTGTGACTGAGAACAAGCTCCGGCTCTCCAACCCTCACATCAGACCCACCCATTAGCTGCGTTTAACCTCCCCAAAACAAGTCCCACCCACTAAACGTGACCGCTGCAAGAAAATACCCACCCAGACAAGACACAGTCTGACGTCGCGCTTAACAAAGTGAAAAGGTGCATTTAATTAATTTTAGATTTATTAGACGTTTATGTCGCATTTAGATCAGGAAATTTCTTCCAGTGTGAGTGGAGCGAAACTATAAGAGGTGACTCATCTGCTAAACACTCCTAACAAAAAACCTGCCACGGTGGCTGTCTGCTCATTTGTTAGTCTTAAGGCTAGTTATTGTTATTACTTTGTATTTTATTTTATTTTATTATTTTTTGCAGTGTACGCTTTGTCAGTTATCGAGAGCGCACAAAGCGAAGCTTTGCTTTCAGGAGTAAAAAAGGGGCCTTTTATTCGCGCAGGCATGTTTGAAATGTGTCCAGAGCAATGCAGCTGGGCGCGCTTATACACACACGCTCGGCCACACAATGTATATCTCGGATATGTACCGAGCTGAATAAACATTTGCCATCCAACACGGTCCTGCCCAGTTACTGTGTCTCCAGTATGAAAAGTGCTCGATGATATCAGGCTCGTTGTGTGCATGAATACGAGCGCTGTAACCTGACAAGAGTCGCTCTGTCAGCTCGCTCATTCACAAAGAGACAATCGGGAGTAATACACGGAACATTACATCTCTCATTATTTAACAGGATGTGTTTGTCCGTGCTGTTTTTTTGTGTACCACATCCTTTGAACCACATCAGTCAAAGAATAAGTAATCTATCAGCAGCAGCAGATCGGTCTGCCCTGCACTTTGCCTAAACAGCCACCACCTCACCACTTCAGACATTACTGATATAATATATTTAAACTCCAACAACATGCACTCAGAATCCAACCGCTATAGATCCCAGCCTTTCAGTGACAACCGCAATATGACAAATGGACCGCTAATACTTCACCTGGTTACGCCTGACTGTGGCTGCGAATGATGACACATTTGACTTTTGTGCGTTTTGTTGGCTCTGACGCGCAAACAGCAGCAAGCAGTGGCTTGATAAAGGAGCCCCAACATCACCAGAACATAACGTCTTTGTATCCATTAGCAGTGCTAATTCAAACCAACCTCATCCCGCTAAAGATGGAAAACAAGTAAGATTAAATTAGATGCTACAGGGATTATAATCTGACATTCAGGTATGCGCAGTACTCATGGTGCTTTAGAGCTAAGTGAACTGTAATGTGTCTGTGTGCAAAACTGAAGAGCTGAGTTGCTGATCGTAGTCTGTGTTGCACTGGCTATTTTCTTGTCTTTCTTTTAGGAATGCACAGATGCAGGTTAGATAATTTTTAAAGTTTTACCCAAGCGCGGGGCTCTTTTATAGGATGGCAGAAATAGATTCCATGTAACTTTTGCATGAGAAAAGCTCTGCAGGCATTCTGCCACAGACTCGCCAAGAAGTCTCTGTTTTAACCCAAACCATGAGCTTTTCATCCACCAAACCAAGTATTTCGTTCCCTAACCAAATTGCGCATGAAAGCTGAAAATAATGTAAAAGAAAAGAAGGCCATCGTAAAAAGCGTTTGCTTCAGACCACTATGAGTAACCCTTTACATTAAAGCAAAATGTAAAGACCTTTACTCGTGTAACTGGACTCTGTGGGCAAAAGTCGCCATTTAGCATTAGGGTTTGAGTCATTAGACGCACAGAGTGTATAAATCACATTTCTTATTTGAAAGTTTGAGTTTGTATTTGAGATAAATATATTTTCTATTTAAATGTGATGTGCCTGTAGGTGTTTGGTTATAATACGACAAACACTTACGGGCAATAATAATTTATTGAGTTAAATCACCTCTGAGTGACCAGAAATCACAGGTTTACTGAATGTAAAGAGTTCCAGATTTCTCTTTCTAAGCTGATTAAAGATCAGTATAATTTGGCCACATCTTCGATATGAGACCAGCTGACCTGCTGGCTTGCTCAGCCAGTCTGCTACCTCCTTCAGGTAGAGTCGCACATCAGGCCTCAGCGTCTCAGGCTGACAGACAGTCAGACTGTCACAGGCGCCAGGGTCGAAGACTTTCGGCCATTGTATGAACGTATGACTTTTGACACGAGATCCTCGTTTTGTTCAAAACGCCCCCGAAGGTTTTTTTTTTTTTTTTGGCAGAGAATTGTGTTAGCGCTCAGAAATCACCTGCCGTGTTCATCAATATTTGCTCAGCCTCTCTGCACAGAGAGAGTGGCACGTGTTTTCACAGACATCTACACTGAATGCACTCAAGAAATTTGAATACAGCGAAACTCATCAACGAACTTTTTACATTTTTAGTGCACAGTGTGTAACTGTTGTATTACTATGGCATAAGTATTTGACTAGCTAATATGAATGCGTCACCTTAACCTACTGAGGATCACAGTCAACAAGTTTACCGCCGCAGCTTACCGAAGTGCTTTTGGGCACGACACCAGCATCGCCTACCTGCTTACTCATATTCCAAGATGGTTAAATGGTTTGGACACAATATTTGAAAACAACAAAAGTTCATCTGCATCTAAACTCTGGAGTAAGAAAGCAGAAAAGGCGTTGATGAGGTGAACTCGAGGACCTCGTGACCAGCAGGTGGTCTTTACTATTCAGGTTGCGAAGGTTGAGTGAAAGAGACTACCTGTTGGTAGCTGGTAGGGTTTAGTGAGGAGATAGTCTATCAATGAAGTGCTTAAAGCTCTAGCTTGTTTCAAGATTGCAGCGGACTCCTGAAAAACTAAAATCAGCCTAGAAAAAAGTCTTATGTGCCATAAAGTATTAGCAAAAGCAAAATCAGCGGTAAAAAATAACAATAAACCCAGTGACTCTTGAGGTCAATATTATGGGATTTACAGCACAAAGAGATTCGCCATGGCGGAGCTCTTATGAATTCTACTTTGTTCTGTCCACATGTTCCTGGCTGATAGATGGGGGTAATCTAAATACCCAGCCTCCTCAGCCTCCATCTATGCCCGCGTCCCGCTCCTCCAGCACTCTGGAGGGCACTTGCGTGTGATGGATGAGTTAAAAAGCCTTTCCATCCGGCAGGACAGGTTAAAGGCCAGTGGCTAAGCAAACACTCATATTTTTCCCCCCAAGAAGTGAAAATAAACTCGGCGAACGCCGTGAATCACACACAAAAATACAGTCTTGGTTTATTTTTCTCTCCAGGGAAAGCGAGCACAGTAAAGCTAACCACAGGACCGAAAAAACAAAGCATATAGAAAATTAAAGCTGGCGAGCTGATTCAAGAGCAGGACAGCAGCGGAGATGTAACTGGACACGGTGCGTAACTGGAGAAGGACAGAGCTGATTATTGCCTTGGTGATGGTTTCCCTGCTTGGTCCAAGGCCTGTTTGACCTGAGGTCTGACAACCAATAAACAGCCTGTGCAGGGAATGCAGGTGTAAATAAAACAACGTCTAATAACCAGCACAGGGAAACACCCATAGGACAAATCCACTAAACTGCAAGAATATGTAAAATTTCCTTTTAAACCCCTTCATTCGTTGTTAAACCAGAGCCAGTCCGCCACAGGTTCGGTCCTTTCTTTTAGTTTTACATACACGCGGTGTTGATATTTGAAAAGAGAGTGGTTCTTAATATGTGAAAACATAAAAATATACATATACTGCCTTTTAGGGTGAAACTTGATTGCTACTGCATATTATTATTTCCTCGGGGAACGTTTTGTGAAAGGTTGCACACGATGTTTCATTTAAATTTCCCCCAAACCTCGAAATTATTCCAACTTTTTTACGTATCTTTTTAACGAATGGGGGATTCTTGGTTTTTTGTTGTGATTAAATCCAGAAAAGATTGATTGATTTTTTTATGTGAGCTACGACTGCTGGATCTGAAGAAAAAAATTAAATGAAATATTTTCCACTGAATAGATTTGCATGTTTATGTGTCGTTTGTAGCTTCTGGCTTGATGTTGCTTCGTTTGTCCTTTTGTTTTTAGTGTTTAAAAGATAAATGGTTGGGATTTATCACCAGAAAGATGAAAAAAGTTCATTGTTTGTATATGTACTTATTTATCTATTGCCGATGCCAATTTGTGACTTTGCTTCAAACTCAAAAGACTTTTTCACAGAGCTCCATAATCATTTTGCAGCTAATGAATCACAATATCCATTCTCTTCCGGTTATGCAACTGGGGGTCGCGGTCGGGCTGGAGCCTATACCAGCTGTCATAGAGCGAGAGGCGGGGTACACCCTGGACACGTCTCCAGTTTATCGCAAGGGTAACACAGAGAGACAGACAACCACTCACTCTAGACTTGTACTTCACAATCAGCAGTCATCCTAACATCCTTGCGTTTGGACTGTGGGAGGAATCCGAGACCCACAGAGACACAGAGCTAACATGCAAACTCGACACAAAAACGCCTCAGCCGGATTCTAACCCAGTCCTAACCACCACCACACCACCGTGGATCTGAATATATATATGGATATTTTGAAAAGTCAAACATAATCAACATGTTAAACTGAGCACAGAAAAATGTCATACCAGATTCCCCACAAGAAATCACATTCTTCGACAGATTCAGTTCCATTCCAGTTGCCTGAAAAACACAAAAAAAGACAATTAAATCAAACTTTCTCCTCCAAATAAAAAATATATATATAAAAAAATCAAAGAGGCTAAACACACTTATTCTCATTAAACCACATCATATTATAGTTACCATTACAATGTTGTTGTTTTTTTAATATTGAATAAATGAAAGTTTGTTTAAAAAAACAAGTCAGAGCAGGCTGTGTCACAATCCTACAACAGCAAGTTTAATTCTTTCTGGACCCTGGTCTCATACATTTGTATTAAAATTGATTGTGAGAAGAAACATGCAAGACAATTAAGGACAATAGCAAAATTAATAAATTAATTAATACAACTTAAAAAAAAAAATAACGCGAATTTTGTGGTAATATTTATTCGTTTTTAAAGAAAGGATTTTCATGTTTTCGGCTCGCAGAATGAGAAACACCCTCTCCCTTGCCCATCACAGACCCTCAATTTACCCCCCTCTCTCCCTCTCTCTCTCTCTCTCTCTCTCTCACACACACACACACACAGAGCGAAAGATTGACCCTCTTATCTAGAGGAATCCCTTTGCTGCTTTTATGTCCTCAGTAAATCTTTACTCAGTACCCTTCGTCCTTTGGTCCTTCGCGCTTCAGTGCGCGCACACGCTTGTACTCTATATTAGTTACTCTAAGTATCTAATGTAGTGTTTTTCTGGGCTACAGTGGGAATAATGTTGTAAGGTGCAGCTGGCTGACTCTAATGCTCAGACAAACTATTGTCACACTCGCTGCTGCAGTTCTATGCCAGAAATCGTTGTTGTGCGCAAAGCTCTATTCGCTCAGTCTCTACTCCAGCTTTTTGACAACCAAATGGCCAACAGCATGCTCTTCCTAAAGGAGTCAGCGCTTTTAAATATTTTATTTTCTTCTTCACGCTGGACACATCTTCCCCTCTGATTCACATTCCCAATATCTTGAAGTGTTAAAAGGCACAGAGCGACCTGCCCGCCGACCTTCTGACCAATTCCCACAGCTAAAATCCACTGACCTGACACGATACCGTGCGTGCTTTACTCACCAGTTGGTTCCCAGCAGAAGACAGAAAAACGGAATAAACCCTCACGGTTTCCCCATGCAGGTGTTCAGTAAATCCACTTTAGCGTCAGCTGCGCGTAAATGCTGCGTCCGCGGTAATCAGCACTTTGGTCGTCTCTGTGACGATACCTTGGTTTTCTTCACTGCTCTGCTGCACGCCTAGCGTTGACGTCATCACACCGCAACCCCCCGCTGCCGCCGCCACCACCACCAACACCTCCCCCGCTGTCACCCCCCCAATCACTGGTCTCCTTTTCATCCCATCGCATCTTCATTTGAACTTTTGATTTAAAAAAAAGAAAAAAAAAAAGACATCACTGAATTCCTCACCTGCGCTGCCATCATCACCTGACGTCACCTTCTTCTTCCTCCCCATCTTAATTCACGATTTTCTTCTCCGCAAAATATGTTCTCAAACTCTTTTTTCTGACTTTTACTTTAACATAGGAAAGCAACAAGTGATGTAATAATAATAAACCTATTTGGTGTGTGTGTGTTTGTGTGGCGTTGACGAAGGACAGTTTCGGCGTAAAAAAAAAAAAAGGTGAGAAGAGTTTTCTTGATTTTCATCAGAGGGTGTTTGTCCTCACACCGATGACCATCAGCTTGAGGAAAGAAAAAAATGTATTTTGAAGAATTCACATAAAAGAAGACGCACATCCTGTTATATGTAGACATATATATATGTGTGTGTGTGTGTGTGTGTGTGTGTGTGTGTGTGTGTGTGTGTGTGTACATATAAAGATAAAGATTTATTTGTTTATTTATTTATCACAGTTTAAATAAATTTAAAAAACCAAAAACTGTAAATCACACACAACCACACATCTTAAAGTTTTGTGTAACACATGGGTTAATTAATTAATTAATTAATTTTAATGTAATGACTTAAGTTGTTTTTCAAGCACGAAAAGATCCCAATATTTTGCTGACACAGGCGACAGCATTTTATTTCTATAAGTTGGCATCAGGCTTTTGCGTGGTTGCGCACTGGCCGTATTTTCCTCTTCGATAATGAACCGGGTCGGCAAACAATAAGCCGTCTCACCATTGTGAACCTCTCTGTTAGCAGATGATTATTTAACGACTAATTGTTCATTTTTGCACGCAGGGTCCAGATTTGTTTTGTCCTTCAAAGTAAAACATTCGATCTGCATCCCATTAAAAATGGTCTGAGGTTTTAAATGGAGGAAATATGACCGAGCTGTGAACAAGCGTTTGCGCCCTAAAAAGGGGAAATAATTAGGCTAATGTTTTCTGTAAAAGGAAGACGAAACCATTCAGGCCTTTGTGTGTCCGTGAGCGGTTGCAAAGAGAGCGAGAAATAGAGTAAAAACGCCATGCCAACAAAACAACTCTTGCAAAAGCAAATAAACAGAATATTTAGGTCGGGTAAGCTCTGCAGCGTTGCTGTATCAACGGACAAAAAGCTTGAAGAGAGACGCAAAGTAACAGCGAAGGCCACAAGAAACACAGAGTAGTTCCACCGTAGCCGTGGAAGGACTGCATCACCGATTAGGCCACGAATGGAAATAAAACAAAGAAAATACAATTTAAAAAAAAAACCTAAAAGAAATTTATTTTAAAAGAAAAATGAGTGACTGAAAAGTTATTACAAGTCCTAATTGTCTTTGCTAGATAGTTGATCCTTGGGACAAAATACACTTTCAGACCGGATTTCAAGCGTCCGCAGCCAAGATTGTGCAGCCCACGCACACAGCCGGCCCCACCACTGAACCACCGCAGAGTTCGTGTGGCAGGGAGTATTTCCAGCTTCACATACTCAATTTACAAGCTCCTTCTTTTGGCCTGAGACATGGGAGAAAGTGCGAAATTTGTCCCACCCTTACACTTTCCTTTTTAACTCGGCCAAGAGCTGCGCACAAAGCAAAGCCCAGCTCTGAGAGAGGGATCCCGGAGGGATTAAAGGCGAGCTGCAGGCCTCCCTTTAGGACTCGGAGAGACCTGCTTCCCAAGGTGCCTCTTGGAGACAGGGAAGGCTGTATCTGGTCATGTTAATATTTATCCTGTGCATGCAGGAGATACTAAGTGATGGAATCCACAGACCCGAAACTGCAGAAAAGCCAGACAATTTGTACCATAATCATTTACTGCCAGGAGGTGCTTGTGCTTAGAATCAGGAGCCACTTTTTGCTGGATATTACTGTCACAATCAAGTTTATAATGGTAAAAGACAATAATAACAATTAAAATATATTTCATATATAAATATATTTCATATATTGGAATGTAAATTAAAAGTTTGCAGTTAAACCAACTTTATGCCTCAGACATGTAAAATTTCTGCTTGACTGGAGCAACAAAGTAAATGTGTTATGGCTCCTTTAGACTCCAATACTGACTCCAGCTACTTCGTATGAAATTGTATCCAAAAAATAGTAATAATACTCCATAAGCATGTGTAATTGTCAACCTGTGAGACCTGGGATGCTAAATAATGAGTCTTTTACTCTCTGTCTCGCGCACACACACACACACACACACACACACACACACACACACACACACACACACACACACACACACACACACACACACACACACGCTCACACTCTAATTAGGCAGTAGGCTGGCAGGAGAATGCTGTGATTACTCCACGAGTTACTCGAAGAGTTAAGTAGTACCCTGAAGGTGAGGCAGTGGCCTCTTCTCTCCTGTGCAAATAGGTGGAGGGATTGTTAGGGCTCTTAACAGTGTATGTGCGAAGGGGGAGGAGGTGTGTATCTGTGGCCAGGAGCTGTCTGATGGTCACCTCTGCAGCGTAAATAGTTATTCCTAAATAACACAAGGGCTAATCCAAGTTTGAGAGGTGGAAAAAAACAAGCCCAGAGTGCACAAAATGCCAGATTGCTTTTTGGAGAAGTCGGAAGGGTGAATTTGTGTGTTTGGGATACATTTAACACGCACACGCACACACACACACACACACACACACACACACACACACACACACACACACACACACACCAAGCATTGCACATTTTATATTTATTGTCTTTTTTTGCTCTCGCCAAGCCCACAAAAAAACAGAAAGAAAAGAAAAAGCTCTCATTTTTGTGTTTTTCTCTTCACTGTGGCCTTTTCAGCAGTGACACTCAACAATGGCCACATCCCTGATGATCATAGTAAAGCAGTGCTGGTTGCATTAAGGCCCATTTCCGCTGAGCGAGGCTTATAGAAGTGCTTTTGCACCACGTGCAGTCCAGACTCTGTAGAATCAATCAGGAAGGTCTTGCAAGCTTGACGCCAGGCTGCTCGACGGGATGGAAAACCTTTTGTAACATCACAGCCGACCTTCTAACTCAGAGCAGAGCTGGAGAATCTGCCGGCATGTCAACAAGCTAAACACCCAACCAGCCAGCCTGCCCAGATGCTCAGACGGACACACGGCAGCCTGTTATACACACTCTCAGCAAGCAATGCCGAGGTATTTACTGCATAAAGTTTCCACTACTGTGGATATATCCTCTTCAAAACATTTAAGTGGACAAGGATGAAGTCATCCTCTCATCACTAGGGTTATTATAAGGAATGGATGCTTCCCAGTTGCCTTTTCCCCCCCCCTTTGAAGAAGTCCCCCTTGAAGTGTGTTGAAAACACAGATGTCACAGTTTCCAATCGGCAGTGAAATTAGTGATGTTTTGATTACACTGGGCTTGGAGATTACTAACATAAACAGGTCTGGTGCATAGATCATCTTTTCAAGAGGAGGCATCATTCCCTTTTTCCACTCTGTCCAAACTCGGCAGCTCTCTCGGGCTTAGTGCTGATGAGAATCGGACGTCCAGCTTCCAGTTTTTCATCTGAGCATAAACTTAATGCTGACTAAGTGATATTTCCTTTTATTATAATGTTTCACTGGCTAAACTAAAACCGGCTGACCTGGAGAGCCTTACTCAGCACCAGAGTGACAGAGTTTCACTTCTTTATTATATAAAGTAATAAGATTTACTCATCTTATTTCATTCATGCTTTTTATATCTGACAGACTGACTTTAATAACAAATTAGTACTGTAAAACAAAAATCTGAAAACGATCAGCTGAATACGTGTGATTGTTTTTTAGCTACAATAATAAAAGGACATTTAATTTCTATTGCACCAAATCACAACAGCAGTTGCCTTAAGGTACTTTATATTGTAAGGTAGAAATCCTATAATGATACAGAGAAAGCCCCAACAATCAGACGACCTTCTTGAGCAAGCACCTGATGACAGTGAGAAGGAAAAACTCCCTTTTAACAGGAAGAAACCTTCGATAGTATTCAATTCAATTCAATAAAACTTTATTGATCTTGAAGGTTGACCCCGAAGGAACCGGGCTCAGGGAGGAGCGGCCATCTGCTGAGGGGAGGAAGACAGGACAAAATCAAAGCTGAATTGAGTTATTGTGCATGTTGATTGGATGACATAGCTGCAACAGGTTAGCTGCGTGAACCCCATTTTCCAGTATTTGGAGTAATATCTGTAGCAGCCGACCACACTGACCTAATTTCCTTCAACTGACCTGACAACATAATTTCAGCTATGAAACTGAGTAATTCTGTTTGTTCTATGCATAAATTGTTAAATTATAAATTATATAAAATACAGATAGAGCTTCCAGGTCTGAAAAGCAAAGCCAAGCGGAGCCACGGAGAATTCAGGGTATACTGATTATGTACATTGTTACTGACAAGTCACCACAATATAAGCGTGTATTATCCCTCTGTAAACACTCGATGTAAGGCTTCACTAACCAATGGAAGCCATTATAGTCCATCCTTTATTTCCAGTTTATAGGTCTAAGTTGGCATTCGATTCCAGCTGCTCAAATACAAAACAAAACAAAAAACTTCACGCAGTAGCTGCACATCTCTCGGTGCTCTCTTATTACATTTTATTCATCAAGCCAGCTGAAAGTTGAGAAACGTGCAGTAGCAGCATTGACACAAGAGATCATCAGCATCCAGCAGGAGTTCATGTCCAGAGGCAAAGAGTCTTAAACAATAAGCCATCGCCATGTTCTGGACGATAAGATGTTAAGCCTCAGATATTTGTTCCACAATGAGGCTTCCATATCTGTTTATCCCTCCAATCCACGTGCACCATAAATGATAAAAACTAATCCAGAGGAGCAGGCCTGTTTTTTATTCAGGAACACCTTGAGCTACAATGGACCAGTGGTGCTATAATATCTGTTATCCCAAATGGGATTAACATACTGATTTCACTCACTGAGGGAGTTTCTCTATGTCTGCCTGTTGCTGTGTATGCTATTTAATTTGATAATGATTTAAAACAGGTAGAGAATTTGTGCTTTTTAATATCAGCTACATGAAAAAAATCCTATTTTCCCCCCGTTTTCAGTTTTGATAGATTGTTTTATTTACTATCTCTTTCTCCAACATCTGGATTCTGGCCTCTGGAGCAGCACACAGCACTGAAAAAGCTTAGCTGTGGACGAGATCTGAGATTTATGGCGGTGGCTTATAGCACTCTGCTGTGTTTGGGATAGCGTTGTCCTGCTTCGTCCCACTAAGTTCGCTGTACTCTCACCCGCTTTCACTCCAGGCTCTGGCTCATCGAGGAAAACTGTCCGCCCACTTTTCCCCCTCTCAGTCTGCTTCTGTCACCAGCGAGGGACAATAAAAACCTCGAGGTCATGTGGCTGCTCTGGTTACAGGGTTTTGACTGTCGGATTTGCAGGAAAGTGGCTGAACTTTGGTGCTTCACATTCAGATGATTTAACTGATTTTTGATGGATTTTCTCACCATGGCAGTTTATTTGCTTGACAGAATAAACCTCAAGTATTTAATTTACTTGTCCACTTGTGTGTAGCAGAAATAAGTTGAACACAGTGCCAACTTATCATCGCCTTTAAAATTGATGTGATGAACTACTTTACAAAATATACTATTAGAGAAAACCACGATTGCTCATTTAGAGCCCTGCATTTGGGCAGTCTGATATTCATTCTCTCACTACCAACTTATGTAGGAAGCATAGCCATCACCATCTTGGTTTTTAAAACCGGCTGTGACGAGTGACAGGCTGATCTGACTGAAAACACTGCACACTTGGATGGTAGTGACTTGTAAAGCATACTCTACTTTATCCTCCTTTTTGACTCAAATGGAAACCACAATTTAGAAATGAATACCATCATGTGTTCAACTAAATCGAGGGAGGGTGCAATCTTTTTATTTTTATAAATATCTGTATAATCTGGCTTCTTTTTGCAACCACAGGAGTTGCTGCCTGCTGACAAATTGGAAAGAATGCAGATTTAAGCCAATTGTGTATTGGTTTCACTTTTCAAACCCAGAATCCTCATCCATGTTTTCATTTCAGTCAGCGTTGAAATATATATCTTTAGCTGCTAAAAACTCCACATTCATCTGTTATGTGCCTCATTTGAGTATACAGTGGGGCTTTTAGAGCTCTTATTCTGAAAAATGCTGCTTCTGTGAGGCTTTGCTTGGGTGAAGTTGCCAAGAAGTTGTTGAACAGTGAGTACAATGAGAAGTGCCAAAATCACAGTTCGTGGAATGGCCACTTGAGGCTGGCTCCCATGCTAAAACATTTGCAGCACGACACATTAAACATGTTTTTAACCTGGTAGAAAAACAGATTTTTGTTTTAATAGCTACTTCATCCCTTTGAAACCACAGTAGTATGGAAGCAAAGGCGTTTTTATGACCTGTCCATTTAAAATGTGTTAATCCAATTCAAGTTTGCATTTTTAGGGCTGTGGCCGCTTTGATTGGCAGTTGGATACCAGGACAGGTGAGTATAGCTGGTAGATGTCTGCTGAGCTTCAAGCCCTTTTACATTATTTTTTATGTAATTATTTCAGGAACAATGTGGCCGAACATGCGGTACTCTAAGGAGCCTGTATATTAAGACATTTTAGCAGACATCCTTCTGTTTGCCATGAATTCACACAGTCAATGCCAACTTTCTATGGCACTTAGCATTAGCTGATGACTCCATAACAGCAGTCCACTCTGTTGTCCAAATATGGTCACCTCAGGTGCAACCCCCCCCCTCCCCCAAACAAATCAAAAACATAAATAACTAATAAATAAAGAAAATAAAATTAGGAAAACCCCTTAAAAGGAGTTTGCAAACCAGTGCGTGACTTTGGCCATCTTTTATATACAGTTTATGTGATAGCGCCTTTAACCGCTCAGTTTTTGCACAGAAAATGACAACAAATACAAGATTACAAACAGTATAGTATTTCATACCTTTGTGTACTTTCAGCTGCTCGATGTTCCAGTTATCAGTAATGCCAGGATCAGATAACAGAAGTTTTAAAACACTAAACTATTTGGAAATCGGGTCAGGTCACACATGTAAGGAGAAACTTGACAGATATTCTACTCTCACTCAAAGTAACTTTGGCAATAATAGAATAACATCCACACTGCAGGAAATTATAATCGTCATCTTGTCAGAGGACAACACGCACGACCTCACGTGATGTCATGGGGGCGTAGATGTAAACAAAGATGGAGGCTGTGGTTGTAGCAGCATTACTTTGCAGTGAGGTGGAAAAACACAAGGTTAAACTGACAACAAAGTGGTTGGATAGACACTGTCAGCACAAGTTGTCTATTCAAGGTAAGACTTTGACTGCCAACAGTATGGTCGCTTATATTCCCTTTGATATTATGGGTCTCAGATTTGTCTTTGTCGCAGCTGATACTATCAGCATGCAAGCAAGCAGTTTGGGAGGTTACCAGATAATCTGGGATGACCACTGGCACTCTCAAAATAGAAATTAGCCTACTTTAATGTAGCCTTATTGTGGTATAAAGGCTTCCCAGTGGGGTGGTGCACACTGTGGTCATACCCATATCAGAGGTTAGTTATTTGTGCAACTGTGTTTATCAAAAAAGTTTTAGTTTACTGGTTGAAATGGACTGGCATACATGTCATTTTTCTACTTTTAGTGACCACGAGTCCAGGAGGGCAAGGTTCTAACCTCAGTGTGTGGTGAAAGTGTCAACTTCTGCACCACTGTACCACATATATGCCAGAATGTTAAAACATAAACAAGGAAACATTCAAACTTCGTTAAATTAAATTTTACATAATTTTGTACTTTTTCCTCATATTGCACATTAAAGGAAAAATTGTGTTAGTACCTTTTACTGCTTAAAAATATACACAGCCTCCTTGGAGTCCAGTGACTCATGAGAGTGTAAAGGCCAGTGTCGGAAATCTAATTAGGGGTGGATTGTTGCTAAATGTTCAATCCAAAACTCTCATAATCTGAGCCTGGCATTGTGCAACAAGGCCAATGCATTAAAAAAATCATAGCTTTTATATAGAAGCATATTTCTTAAACTTGAGTTCTATTTTAATGAAGTATTTTTATATAGAAACCTCACAAACAGTTTTTAAACCACTAACACACTGAAATAGAATTTGTTTTAAAGAGAATGAACTCTGGTACTCTGCTACTTAAAAAAAAATAAAAATACAGCTTTAGCCAGGTGTTGGGCTGATCTCTGTCTCTACAGTGCATGTCAGTCAGTGCTTCTCCACTTCCTCATTTTTTCTTTGGTTTCCCACCATTTAAGGCACATTACTGTGACTTCACTCTTTGCTGGTCCACTCAACTTCACCGCATCATGCACAATATTAGGAAAAATTCTTTTGGCCATCTCAAAAAAATTCAGTTTAAACATAATGGAAGTGTAATTGACGGGTAATTTCTAAATAAGTTGTTTTTGGCTTTAGTCAAAGAACCCGAAGCTTACTCAGGTTGATGATGGATTTTTCTGGAACACCGAAACAGCTAATGTTCAGTCTTGCTTTGTATTTGAGTCATACGGCAGAAAAATGTTCATAGCATGATTCGCTGTTTCACGTTGTGCATCTCTGCAAATACTCCTCCAGCTTACTGTACCTGGCCACGTGTAATAACGATACATGGAGAATGAGAACTGTTAAAAGAGACAGCGCCAGCCTCTGCACCATGCCTATATAAACCTGCTGACAGCAGGCTGGAAAAACAACTTGGCTAAGAAAGAGAATAGAAAGTAGAGGAGAGTTAATGAGGAAAATGAGAGAGAGTGTGACCCACCCAGGTTTTGACCTATAGCTCTCTTTGTATTCTACTGACACAAAGATTTATTATGCAAACATCACCGGTCCCAAAAATACATATTGAAACAATTTTTGGGCAAACATGAAACAAAGTGAGCCTCCTGTGCTGTCACGGGAGTTTGCAGCTCAGTGTGGGCCGATGAGGCGGCAAAGAGAGCAGCAAGTGCATTAGTAGTCTCGCTTCACGAGCGCTGAAAAGGTATGCAGGCCGGGGCGACGTTGTGGGCCGTCACACAAGAGCGAAGGACTGTCAAAAGAGAAACAAAAAGGAGGGAGACATGATTAAGAGGCTGCCATGGACTCCCTGCCTGTTGGTGTACCTGCTTGCTCGGAGGAACCAGGCTGAGCAAAGCCGGAGAGTGTAAACAGTTATAAACACACTTCTGTGTGCATGTGCACAGACTGACACACACACATGCAAACTGAGATACTCGCACAGCTGCACGTTAACTCTTTCCCCCATAAAGATGGCATCTGATGACCTCCGCCTGTGTGATGAGTTTTGCCTCTTCAATATATATCAATAAAGATGGTAGTTTCTGGGTTTTTTCCAAAGGTAGCTGCACAGGCAGGGACCACGCTCACTATGCAAACTCAGTCATTTTGTTGTATAAGCAGGCCTGAAACAGCTCAGTTCGGAAAAGAGCTTCAAGGCTTACTCCTAGTTGAGCTCCTAGTTGAGCTGGGGTAAAGGTTTAAGTGCATGGACCCACAGATATATGGATAACTGCAGCTTTGAGCTCATTTACTGACTAGGCTGTATGCTAATTTATACATCTGAATCCAAATGTTCCTGTACTCGCTCTGCCAGTAGGGTGAGGAACATTTTTCAAAGACAAGTTTGTCGAGCTACGGCAGAATAGAAAAGACAAACTGGCCAAAGCGTCATATAAGTAAACACAGTTCTCACGGGATGTTCGGCATCATGTCATGACTCACTGCAAATCTTTGCATAGTTCTTTGGACAGAGAACTATGTAAACTATCATATGCTACTAGAATAGCTTTGGCCATTGTGGACCACATATGGACCTCACCCCATGAGAGAGATGTTTCTTTACAACTACATGTCAAAACATTGCAGGGGGTTAATTAAGGTAGCCCAGGTGTCCTTATGTCCCATGATGCTCCCAGATCAGATTGAAATAACACAAGATTATAAGACACCCAGTCTCATGGTGAAGATAGGTATTTGATTCAGTTTTATTCATGATGTGCCAGATCACAACAAGTCACCTCAAAGCACTTTATATTATCAGGTAAAGACAGTCAAATAATATAGAAAAAACTCCAGCAATCAGATGACTAAACACTTGGCGACAGTGGGAAGGAAGAAACCTCTGGCAGAACTAAGCTCAGAGTTCTGCCAGACCGCGTGATGCTAATTCTGAAATTTTTTTCACTGAGATGGTGTGAGGAGAGATCTCAGTGATTAATAGTTGGGATCAAATGAAGTGAATGTGTAAAAAAACCTGATCACAAACCACTTTAGAGCTTTTCTGCTAATTCAGTTTCTTTGCACCTTTGTCACGCTGAGTAATGCACAGGACATTATCATTCTCAGGTGGCTGCAGTGACTTCCTGTGTTCTTGTTATGTCAAATAACCAAGATTTTTCATCTTTAAAGAATTTCTTTAATGTGAAAATATTGATGATATGTTTAGGAATATTTCCCTTCTGATTAATGGACAAAATCTTTAAAGTTTAACTTTAAAGAATAGCCTTCCATTTGTTAGATATCCCGCTTTTTATGGGTTTGGTCTGTTTTGTACTTGAAATATGATAATAGCATTACCTGCTACGGCACTGTCACATTAAAGGTGCCGACATTTACTTGGTTAAGCAGTAAATATTGCAAATGACTCCTCCTGCACCGGTAAAAATGAGTCTGCCAGTCATCCATATGGTGCACTGACTTACACCTCAGCCTTTAGAGAGCTGATAACAAACCCTGAATTGACCACAGCATCGCCTTGCGGATTTAATTTCTTTCTGAGATGCCAATACATAAATATCACATCCTGCACATTAGCCAGAGGTGCTGACATGTTCTTGGCGAGGTTTGAACTTCTCTGCAGCGAGTAAACGTTGCAAACTGAACAAGAGGTTGAATCCGCCTCCTTCATATTTGCTCTGGAACCTCAGTAATGTTTGTCCATCAACAAAAGGTCAACCACATATTTAATTTCTCTGAAAGTACCGCACTCCCCATTCATCTCTATATAGTAGGTGGTGGACCTGAGAAAGTCATGGACTGAATGCATTCAAGCAGATATTTACATGAACACACGCAAACGCTACTCCACCTCAGGCCTCCCATGGAAAAAAAAAGAAGAAAAAAAAACGAAAAGTGATGTATGTGTTTTTCAGAAAGGACACATGGGTGAAACTCAACATGCCTCCATTCTTGTCTCGTTTTCTCAGGGTGAAAGGTATTCAGGAGGGAGAGGACAACGTCTCCCCGCTGGACAATTTACTGCCCTTCTCTGGGAATTCTACATGATCCAGGTATGGGAATGGAGAGTGGGAATAGCCGGAGCAGTGAACTCACTCTGGCAGTTTTATCTTGATTGCCAGATAAAACAGTATCTGGTGTTTTAAAGTCCTACACGAGAGTCTTTAGCAAGAAGCACTTTAGCTCCTTCTCACGTTCTGGTTTCTGATAAAAATCACAAAAACACTGTCATTAAAAAGGCCAAGAAAGGTGCAGGGAGGCTGGAGATTCCTTAGAAGACTTCTATTTAAAGCAGCAACATATTTGCGGAGAAATAAAAACCTTTCTTAGTTCATCAATCAAAGACTCAAATGCTGAGCCTTTACTCTGTGAAAGCAGTATACGTCTGGCTGTTCTCTTTGTAAAGTGTTTTGATTATGAGGGATAAAACCGATTCTTTATAAATATTAAGGCGTATGAAACAGCACCACAATCACTTCTTTGGTGATTAAAATTTGCTGTACTTCTTGATTTTTAGGCGCAAATGTTGTGTAAAGCATTCATCCTTTAATGGGTTTCTCTGTATTTTGCCCTCGTTCTTTCCCATGCTCACTGCCGAGCCAGATGCACAAACACAGGTATAGATCAACACAGGTATATACATGCGCTAATACCAGCACATACACACAGTAGCCTGACCCAGCAGCCCAGGTTAAATAGGGAGGAGGAGTAGGAGGATGAACTGCTGGGACTCTGGTTATCTTCAGTCGGTAAAATGCATTTTCCCAGAGCAGCACACGCAACAGCAGATTCACATGGCTGCCTGTGTGACGCAGAGTTCATCTCTTCTTTCGCTCTGTTAGTTTTATCTGATCATGAAGATTCCAATAAAAAATAACCTATGACCCCTGTGCTGCACCGTGCATACTATATATTTAAATAAACCAAGCATGTGCAGACACCAAGCTGAGCAGATGAGCAGATTTTAATATGTTGAGATGCAAAAATGTCTCTAACAAAATAACAAAATGGGCCATTTTTCACTTTCTCAGAGAGACACACTTTTATGTTGACTTCTTCCAATTTAATGTCTCCATTATATATATATATAAACATATTTTTGTTTCTTTTAAAAGAGTTACCACTAAACTAGACTTACCATGTCTCTGTTGTATGCTTGTGTCCACTTACAGCTTATATCTATGCCATTCTGTGACAATATAATTTGAAATATGACCCTTGACCTTTGACTTTTTGCATCATCATCATTTTATCCTTGTGCTAGACTTTTTTCTATGAAAGCTTGTCAGTTAGATTATGAATCCTTATGCTACAGGCAAAAATGTGTTTTGTGAGATCGTTGTGTTCTTTGACATTAAACCCATCGTCACCTTTAAATCAAAGTGAACATTCTTGTTAAATTTGAAGAAATTTCCCCAACATAGTCTTTTCTAAATGCTTATGGTAGCACTTTCGATTAAGGATGGTCCGTCCATTAATCCATCCGTCAATCAATCAATGCATAATCTGTGATTTATTGAAACGTGGAAAGGCAAAAGGCCAGTTTCTTGAAGGAAATCCAAAGCTCTGCTTTGGATGTTGGCTGCAATCCGATGGTGCTTGTCTGTGTTTATAATTTTACCCTTTTTCAACAAGATCCACCACTGGTTGAAATGTAGCCACAAACCATGACAGAGCCTTACGGATGATTTACAGATGGCTGTAGGCACTCACTGATGTAACTCTCTCCAGACTCCTCTGTACATATTGGTGACAATTTGAACATAAAATTAAGTAGCTTAAGTAAATGAAGTCCCACTTAAAAAAAAAAGTTAAAATATTTTTATGACATATCCTTGGCGATTTTAATTTGGTTTTGGTACTAACTGAGCAGGAAACAAGAGTGTTTAGATGTTTAGATGTCATAACATAACAGAGGGAGAAATGGATAGGAGTATAAAACTTAGCAAACCAATTCAGTTATGGGATATGAAAATGGCTAACATTAGCCACCATAAATGCCTGCTGATATCAGACTGGCTACATTTGTGGCAGTAAAAGATTGTGTTGTGTTGTGTGTGTGTGTGTTTTAATCCTTTTTAAAATTTAAAAGGATTTACTTTTTAAAATGAAATCTATTCTAATCATTTTAAAGCAACTTGTCCATTCTTAGCTAGCTAAAAAAGTGTTAAATAATTAGGTGAGAAAACCTTTTCTCGCTCATCATTTATCTTTTAGCAGGGTCTTTGTACAAAATTTCTAAATACATTATTCATTCAGTTCACTCAGTTTGTTTTGGAACTATTAGCCTCTTCCTCCCTCTCTGTCCTTGTGGTCGTGGTTTTCCCCTTGTCTAACATCTGCTGTGCAAAAAGAGCAAACCCGTTTCCAATGTTTAGTTGGAGGGAAAACACCAGAAACACACTCCAGTGATAAAACAGGTGTGGGTGGCTTTTGTTAGACTCTTGTCTTACGCTGCTCGACTTTATTCCCAAATGTTTTGAATTGTTTGGAAAGGCTGAAGTTGACAGGGATTTGCTGCCTGAGTGTGTGTGTGTCTGCATGTGTGTATGTGTGTTCATCTCTGTGCACTTAAAATAGCAGTGTATAATACACTTATCAAACAAAATGTCACTGTCCTAATGGCCTGGTTACTTGGTTTGATCAATATTTGTCAATTAGTGTGACGCATGTTCAGTTTCCATGTCGAAACTGACAAACATACAGGGTTTCGTGGCATTTTTAAACATGTTGCAATGCAAACGATGAAGATTGGTGATATGTTATTTTTGGTTTGAATTTATCGGAAAAGATTTTTACACAATTCAGCATTGCAATTAAAACCTTATTGTTGGGTAGGAAACGCATTGAATCGACAATGTGCCATGCCAAATTCATATTATAGCATCTAAAAGTGCTTTATATATTTATATATTATATCTATTACAAATTCTCTGATTTCAATATGAATTTTAAGTTATTTTTTGACATTTGACTTTTATTACCAGCTTTGACTAAACAAGACCATTCAGAGTGACTCACGCTGCCCAGAAAAATGGTTAATGCCTCAGCTGTTGTTCTGTCTTGTCTTCATTGTCTTCATTTTTTTGTTTTGTTGTAGCTTGTAAGATTAAACATCTTTGCCCCGATCTGCACAGTGAACATGATACTGGAACTGTTGATTCTCTTAGGAGTCATGTTAAGTATGTAAATCCAAGCCCTGATGTATTTTGTATTTTAGAAAAACATTTACACATAAGTTAACTTGTTAACACAAGTCTGCAAAATGAAACGTGAAGCAGTCATGGCAGTCCTTTACGTAGATTCTGAGTGATTTTAGGTAGAGAGTCAGCTGACACCTGCTACTTTCAGAGGAATCTGTGATATAATAATATGATTTCATTTTCTAGTTTTACAATAAAAGTGAATATTTTGAATTATGATGTACTGTGCACAGACACAGCAGTGCTAAGCATCGTCTCTTTTCCGAACCATGTTGTACCAAATTAATGCATTATGAAAATGCAGGCCCTACATTTAGAGCCATAGGCTAGTGGTGTTATGCTGATAGATGTGGGCATCATAGTGTAATATACTATATTGCATCCATCAGAATATGTGCAGCCACTACAATTTCAGTGTCCTTCTTTTCAAATCATAGCTGTATGCCTGCAGTTTTTTGAGCAATGGGGATTTAGAGTCAAATATTTTTTCTGGTAGGTTCTTATTAGTAAAAATGTTGTAATGTTCTTTACACACTGAAGCTGTTAAATGATGAAAAACATAAAAACCTTTGCACTGCGTTTATACCCACTAACACAACTTTCGGCATGTCTGCAGATTAACACGTAGGATGGCTGGAACATATTTTGTTCAAAAGTTTTACAATTGTAAATGCAATCAGTTGGAGAGCTGCAGAGCTCAATATGGCTGCTTTGTTACGTCACTTGCGAGGCATCTCACGTGTAGCACCTTAACAGTTTCAGTTGAGAGCTCTGTTTTCCTTCAGAGCTATGGATTGCATCAAGGTACGAAGTTAAAGGCTAGGCAGATGAGGTCTCAGACATGAATCGTAGACCCAGGCAGGGGCATTGGGAAGTTAAAACCACTGGCTGGAGCTCCTGACAGTGGGAGGAGGGTATGATGGGAGAGGCTGAGAAGGGTGAGAGCTTTACTCAGGTAGGTCTGCCCAAACATGACTGCTTGTTTACCTGTCAGTTTGTTGCTTTTGTCTGGGCCTCCCACGAGAGACAAAAAAAAAGGAGCTTTAGCTCTTTGCAAGCAGGACCACCAGTGTTGCCAGTGTGTGTGCATTTTCCCCAATTGTGTAGTGCAATTTCCTAAGAGTGTGCTCATGCTGAAATGATCGTCTATAAGTGTGTCCATCCATCTATACTTTCTCACGTGTTTCTGAGCGTGTAATTGTACACATAAGGGTTTTTTTTGAATGGCCTGTTACATGAATGCATATGAATTGCACATGCAAGGACAGCCCACAGCTCCTGTTGTGTTTGTTGCCGGGCGGATTTGTGTACAAATGTAAATACGTGTGACTAATGAGTTTTTCAGGAGGAGCAGACAAAATACGCAGTAGAGGGCTGAGGAATTGGGTTTAGGGTTAGCATTGTGTGTTTGTGTGTCTGTGCTTCTTCGTTTCCATCTATATGCAATGTAAGTGTTGCAATTTGTCATTTAAGACATGCATTTATTATGAGGTCCTGCCTTTGAGTTATTGTCGCCGATGGTATATAGCAACATGAACACATAGTGGAAATAATGATCTAAATTGCATTTTTCTGGGAACTATTTGACATGAAAAAGGATAAATCAATCAATCAAAATTATTTTTTTCTTTTTTAAAGCTTTTAAGAGACTTAGCTCATGCAAAACATAACATGTCCTTGGCCGGAAAAGCACTGAAGAAGACATCCATCCTTCACATCAAAAACCCATCTTTTAAAGTAGTTCATCAATAAGTGAAAAATTGTTTTGGTAATAAAACAACAAACAAACCCTTGTTCTGTTCATCTGCTATGATCAAATGTTAAGTTCTCCTTGCACACAGTGGAAATTTAGACAGAAAAAAATCTATACTATATTAAATGCAGCAATATGTTTAAAAAAAAGTGATTAAAATGAATCTAATTATTTTAAATTATTAAAAAAAATATTATTTTATTTTATTATTTTATCTATCATGTACAAGTAATTGACACACATTACAAGAACAAACTATTTCATTTCAGCTTTTAATGTAAAAATGTTGATCTTTTCTTTTTTGGAATAAAATTAATTGTAACTAAATGAAATACCTTTTTAAATTGAACTGGATATAAATCTGTGCTTTTCAAATTTGGTTTGTGAGTTGTGACAGCTTTGTACATATGGAAAAGAAATTTTCAGAACATAATAAATAAGAAATGCTTAAATTTTACTCATATTTTTACTCAAAGGACTTATATGTAATAGTATGATTTACTCATTAAAGCAGACATTTTTGCCTATAACATAATAGGAAAATTACAAGTAAGCAGGTATCATAATCCAACAGAGCCAGATGCAAGTCTAAAAAAACTATAAAACCACATAAACATTTATTACTGGAGTTAAGATTATACGTATATATACATATAATAATAATTATTATTGTGTTCTTGCCATATGACTTTTTTCACAGCACAAAAAGCACAAAAAGGGTGAAACCACATGTTTTTTTAATGGTGACAATATCTGTGAGCTTATATGCATAACCTTTAAAATGTTTTCATCTGACTGGTATCCAGTCATATCCAGAAATCAAAATTGGACACTATGACACATGCAAGACTTATAAAACCTTAAACATTTATTACTGGTGTGAATATTAAATTATTATAAAAAATATATATTTCCACTTCAACAAGCTCAATGTAATGTTTGTTTAATTAAAAACAACCTGTTCTTGACATTTAATGTTTTCCACGGCATAAAAACATTTTTTTTAATGTCGGCAATACCAGTGAGCTTATACGCACAGCCCTTAAAACGGCTTCATTTAAAAGGAAGTCAGTTATTTACACTTGTTCTTTTCCTGCTATGACGAATCAAAATTTCTGCAGTAAAAAAAAGTGGTATTATTCCACAGAGACTTTTTGTTTTGTCGTTACGTATGCTGTAGGCTCAGCAGCATTCAAACGACATCATCGCTAAAAGTTCCCTGAGCAGGGTTCAATGGGATGCTGAGTACTGCTTTTAAATGGGGAAATAATGTTGAAGACATTACTCATCGGAAACCCCCTAATCGGTTACATTTTGTTCTCAACAGTTTTGTCAAAGGTTATTATTTGAGCTATACATTAAAAAAAATCCCAAAGGTTTAAAGAACTTTTGCAGCTCCTTATGTGACTTAGATTGTGGATCCAGCGTCTTTTTCTTAAAAGAACAAAATTTGGTTGAAACTTTTTAAGATTTTTTAAGTAGAATTATGAATATGAAAATCAGCTATTCCAATATAAAAATGACTAATGTACTAAAAGTATTTGCTGGAAAAATAAATTTAAGCATACGTATATGGCTCATTAAAAAGCTATGGGGCTAAAAATAATAGAGTCTTTCTGGTGATTAATAAATAATCTGTGGTCTTAAAAACAATTTATATAACAAAAATCATGATATCCGTGTTTGCTTATGGTCGAACTCTTCTGGGTTTACCCTGTATAAAGTCTTTCCTGGTTCATTTCAGCAGAATCCAGTGGTTTCAACTAACCTCTTTCCCAAGATCCATGGAAACCACAAAGTTGCTAAATGTTTTTTTTATATGAATAAGAGGCAACGGCAAAATTTTCACAATGCATCTTCTGAAGTGACTTAAGGGCTCTTTTCAAAAGGGGGAAATAACCCTTAAACTGAAATGGCGCTTTCAATTCTAAGAGGTAAAACATTAAACAAGTTTTCTTGCAAAATTGAGCAGCAGTTCAAAGGGATTGCAACAGTGCTGGATCCATTTTCATGTGTTCGGTGCTTGTGCTTAACTGTGTGTATCTTAAGGCTTTAGCTGCTGTCTGTGTGTGTGTGTGTCTGTGTGTTGTGAATATGCGTTTGACAGAGTGTCTACCTGTGTGGCAGTAGGTAAGCCCAGTAATCTCTGTTTGTCTCAGTCTGAGAAGTATAATGCTGTGACTCATTCCTAGAGCGGGTGTGCTAAAACCCAAAGCACTCGATCTATCATAGAAATCAACAGTCGCCACTGTAATTTACTAAACTAATCCTCAAATGCCAAATTAATATGTTAAGTATAGGTGTGATTAAATGATGTGAAAGATGAATGTAGACTGCTAATGTTCAGCCAGTGTTCCCATCTGTGGTGAGTGAGGATGAGTTAAATGTTATAATCCCAGAGATCTTTGCTTTTTCTTTCATTCAGGCCTGTGTCTGTGATGCTGTGTGTCCTCTTTTTTGAAATGGAATGTATATTGTTGAACGGTTGGAATTCTTTCCTCTTCGCCATTGATAGTTGTTGTTGGCAGCAGCTCTAAAAGCTGTTGTCTACACTGAGCTTAAATCTGAATTTTGGAGGCACTTATCTGACATTGCTTTCTGTCTTTTGGTTCAGTGTTTTTGATATCTGCACTTTACAAGCTCTTATTCAGTCTCTTATGTGCATGTGAGAAATGTCACGTACACAAGCAAGCAGGCATATATCGCAAGAAACAGTGCCATGGATTTTCACTATATGTAACAAATACATGTCCAGAGGTTATTAGTTTATTTCAATTGTGAACATATAGACTCAGATCTTCTTGTTTAGGTGTGTTAAACATGAACATGTGGCAACATCTGCAAATAGCAGTTGTTAAATATCATACTGATTTAATCCACAGCTGTGGCTCAAGAACAGTCGTTCAGATACAGATAGTCAACTAATCTATTACTCTGATCCAGACTAGATTATATCTGAAATCATCAAATAGACTGACAATATTTAATTCTATTTATTTATTTATTTTTCATTTAAATTTCCTTGAAAATAACTTTATTGACTTTGGGGGTCCTGATGCATTAACTCTTGGGTCAGAATGAAAAGGTTCTGCAATGGCCCTCTTTTGATGTTAATTTAAAAAACCCCAAAAACTACAGTTTGTTTTTAGCAAAGCAGCACAGTCATAGTTTTGCGACTGAAAGATATGGGCACAGATATTTTTCTGACTGACCTTATTACATATACTCGCTGGTCACTTCATAAGGTGTACATGTCAAACAGCTCATTAACTCTAATATCTAATCAGCCAATCACATAGCAGCAACTCATTGTATTTAGGCTTGTAGACATGTTGGAGATGACCAGCTGAAGTTCAAATCAAATTTCCGAACGGGGAAGGACAGTGATTAAAGTGACTTTGTTGTTGCTTTGTGTCAGATAGGCTGGTCTGAGTATTTGAGAAAGTGCTGAAAAAAACTGAGAAAAACAGAAAATATGCAGTGAGCAGCAGTTCTGTGGGAGAAAATGCCAGAGATCTTTATCCTCTGGAGTATGTGCATCAGACTGTTTTGATGTTAACTCAAATAACCACTTGTAGCAAATAAGGTGTGCAGAAGAGCATCTCTTAACACACAGCACATTAAACCTTGAAACCATCTACAGCTGCAGAAGACCACAGTGGTTGCCACTCCTGTCAGGTCAGAATAGGAAACTGAGGCTACAGTTCAAACAGGCTTACCACTGGATAGTAGAAGGTTTAAAAAATGTTTCCCGCTTTGATGAGTTTTGATTTTACAGTCAGACAGAAAGGAACACACCGTTGAGGTGTTTTGGCTCTACAAAAAGCATTTGATACTTTTAATCACAACCTTTAAGCAAATTAAGCAGGACTTGTGTATGATTGGCTATTTAGATGACATTTATCAATATGCATATATAAATAACACAGATTCTGGTTCATTAAGGGTAATGTATGGGGTGCCACAGGGTTATGTATTTGGACCATTGTTGTTTGCATTATTTGTTTTCCAGGTTTCTGAAGTGTATTTTATTTGTTCATGACCCAACTGTTTTGTTGCTGGGAAAATTGAAACACCTTGGAAATCAGTAGGTCTACTGATTGTTTAAAAATGGCTTGAGTCTAATAAATTGTCCCTTTGCCTTGGAAAAGGGAAAATAAATGAATGAAAATGAAAATGAACAAAGCTGAAAGTTCTTTAACCTGAATTTGTGGGAGTTAGTGTTGATAACAAATCTAACAGAAATTGCATATAAGTTATGCCAAAGCTAAAATGCCTAAATCTATTCCAGTACTGTACAAAGTGAAAATTCTTATGTCAAAAATTACTTCACGTATTGTTCCATATATGACTTACTGTTTACTGTGGACTTACTGAGGTGTGTGGAAACACAAGACAAACATCAAGTTTTGCCAAAAATCCATAAGAATGATAACAAAAAACTCTATCAAGAGTCAACAAATCCATTATTTATTCAGTTAAATATACTGAAACTCAAAGATTTTGTAGATCATAATTCAAATTATGTACAAAGCATATAATAGACAGTTACCACTTAATATCAACAAGCTGTTCAAAATCATAATGAAAGCAAATCAATAGGAAATTGCATTTGTGAATACCCCAAGGTTGGCATCAATTAGAAGTGTCATTCTGTTACTGGGGTTACTGGGGTATCTATACCCAGATTTAAAGATATAGTTCATTTAATTTCTTTAATGTTACGTGATGATTGTTGTATTGGGCTCGGTGTTATATAAGCTGTAGCTTCGCCCTACACCCTTTTGGTGTGTTATTTACTTTATTTTTCATCATTGAATTTCTTGTGATGCAAGTCAACTGAATAAAGATAATAAATCGATCTCAATCTCAAAATGCTAAAGATGCTAAAAATGACAGCGTCAACACAGCGTTTAATCTGTTATTAGACTCAATTGGCTTCTCTCAAAATGTAAAAGAACCCACCCACCACTTTAATCACACTCTAGATCTTGTTTTAACATATGGAATAGAAACTGAAACTTTGGCAGTGTTTCCTGAAAACCCTCTCCTGTCTGATCATTTCCTAGTAACATTTACAATAATTGATTACACATCAGTGGGGAGTAGACTTAATCACAGTAGATGTCTTTTTGAAAGTGCTGTAACAAAGTTTAAGAATATAATCCACCCACTATTGTCATCTTAGATGCCTTGTATCAACACAGAGCAGCTACCTGAACACTACTCCAACAGAGGTTGATTCTCTTGTTAATAATTTTACCTCCTCACTGCGTACGACTCTGGATACTGTAGCTCCTGTGAAAACTAAGGCCTCAAATCAGAAGTACCTGACTCCGTGGTATAATTCTCAAACACGTAGCCTAAAGCAGATAACTCGTAAGCTGGAGAGGAAATGGTGTGTCACAAATTTAGAAGATCATCATTTAGCCTGGAGAAATAGTGTGATGCTTTATAAGAAAGCCCTCCGCAAAGCCAGAACATCTTACTACTCGTCACTGATTGAAGAAAATAAGAACAACCCCAGGTTTCTCTTCAGCACTGTAGCCAGGCTGACAAAAAGTCAGAGCACTGTTGAGCCAACCATCCCTTTAACGTTAACCAGTAATACTTCATGAACTTCTTCACAAATAAATTTTAACCATAAGAGAAAAAAAAAATACCCATAATCATCTCACAGATGTAATATTATCTACAGCTAGTTTGAGTACCATTTATATTTATGTAGAGTCTTTTTCTCCAATTGATCTTTCTGAGTTAATTTCAATAATTACTTCCTCCACACCATCAACGTGTCTTTTAGACCCCATTCCTACAAAACTGCTCAAAGAAGTCCTAACACTAATTAATGCTTCAATCTTAAATATGATCAGCATATCTCTAATAATCGGTTATGTGCCACAGGCCTTCAAGCTGGCTGTAGTTAAACCTTTACTCAAAAAGCATCTCTAGACCCAGCAGTCTTAGCTAATTATACGCCAATCTCCAACCTTCCTTTCATATCAAAAACTATCAAAAGAGTAGTTGTCAAACAGCTAACCGATCATCTGCAAAGGAACGGCTTATTTGAAGAGTTTCAGTCAGGTTTCAGAGCTCATCACAGCACAGAAACAGCTTTAGTGAAGGTTACAAATGTTCTTCTTATTGCCTCTGACAGTGGACTCATCCCTGTGCTTGTCCTGCTAGACCTCAGTGCAGCGTTCAATATTGTCAACCATACTATCCTATTAGCGCGATTAGAGCACGCAGTAGGTATTACAGGTACTGTGCTGCAGTGGTTTGTATCAGGTCAACTCCCTGAGCCTGGTTCTGCTGGTTCTTCTTCCTGTTAAAAGGGAGTTTTCCCTTCCCACTGTTGCCAAAGTGATTGGTCACAAGGGGTTATATGATTGTTGTTGTTTTTTTCTCTGAATATATTATTGTAGGGTCTACCCTACAACATAAAGCGCCTTGAGGCGACTGTTGTTGTGATTTGGCGCTATATGAATAAAATTGAATGGAATTGAATTGAATTGAAATCGATATCGATAATAGATCTTAAACTGAGCATTTCTTTAACATTTTCTGTCATGAGTTACTCAGATGGCTTCCACAAGCCTCAGATTTCAATCCAGTAGAGCAGCTTGGGACAAAAATATCAGATTTTATTTCCCAGTATCTGGTTGAATATATGGCACAAAGAAATAAAGCAGTTCTGAAGGTAAAAAAGTTATCCAACCGATTAACAGCAATGCGTACCTATTTGTAGAGTGCAAAATTTTGTAATGAAACATAAAACTTTAAGGTTTAAGGTTTTCAACCATCAATTTACTGCAAATTCTGCCAAATTTAATGGTGAAAAAAGTCATGTTTTATGCCCCTTGTTGTTCGGTTCTTTTATTTGCAATGAGAAGGTGGCATGTGAATGATTGTGTAATTGGTGCAGGTGGATGACTGAAGCCTAGTAGCAAAGTTCCTGAACTTTGGCTCTGTGCTTTAGTGCTTCACTCAGTCTTCACCCTCCATGATTAGAGAAGCCGAATCCTATGTATTTGTGATCTTCAGTAATACTGGCATTTAGATGAAATGGAGCGTAGCTTAACTGAATTGAACTTAATGTTGAGTGTCTTTCTTAGTGAGGGGGAGAATCCCAATAAAAGACGCATACAATGATCGAGCTTGTTTTGCAGGCCAAGCCAAGTTACTTTTCACAGTGAGCAGAGCGGTTGGCAGTTTTTCAGGTTTTTGGTCACATTACTACACAGGGCTGTTTGCACAATGAAAACCTTTGTGTCTTGTGCATGTCTTCTTTCAGCAGTGTGTACACAAAGAGGGACTTTTGAAAAAAAAACTTATCTCTAGTATCAATTCTATGAAAATCTAAGTTGAAATGTCCTTCAGCATCCAGCAATTAATGGCACTTGGAATGACCTGAGCTGTGTTAGATTAATGGCTGAATGTTGTAATGCGTAATGCTTTCTTTAATAACACTTATACATATGACAAAGTAACAATAACTTCATTAAGATCAACATATCTCTTTCTGGGTTCTTTGTAACCTCCTAGATGAGTTGTCGATGTGCTAATTTTGGTCGCTCCTGTGAAGCTTCACCACTGTTCCAAGCTTTCTCCATTTGTATATAATGGCGCTAGAAATGAACCACACTGCCTTATTAGGCTTTGTAAACTTTTGCAGATTGTCAGTCACTTTGTTTCTCAGTTGTTTGTTTGGATGTGTTGCTTTTTGAGAATTTTTAGCCTCCTTGACCCAAAATGAAATCATTTCTTGATTTAATTTTTTTGAGTGTGTTTAGTGAAGCTGAACTCAGCTTTCCAAAAAAATGTGGTTAATCAGAGTCCATTCATTATTTAACAAGGGGGGCAGTTACTTATTTGGAACCTTTCTCCCTTAATCAATGAAATCATCATTTAAAAACTGCTTTTTGTTTTATGTATGTTAAAATTTGTTTGATGATCTGAAACATTACAGTGTGACTAAACAATAGTAAATCAGAAAGGAGGGAAACACTTTTTCAAACCACTGTTAATCCATTAAGGAACCTATAACTAATAAAGTGGCCACTGCATGTATAATTGGACTAATATTGCCTAACAACAAACAGCATTAAGCCTTAAATTTTGCAAGTTTCTTTTATTTTATACGTTTTTTTTTTTCTTCAGTTTTATGTAAGTGTTACAGGCTGTTTTTTAATATGTAAAAAGTGGTTAATGGTAACTGAAGGTTAAATGCGTATTTTGGTGAACTTAACAGTTGTAGCTTGTGTTTGAAAGAGATTTAAGAAATGCTTAATCCCCTGATCTTTAGTGCGGGAAACAGGGTTGGTTTAGGCCTGGAATAATTTGGCAATAACAGTGTGGCAATGAGTGGTAAAGAGTTTATAGCCTGGTGATTTGCTCTCTGAGCTTGGAAATAATTTGGATTTTGGTGAGTAGGTGGCAGAACTGTGGAACTTTAATAGGAAGTGAGTGCACTACAGGATCCTGGTGGTTTGTCATTGGATAAAGATAGATGTAGATTGCTCTATACAAGTTAATTATATTATTTGTTCATGTTTAAATGTGTTGGTTTGTAAATTTTTAAAAGCCATATTTATATTGAAACGTATGTTATTACACTAGAAGTTATGCTGCTGTTACATCGCTCCACTTGTGGGTGTGATGCGATTTTTGGTTATGTTTTAACATCGAAACTCTTACTTTCTGCCTCACTGTATAAATTCCTTCATTTGATGTGAATGTTGGATGTAAATATTAAGGATTGGTACAACATGGACATAATTCTTAAGATACTGGGAACAAATTTACCTTCACATCGCTCCCCTTCCCTTCTGTAGTCATTGCTTTCATCCTTCTCCCACTCTTCCTTAGTCACGCTCTGCCATATATCTCTATCTCCCACTCCCTATATCTCTCTTCCTATCTACATCCATAGCCCTCTATTCTACCCCTTCCCCCTCTCCATCCATCTATCCTTTCCTCCTGTTGTGTCAAACCAGCTGCTTCTCTTTCTCTCTCCTGGGTTGCTGAGTTGAGTGCTGAGGAGGAAGAAGCTAAATCCAGCTGCACATATTTCACAGGGACAGAGAAAGATGTGGATCTGAAAGAGAGGGAACATGGTGAGACAACACATTAGACATTTGGGGATGGATGAGGTTCATATGCAAGAAACGGGATAAACACAAACTAATTGTGAAGAGCAACAAAGTGAGGCACGATGTGGAAACCCAGAGACAAATTTGGAGTTTGGAGGGGGTCTGGGGAGGCTTTTGAGCTTTGATCTGGGCTACGCATTGTGTGTAGGTGTGTGTCTGTGTGTGTCTGGCCTGTGAGAGAAACTTATTGCCAGAGGCCAGGGCTGCAGGATTAGGGAGCAGCTCTTGTCTTCTGGCACAAAAAGCAAAAAAGCAAAAACAAAAAGTACCCTCCTTCAGTTTTTGTCCACTTCACACTTATTTAGACACTGCTGTGTGAACACTAGACTGATGTTCTGTAAAACCCTTAATTTAAAGAATCTTATTTATTACAGCATAATTTAGATGCAATATTTTGGTATAATTAAAACAATTCAGCTCTTTCATACTCAAGCTATTTTTCATGTATAAGTCAGTTTACTCAGTCTGATTGATACTACTCAGGTTGAAAGAAACTGTTGTGCAACATCTCTTATGTCTGTGAGGAAGTTTTGTCATGTCTGAAAAATAATCCTGTTTAAGTCTGGAATTATCAGGATGCCACTGATTCTTTATATGTAGGTGAAGGAAGCAGTGTTTGATTAAACGTCAGAGTTTCTCAGGCTTTCCTATGATCTAACCTATTAAAACATAATATAAATATAATTCTTTAATATAACTGTTTATTGTTTGTATGTATTTGGGATAATAGCATTATATCTTTAAAATTAGTCCAATCTGAGAGATGTAAATACACCGGATGGTCTAGCGCTGCTGTGAAGGCAAAATGTAGTTTTCCTGCAGGTGTGCTTTTCATGAACGACGTTTCATGCTCAGTCAGTGGATCTAACCTTTGCTCTGTTTTAATCAGGTAAAGTAGTGCTCCAGTAATCCATTGTTTGCAGCCGTGCTGCTGTGAGATACATGAGAGTGTGTCTGTGTACGCCTGCTAGTCAGACTGAGGTCTTGTAGAGATTGGAGTGGCCTTCAGGTCAAAGGTCAGATAAACACAGCTGGCACTCTCCTCCTGGCTGGCTTAGGAAAGCTGTTTTCTCCTCTTTTTATTTTCTCCACCTCCTCTCTCTTCCCTTATCTCTCCCTCCCTCGTCTGTGTCAGTCTTATTTTGTGTCACGTCTGCCTCCCTCGTGATCTTTCTTTTTCTCTCAGTCTTTTAGTTCAGCAACTTTCTTGCCGTCTTCGTATTTCCTTCTCTAATCCCTTTGCAATTTTCTCCCCCACCTCTCTCTTCGCAGCCCTTTAACTCTTTCATTTACCTTTTTGTTACTATTCTTTCCTGCTAGTTCTTCTTCCTTTTCTGTCACTGTGATACTTTTTTTTTTTTTTACAGTTTGCTCTGATTTTCCTCTCTATCCCTCCTATTTCCCTTGTTGCTTGTTGCTACTCCTCTTCACATCTGTTGTCTCTTTTCTCTCTCTGTCTCTTCATCATCTTGGTTCAGACTGGAATGTTCCCCTGATCGCCAGATCCCTCTCATCATCTCTACACTTTTATTAATAAATCATTTTTTTCTTATTTCAGTCTCCTTTGTGGAGCTATCTACACATTGTGGCCAAAACTATTTGGATACCTGATTTTTATACGTGTACATTGACCGGTTTGAATGCAATTACATGAGCATTATTAAACCTGGCCTTTGATGTTGGACTCAAAGTCAGAGCTATCAGTATATCATATGGACATATCCTTTCTTTAGGATCTTAGGAGTCTTTCAGAGTTATTGTAAATATTATCTTGTGGTTTGCAAGTTAAGCTGTTTATTATGCTTGTTTATTATACAATTTCTTTTGTTAACCCCTGTTTATTGTTTTACTTTTACTGTATCTGTATAGTTTTGTGGCTGCAGTATTTGTGGTAACTTATTTATTGTGCCGCACATTGTGCTTCCACCTGTAACGTCGTGCTGTATAAATAAAGTTTTACTTTCTTGTTTGCTTTTGATCTTTATACCTAAGCACATGTGTTGTCCAAGTGTACAAAATCCATTGTTTTTGATAAATGTTTTTGAAAAATGATTAAAAGCTGAGTATTTTTGTAAGCATCTCAAACAGCCTGGAGTGATCTGTTAACTTGCTGGCATGGACTGATTTTCATAGATCATCCAGCAGACCTGTATGTGACAATGCAAATATCTGATTTAGTTGGATTTGACATTGCACAGTCTTTAATCTGCCAGCTCTTTAGTACAAAGTCTTTGTAATGTAATGTGACTTTGCCCTTGCAAGATTGGCACAGGTGATTAAATCTGGTGATTTCAGAGAGTGGCCGTGAGAGTCATGTTTCCTGCCTCCTCAACCACCTGCTGCTTGCCCAAACCAACCAAAGTTAAGAACTGATTTAAGGTTGCTGTCCAAAACTGATCCTCCTGATAGTGTCTGGATTTAATTAGTGAAAATGACTTTCTTGTCCATGCAGTGGCTGCTGAGATATTTCAGCAGACCAACATTGCCATCCTTCTGAACATAGCATGGGTAAAAGAAATAGGAAGTATCTACTTCTTTTTCCTGTGTTTCCCGTGTACTGTTTGATAAATACAAAGGGTTTACTGATGTTTAAACACCTGATTATGGGGCTGTTGTTGGAAAATTTGTATTGGATTAGTTTACACTAAATTGTGTCCTATAATAGGTCATTTCCCACGAGTCTTTGTTCTCAAGATCTTAAGGCTGGTTCTGTTATGAACTGAAGAACAAGTGGACACCTTTGACAGGCCGTCAGCATGTTCTTATAGAGGCTTCCCCCTTCAGTCAAGAAGATTAGAGTCTGTGCACAAGATTTATGCGTCTAAGTGCTTTGGTGTGTATGTGCACGCATATGTGCGTTAGGAAATATTTGCTCTAAATTGTGTGCACATCTGTAAGTTTGTTTCAAGATTCTGTGAGCTACACGCCGGAGAGTCTTTCATCCAGTTATCATTTCTAGTGTCTGCTTCCCTCATACAATTTAGTTGATCAAGATGTCTCCCCAAGAATGTCAAACAGCAGCTTCCTCATTGTCTTTAGTTGCTGAGATTCCATCCATCAATGCCATCTCGTAGGGGAACCGTATCCCAAAAAGCAAAATGTGGGCAAAGAATATCTTTGTGTGAGGCTCACATGTGTGTCATATTATCTCCATACAAATTAGAAAAAAAAAAAGAAAAAAAGAAAGCTTCAGGAAGAAAGCCACCAACTTTCCCCTAAATAGAAACTGTTTCATGTGCTTTGTTGTAGCTGATGTTCAGCAAATTCTGCTAAAATACCTGCCTTGTGCCTTTGAACAACAACATTATTTTTGCTTTCTTCACAACTGCTGGATTATAGCCAGACTTTAGAAAAGTGTTTGTTCTTTTAAAAGCTTTTAAAAGCTATCTGTCCATTCATCCATATACTACTGCTGCTCGGCAGACTCAGAGCCACCCAGACCTCGATATGAGGCTTTGACATAGTAGTTGTCTCCTAACTACTGCCTACAGCACACTGAGGGGACACCAAGGTAACTGAGCCTTTTCATGGTGTCCTGGATCTATGTAATTTCTTTTTGGTTGGTCTTAACCAAAACACATCATGACCAGATCTGATTTCCTCCTACCTGGAAAACAAGAGCCAATCATAATGTAGGACAATCTCGAAATGTGAGATCATTCCCACAAAAGTCCCACAAAAACTCCTGCCCACCTTACCACCACCCGATGGGTTGAACATGTTTCTCTCTTTTTGCAGTGCACTGGCACCATGGCATGCGGTACAACAGCTCTGTGGGCTGCTCTTGCTTGTGCTGTTGCTGGTCCGACAGTTGGTTACGGGGAAGAGCGACGTTATAACGTTAATGTATATTACAATGACATTATAATATGCAAACAGCTGAAATGAAACGAGTGTTAAAAACAAAGAAAGTATTTTTTCATGCTTCTTCTGTTCCTACTGAACTCAGTTGCTCCTTTCCCTGTTCTGCTCACTTGTCAACCAGTCAGCTATTTGACTGGTTGACATGTAGGTGGGCTGCTAACTATTGGGTTTTTGGAGGACTGCACGGGGGCATGTTTGCATAAGTTGAAAACCACTCTTTGCCTCCATGAACGGGTTTGTATAGGCAAATACCTACACAAACATGCACAACCACAGTACCATAAAGCAAGCATTAGTTATCAGACGGCAAATTGTACATTATCAAATCTACGAGAATACTTAGCTGGACACTTGAATTGTTTTAGCTGAGACGTGAATTCCTGTATCAACTTCGAGAATCATAGCAGGAATATTATAAGTGTACAGTCCTTACTTCTGTGTGTAAAGTACTTTTGAATGGAGCTTGACTGCCCGGCTGGTCAGCAGACAGCAGCACACAGTTGTGGGTTTATTGATGTGAAATAGACAATTGATAAAATATCAGCACAGAACAATAGAAGACAAAAGACTTAAGTGAAAGCTGCGTGCTTAAGTGAATAAATATTCAAGCGGGATTACATAAAGTTTAACAAAAGGTTACACCTTTCTGCTGGAAGATGTCAACTGAGAAAATATCCTGTTTGTTAGAGTTGTGGTCTAATTGAGTGAAGCACATACGGATGTGGTAATTGTGTTTAAGGACATTTCTACAGTAGGTGTGCACTTTTTCTTTCTTTGGGCGGTTTCAGCATTTGATGTTATGAATTGCTGCCCTTTTGTCAACTTTTCAAATACTGTTTTTAAGCACACAGGATGCGTCACCGTGATGCAGTTTTTTGTTTTGTCTCAGGAGGCGTGCCTGACCTTTGGAACTTCCAGTGGTTCCAGGGCATTTTCTTAAAGATCTCTAGCATGTGGCAGTCTTTCCTCTGCTCGGTGCTGGTCTGATTGCTTTTCTGTATGCAGATGTCAAGGCTATTCAGAAACACTGTCTGATTAATTCATGCACTCCCCGCCCTTTCCTAGCGCTACAACTAAATTTACACCTCTTCTGATTGTCTCCAACCAGCTCTACCTGCTTAATATGAAAACTGGCCTGCTTCAAGGTAGGCTGGGGCATCTGCATTGCATGCAAAGGAACTGGTTGACTCCTGACAAGAAGCCACAGCTGCCAAATGAGAGACAGCTTCATCATTGTCTTCATGTTTCAGATGGATGGCAGTGCTGACAGACAGGTGGAATAAATTGGCAAGGAGATCAAGGAGAGACAAGCTTACATTTCACCCCCCCTTTTGCTCTTGTTTTTATAGATTCAAGGTGTATTTTTATTCAGATTCAGCAGGCAGATGATAGAGACCGTTGGCCTGGTGGTGCATATGTTTTGTTACAGTGAGTGAATGCAAAGCATTTGCTTGTACCAATTTTCAGAGCATATAGCACAACACACTTTGCATAACTGTAGAGCCTAATAGCTATGTACATGTGGGGCACGATAAGATAAAAGAAATGAACTTGTACAGTTAAATTCAGAGTTATGAATGAATGCACATCAGACTACTAATATTCAGTTTTCTTTCCTTTTCACAGTGATCTGTTGTTGTCTTTGTGTGAGGCTGGCGTATAAGAAAACAAAAAAGCGGCAGCTTCTCACCTATAAGTCATACATAGTGTTTCCTACATTTTTAAATGCTGTTACTTTATTTTTCCCTGAAGTAAACAAACCTTGTTCAGTGTGATTCCAACATAGTAACTCATCAGCAATGACCTGATGACTGTGGGAACCATGGGCAATATTTCAGAGTTTCTGATGAAGTCAGCAGATATCTGGGCCAAAACTTCCTGTTATGCTTGCAGGTCATTTTACATGAAAGTGGATACATTTCAAACGCTAGTATTGTGTCACAACAATGATACAATATTAGCGATTCTGAGGATATATTTTAGCAAATGTGTCATCAATGATAATCATTTCCTCAGAAGACTCTGTGAGTGGTATAAATAGCTGTTGAGTCCTTAATAGTCACTGTTACAGGCTGTAGCAGCAGAAAAAACAACAACAAAAAAACCCTGAAGGCAAATGGTGTTCGTGCACGCTAAGTCTTTTGAAAAGCTGCATCTGTATCACATTCAGTTTTCACACATTCGGAACTTCCCATATAATGAATAATATGTTCAGTTTGTGCTGAAGATGTTAGATTATGGTTGTAAAATGGCTCAGCATACATGCATAGAGGTACGGGGTCATAGATGTATGGGGTCTAAGCAGGCTTTTGCACACCCCTGTCCTAGAGACCTTTGGTTTGTAGTGTGTTTGTAAGGTGGGAGAACTCACTGGTGTGTCTCTCCAGATCATTTTGTTTGGCTGTGCTTCCCAAATCTAAGCTTGACTGCTATTTCTAGATTGCTTTGTGTAACTGATGTCTTGTAACTGCATGTCTGTAATGAATGATGAATCATGCTGCAGCCCTACAACTTGACTTGTGTGGGGTAAGATGTCACAGGTTGCCATTTGTGTGAGGAGAACTGGTGATTAGCCAAGTTTGTGTTAGTGTGGCCAAAAATACTCGTGCTTCTTCAGTGTCTTGTGTATAGTTGTACAATGGCAGGAAAGTTTTTTTTCTGCAGAAAATCTTTCCCCAAATGGATTGCAGTAGAACTCTGGCAGTCTAACCCTGAATCAATGTGCAAACCAGTGAAAAAGAAAGTAAAAAGAAAACCAAAGAGAGCCCTTAAAAACAAACAAAATGCCTACTTTGCATCTGAAATAGTTGATTCTGTTCATCTGTACGTATCGTTTTCAGTGGGAATAACTTTGCCTCCTTTTGATTTAGTTCCTGATACAATGCATCACCTTGACGTGCCCACTAAAGGCTGCTGTTTGGTTACATATATACACTCTTATAAGCAGTGATGATTTTCAACAGGCCAGTTTGAATCAGAAGTCACTGTTTGTTCTCTGTGCAAATGTGATGTCCGATGCACTATAGATGCAGAGCGCACTGTCAGAGAGAAACCTTAAAAACAGCAGCTAGAGATGCACAAGCTTGAAGGAGAGGTCAGCCAAATTTAAATTGGGTATGGCTGTTCACTTTGCATGGATGGAATTGCAAATCTTTGTGACTGCACCTTAAAGAGATGAGACTTGTCTCTTTCACATCAAGCAGCTCCATTTACATCAGTATAAGCTTACGGTTTAACACATATTTAAAGCAAAACTTTGTAATGGAGCACCTAAAGTACTTTTTTTTGCCGTCAGAGCCATTAACAGGGACCGTTCTATCTTATTTAAAGGATGGTGTCTGTTTGCTGGACTTATGGTTTACTTTTCAAACTTTGTGTCAAAGTCGAGCAGTCCTCCTGCGCTTTGGAACCACATGGCAACTTCACATGTTGTTTCAACACCCATTTCCATAAGCCATACCCTAAACTAGATGTTTAGTGGTGTTTTAAGTAAAACCTGAAAGGAGCAGAGGCCAGAGTGGAACCAGATAGATCATTAATATATAGAAGAAAGCTGTTTATTTGCATCATACAAAAAAAGAGTTAATTGTGGAAGTGTGCGTGTGAAATCTTTCTGCCCTTTCTGCATGGGCATGGATGTAACATTAATATCTATTTGTACACACTTGGCAGGATTTTTGTTGAACAATTTGGTGTAAACAATCAAAAGTAGAAAAGAAAAGACCTTTATTTCCTGTATGTGTTTTAACCTAATGAGCCATCATGTAGTGTGTGACAGATTTGGGTTTATAATCAATATATAACAAAGGGGGATATCTTAATCATCAACCGTTTTAAGCGACCTGAGCACTGAACCGTGTGAAGAACAAATCATTTGCTTTTTTCACAGCTATAAAACAAACAAACAAAAAAAGCGAAAGAGATTTTACGGCCCACGTGATTACCTCTGTCAAAAAACGTGACCGCAGTGGCAGTTTACGGCTTTCAGGAGGGCCGGAAGCCAGGTATTCCCCACCATACATATAATTAAAACTGATTATATATCTGTATCACTAGCTTTGCCTTTCTCAGCGAGTCCTTGTTTTCTTTTAGATATTCTGCGCAAGCTGTTGAAAACCATGAGTGTGGGACTTGATCCTCCTTAGGTTGCTTTTCTTTTCCTAAGGGAAAATTGCATGTGATTAAAGAGAAATGTCAACATTTTCCGACAACTTGTAACCCTGCACTGCATAGCTTCTCTAATAAAAACAGAAATTATGAAGAATACTCTTCAGCCGAAGTGACGAAATAATCTGAAAGCAGACAAACAAAATGTTTTTTCTGTTGTGCATTCTCCTTCATGATGAAGAACATTGAACTGTAGAGATTAATTCTACTTTTGAGAACTAAGAGTTACCAAAAAAGTAGTGCCATTCTGCATAAAGAGTGCATGAAAATGAAAAGTTTTATTGTGTGTATTTTTATTTTCATGTTTATCGTTTGTGGGGGTTTTGTCCATATGCAGACATTCTACGAGACAAACTTTCTTTGCTTCCCTATTTATTAACAAATTTTGGAGTGTTGTGACTGAATGATTGTGGTAAAAATCCAGGGGGATTCAGGTGTGACAGTGATACTGTTGTTTTGACAGCATGTTAAGGTGAAGTCCCACCTGAACTATTCAAACATGGCAACTGAAGTCATTGCACACAAACCCCATGTGAGCCTTTGATAAGCCGTGATTGGAGAGATGGAAAACAGAGAACAATAAAAACTAAAATCGTAGACGAATGCATGAAAAATGCCAAGAAAGAAAAAGACAAAGATGGTAAGCGTGACTGGAAAAGTCATGAAACAGAAAAGAAAGAGCTGGAAAGACAGAGCAAGGAAGAGACACTGAGAGAGTAAGGACTTACTGTGGACTTACTGTAAGTCCTCAGTGTGTCACTCTGATATCTAAGCCTAATGCCGACACCTAAGTGGCCCTCATTTAGTCCGTTAGGAGCCACCCCGGTCAGCACATGTAAGTGAGGTGGAAGCAGACGCAGAAGAGGACAGGATGTGCAGGTTAAGGTAGGGATTGACTGGATATGGTGCAGCACAGATGTAATCCTGTCTCTCCGCTGCTTGAGTTTCGATCTCTGTTGACGAGGCCATGTGTTGAGATTTGCTCCCGGGCCTGGAGATACTGCATCTTTGAATTTGTATCACAAAACTGTGCAGCCAATTTGCTACAGGACAGTGACAGAATATGCGGAAGAGAGAGTTTACATCTGTATACCTGCGCAATCCTTCTAACCCCCTCTGGGGAGATAACAGGTCATTTTGGATTCTGCACTGTTCAGCTTGAGGTCCTGGCTGTGTGCTTAAGGCAGCAGCAGAGAACACAGTGCTTCACTGTCTTAGTAGTCTTCACACAGGCTTCACAGACAAAGTGCAGACAAAAGTCTGAGCTTACACCTGTAAATGTGCCTCACTCAGACTACCTGCTGTAATCCTGTGAGCCGCCACAATCCGCCAGTACAAAGAGAATTGATGATAGGGTATTATTGCAGTATAGTAAATACGGCCCACCCTTAGAAGTGCCTGAGATTATATATTAACACTGTTTTCCTAGATGCAACTGTACCAACACTGAGCTGCTCTTTAGTTTGTAATTAGATGATGGATTTCTAGATCAATCGTTGGATGAAACTACGTTGTGATTATGGTTGTTTGTGTAGATTTCAGCTGCTTAACGAATAATAAATGTTTAGCCTAAATTGTTTTGTTCACTCTATCATGCAGCGTCATTAAGATGATGATGTTCTACAAAATCTGCATACTTAAAAGGTTAAGTAATGATGCCAGTATTTCACTGTAATACCTGCCGATCATGTCTCAAAGCTTTTCAAAATATAGGTTATGGCAGAACTGTTATTACAGTCACAGATGTCAAGTGTCTTATATAGTCTTACCGTAAACTGTAAGATTCCTGCCACCAGAGATGGTGTGGTGAATTAAAAGATTATTTAAGAAATTGCAAACTTTTCTACAACAAACCATGTCTTGGAATAGAGTAAAATAGATTATTAGAAGTGTGGCTATGTTGACTGACAGGTAGATATACATTGTTGCTACTGCTGCTATCTGCCTGCTCAGCATCACCTCAGCTAATTAGAGTCACTAACCTCGCCTTTTGCATTGTGGAGCATTTTTTAAAAATCCAGCTATTTGACAAATATCAAGGCTTGTGTGATTGCTATGTGATTATTTGTAGTAACAACCTGCATAAGGGGTCTGTGATCAAGTTGTGGAGGTTGAAATTCTAGAATTTTTGTTTTATGTTACTTAACACTAACTAGTATGCACTCACTAGGCACTTTGTTAGGTACACATGTTCAACTGCTTGGTAACACAAATATCTAATCAACCAATCACATGGCATTAAGACATGTGCCTACATGTCTAAATGCACTGAGTTTCTTTTACTGCTCGTGTCAGCCTGCTGAAGTTCAATCGAGCATCGGAACGTGATATGGCTGTTGGTGCCAAGTGTGCTGGTCTGAGTATTTCAGAAACTTCTGATCTGCGGGGACTTATCATAATCATGTCAATGGTTTACGGTCAGAAAAGGAGAAAGTAGCCAAGTCAGTAAAAATGATCTTTTGATGTCAGAGGTGAGAGGAGAATGGCCAGATTGCTTTGCACTGATAGGAATTAAACAGTAACTCAAAAAAATCACTTTTACAACCAAATGCAGGAGAAGCAGATGGGCTACAGCAGCAGATCATCATACCGGGGGTCACTCCTGTCAGCTAAGAACAGGAATCTGTGGAAAATCTGTGATCTGATGAGTCTTGATTTCTGCTGCGGTGTTTAGAATATGTCATAAGCAACATGAAAGCCTCGATCCATCCTGAATTGTATCAACGGTTCAGACATTTATGTATTTCAGATGCACCCGTACAGTCTGTTGTTCTACCTTGCTAACTAAGCAACCTAGCATTAACTGATAGCTTACCCTTCCGCAGTCTGCTCGGTCCAAATGGTCATTTCTCGCTCGAAAAAACTGATGGAAATGACCAAAAAGCATTCTTCTTTAGTTAGTCGAAGTCTTTAAACCTTCACAAACTAAAGAGTGACGTTGTGATGGTGACTCTTTCTATGTAACAGGATGATGGTTATTCGTCTCACCTTAAGGGTAAATGTTTTTATACATTTAATTGAATCACTTCTGGTGATGATCTAAAGAACTTTTTCTTTTCTTTCTTCTTTTTTCCCCCCTGTTCTTAATTTATAAACTCAACATGGTCACTTACTTTACGGATGATAGAAACTAAGTTGTTTGACTGGCTTTTATAATCAGATTGATGTTTCTTAACCTGATTGAACTAACGAGTCTCAGTTAAAATAAGCAGATTTTCAATGAAGTAAAGGCAGCATCAGATAAATCCTCTTGATTCTTGTTTGTCTCATTTGGACTCCAACAACAACAGCCTGGCTCAGGGCAGTAATAACTTCCCAAACTATTTAGCAGAAGTTCAGTGGCTTTGAATAGCAGGTAAATCCGAGTCACAAAAAAACAATGGAGGCTTCAATCAGCGACATTACAGCCTCGAGTTAAATGTTTTGCCTGTTTGTCACAAAGTCACTTCGGCGAGGATGGGCTTTGAAATGCACAGATGCGCAGAGATCCTGCAATGAAACGTCACAATAACTCAGCTAAAGAGGCATGTGATTACAAAGAAAGCTGGCATACACATGTGCGCAAACATACAGACGCTCTTCCCGTTTACCGTTCTCCCTCTTGTTCTGGCACAGTCGGTGTGTCAAAGTGACAGAGGAGCATTTGAATAGCTGTAGCAACAACATTGAAGGCAGGGCGACCGCGTGATGCAAGACTGACACTCTTAACCTGCCTCTATCAACACGCACGAACTGCTTCAATGGCAGAGTGGCAATTCTCTCACGGCTCTAGTCAAAACAAGGTGTTCACACACTTTGCATTGGCCAGAAAGCTCCTCTCTTCTACACACAATCCTTATTTGTTGTATTCACACACATAAAGAGCACAAAAAACAACATGCTGTTCTCATAAACTCAAAAGAGCCCCTGAATCCAGGTGAAAGCCCCCATTTCCTATTGATTTCACCTGTTAAATCCACTTCAAGCATGAAGAAAAAATGAAGTTTACAAAAGGATTTTCAATTCCTAAGAAGATTTGGATGCTTACTATGGACAGGCTGCAACCTAATATTGAAAAGATAGTCTTTATAGTTTGTAAATTCATGGTAGAGTACAACAGTCTTTTTACTAATCTGTTAAGGCCTAGAGATAATTAAATTTAGCTTTCTGAGTCAATCTTGGGAAACTGATATAAAAGATTTTTGGCAGGATGATCCCAAGAAAGCACTTTAGGATCTTCTTATGTGCACAAATTAATGGATGAAGTGTCATGCTGTAAAATCAGAGTTATGCCTCCACTGTCTTTTGTCAAGTAGTAGCTTTCCAGGACCAAAATTTGACAGGAAGTGTACAATGTGCGAAAATACAGTCACAGAATGTGACCGCATTCAGATTATACAGATATCCACATTAACTACTTACATTCAGAATTGAAACAGAAATTCTGAAATTCCTCAAAAAGTTGCTGCAGAGTTTGCTTTTTTTTTTTTTTTTTAGTAACAAGAAGGTTCAGATAGATACACAAGGGAAATTGTTGAAATAGTCTGAGGTTTAATCCTTTCATCGCTCTTTCTGATCATGCCTCTGGTCATCATTAAAACTCTTGCTTGTGGTTTGCCTCAATCAGCTATGGTGTTTTTTTTACCCTGGAGGAGTTATGACTAAATTATTTTTAACCTGTGACAAAAAATAAGCCCTTGAAAAACAATCTGCCTTACAGACAGCCCACATAATTTCCACTCTGAAAGACTGAGAGAGATTTTACACCAACGGTGTTTACATTAGGCAACAAACACAGGTGTAAATGTAGCATGTTGGTTTATGAATCTGTATCCCTTCATAGAGCTGCACGTGGTAAATTACATGGTTGAAGGATGGTTGGGTATAGGATAAGGGTTGAGAATAAAGGTTGAGAAAGCTTCGTCCAAAGACACCATTAAAATTAGCACGTGCGCGGGAGATGCTGAAGAACTTTGGAGGATTTCTTGCCCACTCTTGATTAACCTGAAGTCCAGATTTAAATCTTTACCTCAGAAGAACAGCCTAATCACAAGCAGTTGTTCCCTGCAGCATGCAGTGATACTCTAACAATTAAAAGTAAAAAAATGAAGATGATTAAATTAATAAAGTGCATGCATATGTTGTACATATTAACATTATCATATTTTACAGTGAGCAGAACAAGATCAATGGACTTTTACACTTTATTGTGGCTATCTTTGATATTCCTTATAGAGGTCAGTCCCCCTTTAGTGCTTGACTATCATTACCTCACAGATAGTGCTTCCTGTGGAGTGACAAGAACGATTTTGGTCTACATGATCTTGAGGTTAAGTAGAGGAGGTGAAGGACAGTGTAATTATCACCGTGCAGATTTTCCCTCGAGTCCTTTGCACTGTCTCTCTCGCTGTCTGCTTTCCTTTCCTTAGCATGACAGAATTCCCCGAAGCGTGACCTGTCAGTTACTGCTGTTAAAAGAATTGGCTCACAAACAAAAACAAAGGAGCCGAGCATTGGCGAAAGCATGCACACGTGAGTAGCTGCAGTAACAAGTAAAGATGCAGGAAGTCTAGTTCAGAGCACACCCTGGGAGACTATTACTCTTAATGTCTGGCTTTGAATTGAACAGTCAAAACAAACATAATCATGCACATACAGTGTGCGGGCATTAGTGCACAAATAAATAGATTTACATTATGTGAAGAAGTTTTTGATTCTGCTTTTTTTTTTTTTTTTTTTTTTAGTACGCACGCAGTCAGCTGGACAATTGCAAGAGCATGCATGTGCATGCGTAAACTGTGGCTCATGATTAACACTCCCAAATGACTCATCATGACATTAAATGAAAATGAGAGGGCGATCAAATTATCTTTTATCCGCCGGCTGCTGCCTGACAGAATCGCAACTGTGTTTGAAAGTTACAATTTTTTTTAAAAAGCGGAAAGCCTCTAAGGCTGGGCTGAAGTTCAACGGTTTCAGGATGTCTGCCATGCTCCACCCGTGTACTATGTAAATCAGACAAATGAGCAAGATTGCATGATGTAATAAGGGAGAAGACTACAATGTTTGGGTGTGTCAGAGCATGGAAAGTTTAAACCAATGAGGTACCTCGAAGACAAAGAAAGGCATGAAGTCACCTTTGGAGAGCCTGTTTTTGATAGGCATGAGAATTTTGAAAAAACTATTCAGTGCACTTCCGTGAATTGACGTATTATCGAAAATCACTCATACTCAGTACTTTTCACTTCAAGTTTCACAAACATGCCAAATGTTTTTGATTGGTTGCCTTCATCTAAGGAGTCATAGTTTGTGTGCAGGGAAAGTTCATTATTTTTTGCATTATCATCTTGATGCATTTTTGCATTTAGTTCAGCATGTTAGATTAGAGGCAGTTATTGTCATTTGTGATGGCTATCCTTTTCATAACGCTACTGAAGGTTTGCGATATTACTGTCAGTTCTTGGATGTTGTGTTTTGGAGTGCAGAGCTGTGTTCAAAGCGCTTTCCTGCTTTCCATTATAACATTAAGGGAGATATATACAGAATATCTTATATTTGATCATCATTTTATAAGTCATGATTTCCAGAAAGCCTCATCTTGTGTTACTTCTAATATTAAAAGATGAAACCTTAGTCTTTGTGGCTTTTGATCAACACATTCTTCTTGCTCCTGTAGGTTTGTCTACAGGTTTAACCTGATTCTGCCTGTGACATGGACAATTGCCTTGCAAGTATTCGAAGAAGCAGAATTTGCCAGTCAGAGTTTCTAGTAATAACTCCTTTCAAATATCATCCTCCATTTTACTCACGCCATCGTTTGAAGGTGTGAGATGTGTAGCTCTAAACATTTTGACAGTTTATGGAAAGTGTTCATGCTTTCTGCAACTATAAAAAAAAGCACAGTGAAACTAAGGGCTTGTCATATTTCATCCTCACTGGAGGAACATACCTACCTCTCAGGGTTTTTTCCCAATCTTTTGTCACATTTGAAAAAGAAGCGTACAGCCAGGCAAGTAGTTTTGTGAAGGACAAAGTGGCATTTTTGTCTTATGCTTCCACTGGATGCCAAGTCATGGAATCAGCATTACTGATTGTAATTTCAATTTCACGGTTATCAAGGCAGCGGCTATTGAGATTTCGTCAAAGAGCTTAGACGTGAATCTCCGAGGAAACATCAGGGGATAAACATAAACAGATTGCAGTCATAGTTAAATATAACACATTCAGATATGGGTGTGGAGTAGGTACAGTGCATAACTACCACGAAATTCCACCCACGCTGTTTTATACAAATGGTTTGTGTAAGTTCCGTGAGCTTTGTTAGATTCAGACGTGCATGGCTGAAGTCAGTCTGTCAAAACTCTTTTGTGAGTCATGCATCTGTCAGTACACTGTAGCACGTTAACAACCAGCGCCAACTTTGTAAAAGTCAGTTCACAACATCCCATGTGGTTCTTACTGTATTTTCAAGGTATTTGTTGTGACTTGCTGGTTTCAAGTAGTCTGAACTCTTGAGTGTTATAATAGAATTTTCAGTGAGTGACAGGTTATGTGGTTTTTGTTAGAAATACCTCACCTTACAGTGACATCTATAGTAACACTGATCCAGTAGTGCTCTATAGATACCAATTATAGGTTGGTGTAAAGGATACTAAAAGATTCCTGCATACATGGAGTGGAGTGTTGGATTTTCCTGAATTCCTAAATTGCTGATGTAGATTTAGATGACCTCCATTAGAATAACTAGGCAAAAAAAAAGGTATTATCAACATAGAAACTTTGCAGGAAGCTGAACTGATTGTCAGGTGAATGCCATGTTATTACTGAACCACGCTGAGCTTGTCAAACAGAATTCTAATCAATTCACGTGAGGGTGTCTGTCGGTTGTATTTCAAGTAAAGCTGCCTCGGGCCAAAGAGATATCAAAGACACTGGGCTGTGACAGCTCACACCAAGAAGAATCAACACCTGTGGATTTTCAGATATTAAAACATTTAGAGTCTTTGTAAAGGTGGATCATGTAAAGGCATGACTGCCTGAGGATATGAACGTTTGTTTTTGATCAGTGGAATCTATCTGCATTTTTCGTCTTTTGTCTCTGCAGCTGTTGTTTGTTCTCTTGTGACCTGAATCAGGATGAGAGCTGATTTAGCTGAGCTAATGACACATATCACACTACAGAATCATCACTTCAGTTCCAACGCATCACTTCACTTTCCAGCATTTTGAACTGCTGCTTAGATCTGAAGCTTCCACTACGTCTGCTAATCAGCATTACATGCAAGTCAGGTTCAAACTTGACAACAAGAACAATTCAGATAGTAGTTCTGTTTTTTTTTTACTCTGCAATCTGTTAAATTCTTTGGCTTGTAAATATTATATATATATATATATATATATATATATATGTATGTATATATATGAATTGTTTAACACTCAGTTTGCAAGTTTGTTTAAAACCTTGCATCATGCAGGCGAATACTAAACTTTCATTATAAATGTAACTGAAGAATAGCTGCATTATTTTTGTATAAGTTCATAATAACTTATAAATTGGCAGTATTGGTAAATCTACCACTTTGCTAGAAAATGCTTTAAATAGAAAAGCAAGTTGTAATGGGACTTTAAAGGAGCCAAAGGGCAACTGTAAAAAGTTTTCACTCTGCAGTGTGATCATTTGTCTGCTCCAGAGAGCTTTAACAACTCTTATAACAAATGTCAAAGTCTCCATTTAACAAGTGTTTTTCTCCTCTTGGCATTCGCTCCCACCTGTCTGGTGTCAAACTTGTCCTTTAATTTCCCGAAAACATATATGTCTATGTGCATTTTTCACCCTTAAAAAAGTTCCTATCTTTTTTAATTGACTTGTCTAACAGATGGGCTGTCATATAGGTTTCTCTTAACAGCCACATCCACGATTCACCCACCAGAGGATAATGGCCAAGTGGAAAGGTGCCTTTAGGTGCCTCCGAGCCCTTTTTCTCCTGCTACCTTGGCCTGATTAAAACAATTGAAGGGGAACACACACAGGATACTTGACCCAAACGGTCTATCGCAGTAAATTGCTTTTGTTAGGTGAGGCTAGTGCTATGCCTGGCCTGCCTATCTGCCCGTGTCTAGAGGGGATTTGAGATGCATATACATGAGCGGTGCAGGTTGGGAGGGGAGTCAGGTGGAGTCCTGGAGTCCAATTTAGGTCTGCTGGGAGAGGTGAGGAGCACAAAGGAGAATGGAGAAAAGGGCATGAGGCGAACCTAATAGAGCTTCCTGCTAACAAGCCCCATCTCTGGGCTTTAAGTCTGATGTCACCACATCTTCTCCTCCTCTTCTAGGAACGCTCACTGTTTGCCTCTGCATAATGTCCCACACTCATTTTGTTATGCTGTAATGCTACTTTCTCGCCTTTCCTCCTCTCACACCAATTTGGAAGGGCAGCAGTGAGTTAAAGACCATTTCTCTTTCTGCCTCATTTGTAGAGGCATAGAATAGCGCATGTTCTAGTGTTTGTTTGCATGTTTGTGTATCTGTGCATGTGTGTGTGTGTTGTCTGTCAGACAGGTGCTTTGTTAAGCTGCTGCCAATCATTGTCTGGGTTGTCTTCACCTCCCACGGGAGCGAGGTTTTTTCTTCCACACACCGTTTGTTTGCAAGTGTAACCAAAAGGCATGCAGACAGGTTCAGGAGAGGAGATTACATCTCTAGTGGTTTTTTCCCATCTTTTTGATATTTCTCATGCGTCCCACGCTCCAGACAGTCACAGGAGTTCATTAAGGTGGAGTCCTTTTTAGCAGTGCTTGGGGTCTGATAGGAAACAGGTCAAAATGTTTCTCTTAGGCAGCATCTTCTTTTTAACAAAGTCAAAAATTTTTTTACTTCTTTTTGTTATCTAAGTTCAGGTTATGGAAGTCATACTTCTTGTATGTGAAAACTAATTTCATCCAAGATGAAAGTGGAAAAACTGACTGAGGCATTTCTATATCGATTAAAAATGTGAAACTCAAAAAGCGAAATCAACATGGTCACAGCCTCTTTAGCAAATCCCCTCCTTCCTAAAAACTGATTTCTCTCTAAACTCACTGTATTAAGGCTTAAAAGGAAGCTACTTTGATTCACTGGTATCCAAACACATTAAGCAGGAGCCCAGTGCTTTCTGCTGGGACAAAACTCTTCTAACTCAAGCTAGACCCTTCCACCGTGTTGGTGAAGTTGGTTGCTTTATGATCATTTTAATTGCATTTTCTGACATATAACACAGCGTGCTGTAAGGTACAGACCATCTAAGAAGTTGATGCTCCACTTTTGACGTTCTTTATTCTGTTACGTGATCAATACGCTAACGTTGAGGTTTCAAAATGCAGACATCAGAAGTGATGGTGACTTTGACCATATTTATTTATATGCACGGTGTATATCAGCGGTCCCCAACCCCCGGGCCTCGAACTGGTATCGGTCCGTGAGTCATTTGGTACCGGGCTGCGAGAGTTGAGGCTCAGGTGTGAAATGTATAGTTTTCAGGGTTTTTATCTGTTTTCAGCGTTATTTTGTTATCGTTTTTATCGTTTACTCGGTTTTCCTGGGTCTTTTCACGTGTGTTATGAATAAATTTTCTTTTTTTTGGTACCGGTACTAGTTTTATTTTGTTGTATTTATCCGCGACACCTTAAAGGCCGGTCCATGAAAATATTGTCGGGCATAAACCGGTCCGTGGCGCAAAAAAGGTTGGGGACCGCTGGTGTATATGATCGATTATTGTGGTCAGTATAGTACAACCTAGTACCATTCATTAGTGTACCTTGTGGGCCAAAGTCTGACACACATAGTTTACCACATACTGGACACTCAAAGGAATGCTCTGCAGTGTTGGTTCTGGTACTTGATGCCGCACGCTTTTTCACTTGGCTGCTTTGTCTCTTATTTTCTGTAAACGTCTCTTACCTTATATCATCATATCACATTTCCAGACGGGTTATTTCAGGGTGTTTATAACGAAGCTTTTTGTCTTCCTCTTGGCTGTTTATGCTTGGCATGTGGGCTTGCAAATTGTTAAGTTGCAATTGATCTATTGATCTGTATTTCAGGCATGTTTGCTGTTTAACCCAGGGGTGGGCAATCTCAGTCCACGAAGGCTGGTGTCCCTGCAGGTTTTAGATCTCACCTTGGGTCAACACACCTGAATCACATGATTAGTTCGTTACCAGGCCTCTGGAGAACTTCAGGACATGTTGAGGAGCTAATTTAGCCATTTAAATCAGCTGTCTTGGTTCGAGGACACATCTAAAACCTGCAGGGACACCGGCCCTCGTGGACTGAGATTGCCCATCCCTGGTTTAACCCCTTTCCAGGTTGAAACATCAGTTCAGTATTCTTAGTGCTTATTGTTAGTTCAATTGTAGGATTTCTTTTATTTCGTTACTTAGTGACAAAAATGCTAACATAGAGGTTTTTAAAATGCAGACAGCAGAAGTCATGGTGACTATGACCATTTTTTATATATAGTGAATCATTGAAGCCAATAAGTTCTGCTCTTTTGATTTAAATTACAGCATAGCTGCTTAATAGAAAGTTTCACAAACTCGTCAGCCCAAGACTGCGAGGCAATACGTTTTCAGTCAGGAAAGGTGTCTGTACACAGCCTGCACCATATGAAAAGATAATGCCAACCCTGCTGCTGTTTGGCAAATAATGCAGAATTGATGGATCCAGAGATTTGGATTTATTTCTTAGGATAAGTGAGCCATTTGATCTACTGCTCTTGGCAGTAGAGAAAAGTCAGCATGTTCACACTCTTAAGTCTTTGAATATATGTGCAAAATTTAAAGCAAATTTATCCAGTTGCTCTGAGATATTCTAGTCTTAACCAAACTGTTAGACTGGCCGATATGTCCATTCTTTCATTTGCTAGCTTAGTTGAAATTGCCCAGCATATGTACCGGTCTTTCTCGCACACGCACACACCAAAAATTGTGGTCGATTCAAATGCAAAACCCTTTTTGACCCCACAAAACCTCTTGAATGTGAACAGCTGCTTAAATTGAGTTGTGTTACCACTTGATCATTCAGGAGGTGCTCTGTCAGTGTGCTGGGTTAAACTGGGAGCTTGTCTGCTTGTCAATCAAAGCAGTACAGGATGAAACATCTCTGTCAAAATCAAATTCACCCCCTGTCAGCTGCACCGCACTGCACTCATTTTGACATCTTTGTTAAACAAGGCCTCTGACAAGTCCTTTCTCTGCAGGCTTAGATAGGCTACCTGGGGAAATCACAGCTGTCTGGGTGTGTGATTGTGTGTATGTACATGTCATACATATCCATGATGCCACCTCTCCTCTACCTAACATGAAAGAACGGCTGCGCGCAGGTCTGTGTTAGAGCATCGATGTGCTTGGGTTTAGTGACTCCTGGGGGTAATTGACAGGCTCAGGCTCCCTTGCTAATGCTGGTCTCACGGGGGGCAGTTAGGCTGCCTATGCTCAAAGCTGCAGACCTCCACTCATGGAGAATGCATAAAGGGATCTCTAGTGGATCTGTGGATTAGCTGCACTGTAAAGAACGGGGTGGCAAACAAGGCCACAGCAGGTGAAGTTATTCATCATGCTTCACTTGTGTCTGTTTGTATGACTTTACAAATTGCACCAAGTATTATAAACAGAAAGACCAATTATGCCTGCATGATATCAAATTCAAAAACCTATAATTGCAGTGCAGTGAATTTGGGCTTGAATGCAGACTTTTAATAATTGCACAGGGTATTTCTTTTTACGTTTTGAAACCATAGTGATGTGTTTATCTTGATTTATTAAAAGGTTTTACTGATTGGTTGGTTTAGTACAGTTTCATTATTTTATTCAGTATAACTCAAAATATGAGCAGTTATAGTATGGTAATAGTATGGTAATATACAGTATAGTATTATGTATGTATTTGTACACATTTGACCCTCTGTGTATTAGAAAAAAATGTAAGTACATTCAAATTTGTGCACCCAATACTTATTTAAGTCATTAAAATGTTTGCTGTATAATAAATCCACCCTGGAAAAAGAACAGTTTAAAGAAATCATTAAAAGTTCAAACGTACCATGACATTCACACCCGTGATGAATACATGTAAACATTTGGCCACAACTGTACAAACCCAACTCAAACACACAGAAAAGAGCACACCTCTGTCCTTTTTTCCACAGCTTCTCCTTCCATATCTGAGTATTTCTAAGGTAATGTTTGCCACCCACAGGCATCCTGACATGACCCAACTTGAGGTAGTACTGACCTGGTAGGTCTCTGCCAGTGGCGGCATTAACAAATACTATCTCTCATCCAGAACATCAAACAGGGCATGGCCTCAAGGAGGAACTAGGGGAAAGGCTAACAGGTATTACTAACGTTGTGTTTGTAGATCTTATCATTTAATATTTAATGAGCTCTTGTATCTACAATGACCCAGTTCTCTACCAAATCAGGCGTACATAATTAATTTACATAGCCATGAATCAAGTATTAGTATTGCGAGCAGAAGTAGCAACTGACAAAACACCTCAAACACAAAGGGTTTTTTCATCACTCTGGAAAAGAAGACCAACCATCCAAGCAAGTGCATCAAGCAAAGAAACAGCAGGCACTGTAGTATGTAATACCCAAGTTCTATATTTAATAGTAGTAACTAATAAATATTGAGGGTAAAATCCATTTGGACATTTTTTTTTTTTGCATATTTGTCACACTTACATGTTTCAGAAAATCAGAGCAATGTTAATTTATCTGTGGCAAAGATAACCTGAGTAATTAGAAAATGCAGTTTTTAAAGCTATGCAAACCTCCCTGGCCTTATGTGAAAAAGTAATTGCCCCTCTCCTTGCTAAATTATGAAGTAACTGGGAGTAACCAAATTTTTTTCAAGTTCACTAGCCACACCTAGGTCTGATTACTGTCAGACCTGTTGAATCAAGAAGTCACCTGTCTGACAACACGAACTAGGCTAAAAGATTTCAATAAACAACACATCATGGCGTGGTGTAAATGTCTGTTTTTAATGAGAAATAAAGTCACTGACATCTGTCAGTCTGGAAATGGTTACAAAGCCATTTCTAAGGCTTTGGGACTCCAGCAAACCACAGTGAGAGCCATTATACAGAAGTGAGGCCTGCAGTTTGCACTTGCCTCAGTTAATGTCAGTGTGCATGATTAGAATAGACTGGGCAAAAATCTATGGGAGAATTCCACAGCAAAAACCACACAAAACCCCCCACAGAGGCGTGTTTCATATTTGTCAGGAAAAAAAAAAAACATCTTTATGATTTCAAAGACTTTTGGGAAAACAATCTTTGGATTGATGAAACAGAAGTTGAACTTTTTGGAAGGTTTGAGTCCCAAAACATCTGGCATAAAATTAACACAGCATCTCTCAAAAAGAGCACCATACCAGCCATCACACATGGTGGTGATAGTGTGATGGCCTGGAGCTGCTTTGCTGCTGGACGACTTGCCGTAATTGATGGAACCATGATTCCTGCTCTCTACCAGAAAGTCCTGAAGGAAAATGTCCAAACATCAGTTTGTGTCCTGAAGCTCAAGCTCACTTGGGACAATCTTCATTTAAAAATGGCATTTTTTATGATAACTTGGGTTATCATTAAAATTTGCTTGGTGATCTAAAAGATTGAAGTGTATACAAAAAAATAAGAAATCAGGACAGAGGATTTTTTTTCCTGGAAGAGAAGACTTATAAGATGAAAATTGCTGTTTAAAACTCTCCAAATATCCTTTCCTATGATGCATCGACTGCTTTTTACCTCCATCCATTTCCATGATGATTTATATTAGGCATGCTAGATTCTTGAGCTGTGTGTTTAATGCCGGATCACAAGACCCGATAAAGACTTGCACACCTTGCTGTCTTCATAGTCAGACCTCACAGAGATAAAATATGAAACCAAACATAACACGCGAGACACTTGACACAATTAGCTGTTCATCAGAACAGCAACTGTGCCAGCAACACCTCTCCTAACACATCTGCTGACAGAGCAGGAGAGCATTACATCAAAAGGCGGCATGCCCATGCTTCGTTGGTTTCTGAAACTGCAGCGTGACACAACTATTTTATGACTGTATGAAATACATCTTGTTGTCAGTGATGTTAACCAAGCACGGCTGATCACAGAGGATGTGTTTATTTTCTCTGTTTGAGCTTGGCGGTTATGTCTAAAGTCAGCAAAAGTCAGAGCAGAACGTGGTCATGTTAGATGGTTGTAATAAACTGATTACAATCTGACAGCATGTAGATAAACAATAGCTGATATATCACTCAGTGTGCCAGAGAGATTGTGTAGAAACTGGTGTGTTAGAGGAGAACTTTTGATGTCGCTGTCCAGACTTCTTATTGTCCCGCATTGGGAAATGATTGGTATAAATATCTAAGCAACAGTAAGTAGTTCTGCTCCACTCTGTTCAGTTAGAGTCCACTTTTCTTTGCCCTCTTCAGCCCATTTATATGCCATTTCAGGTGGCTTCATAGCTATAGTCTAATTGTACAATAAACTCAAATTCCAGAAACTGACAGTTTCTTGTATCTCTCTTATTTGTTGAACAAAGTACGACTGCACCTGTGTAACGCAGACAGGATGTGGGTGGCATAGGGTTAAGTGCTCCCGAGCAGGTAGCCCTGTACAGTCACAGGTCTGCTTTTTTGGGCTTGGCTTGGCACTGTACAGATGGCATTCTTCTGGGGTAAACAAGACATAATCTCTCCCTGCTGCGTGTAATTAATCTCTGTCTTTTGAATATCCCATGTGGCAGAGAAATGTACAAATATGTGTGGTGGAAGGCCACACAGTGCTAAACCCCAAGGCGTGGTTGCCTGGTATGGTTGCCTCCTCAGTGGATGGCTGTTTGATTGGTATGTTGGCAAGCTGACAACTTGATTGATGGGCTTTTCTTTTTTTTCCTCTCCTTTCTTTTTGCTAAGCCATTCGACTGTTTGTCGTACTCCTGCTATGTTTCTCTTCACTTAAGATGATTGGTTGGTTGGTTGATGCTCATCTGGCTGCTTGTGGTTCTTGCCCTGTGGGAATGAATATGATGTTAGCTGGTTTTCTTTAAACCTTAGAAATCAACCTGATGAGTAAAATGTTAATGTAATTATAGCCAATAATTCAAAAAAGGTGAAAATTACATTTATAGATCTGTCTTTATTCTTTGAATATTAAAGCGAACATGGAAAAATGAAGAAAAGACTTAAGTTTAACGTTCTCCATAACAAAATCTAAAGTTAAAGTTAAAAAACATACCCTTTTGTTTCATTTTTAATATATAAATCTTATTCTTTCTTAGTAGATGGTGTAACTTTATTGTGCATTCACAATACAATGTTTTTTCTTAGTCTAGAACTAGAAAAACTGAAAACACCCCCAGTTGGTTAAATTTCTTACTGTAGGTAGAGTGGTGGCCCCATGATCGGAAGGTCAGGGGTTCGAATCCACTGAACGGCTACCCTGAGGTACCCCTGAGCAAGGTACCATCCCTAAACATTGCTCCCCGGGCGGCCAGTGGCCGCCCACTGCTTCACTGAGTGAATGGGTTAAATGCAGAGAGGAATTTCCCCGCGGGGATCAATAAAGTATAAATTATTATTATTATTATTTTATGAATATACAAAGGCAGCCACTGGTTCAAAGATGTTAATATGCCACCCACTACTACTCGGTGTTGCAGCCTTGACAGACAGCTGTGCTGTATCCCTGAATGGAACGATAAACATCAAACAATGTTGAAAATTAATTAATTATTTAAAAAATGCATAAGTAAAAAAGAACAAAAAACAGTGGCTGTCTGTTGGCTTCATTAGAATAAACTTGACTATCTGAAACTGAATCTAATCACATTCGGCACTGGGATGTGGACTCTAGCTAAGGGTTAGCCAAACTCTACAAATGACTGACATTGTGTATCATTATATACAATTATATATTATATAATGATATTATGTTATTATATACAATGTAAAGTTTAAAATTGAAAACATGATTTGATTAAGAGTTTCATACAACTTCCTACACACTGAAAAAAATATGTTATAAAAATATTAAATAGATAGATTGATTAAATTAGGATTTAAAATTATTAGAGTGGCTGACTTGTCTGATTTTTATTTTTCTCATTTAACTACTGTTAAATTTACCATTTGCAAATTAGTTATCATGAACATCCCTAATTTTTCTATGATGGCATCAAGAAAGTTTCCATTAGAAAACGGAAACAAACATTTTTTTTTACCTTATAAATAACAACTTGATTTATTTTTTATTGTAGAGTTGTGCCATTTCAAAATATTAAGAATACTGACCAAAAAATTCATTTTTAATCTCCATCAGTGTTTAATGTTCGGTATGATTTAAAGTTTTTTTGGCAACACATCGCGAGTATGTCCAGACTTGCCCATAAGTGGTTCGAGAGACTCCTCTTCAGAAAGTTGGTGAGAAGGACGTTTAAGGACGTGATGTTTAAAAAATTAATCCCTGGGTCTTTAATGAGGTATGTGGCTCTGCCGCATGTGGGTTTCAGCTGTAACAGTCATCACTGGGTATCGGCCACAAACATTTTTATTTGATTCTATTTTTTCCTGGAGAACTTTAAGTGTTTGTGGGTACAGATTTTTTTTTTCTGTGAAATGCAGAGATGAATAACAAAGAGAGAAAGAAAGTAAAATGGGACTGAGATGACAAAACCTACAATATTTTCTTTTCTTTGTGTGATTTATATACACGGATGTGTATTGAAAAAGTGTATGAGTTTCTTGACACGTATGAATATAACTGATATATCTTTCACAATGCGACCCTGTCATTTAAAGTGATTTAGTTGGAGAAATGCAGAATGACACAAAGAGTGTAATTAAATTTGTTACAACAGGAACATAGAAAAGATACAGTGCACACTAACTTTTGTGTATCTACTTCTGTACATGAATACATAGAGTCATAACAAACAAACTTGCATAATATACCATTAAAGATTGGTATATTATTGATATATTACCATTTAAATTTTACAGTGAGACACAATTATAGATGACACAGTTTCAGTATTTAGTCCTGAGAAAAAAAACTAGCTTCATGATAGGCAGATTGAGTCTTTTGATAAGATGAAAGTGCTATAGAGTACTCTCAATACAAGAATGGGTTGAGGACATGGCAAGAGTCGCAGCATTTAAAAGCATGTCTTACAAAATGCACTGAATATCTACTAATATGTTTTGTTTTTTTTGTTTTTTGACTCTCATCTCGGTCTATAAACTGTGCCGATGTTTTCTAATAATGGATTTGAATGAATATATGATTCATAATGTGTTTTGGGAAGTGAAGGCTCTGTGTTTGTTGTTGTTTTACAATTTTTTATATAGATTTCAATCAGTGAGAGAATGTGTTTAAATGCGCATAAATATTATCAGCAAAAGAACCATAACCTTAATCATTGTTTTGATTTATATTTTTGTCGCTTTGCTTCTGGAGGATTTCTTATCTGCTAATCTGCTATCTTTTTTGCTTACTCCTTCAGCACAGGTGCGTAAAACACTTTACGAGAAAGAAAAGAGAGTTACTATAAGTTATGACTAGGACTCATCTTGGTAAGCCTGACTTTCATGGATCATCAGCAGCCTCTTTAGTTGATCCAACATCAGTCATGAAGTTCATGGGTGGGTTGTTGTCAATCGCCACTGTGTAGCTTTTGCTCTTCCCATTTCTTGCAGTAGAGGAGCTAATGTACTTCCTGTAGTCCTGCAAAAAAAAAAAAAAAAGTTTTACAGTTTTTGGTTGTTTCAGTGTTTCAACTGGCAACATTTTAACACAGAATTGTACACATGCTTTGACGGTAGAAAAAAAAAGTATAAAGTAGGTAATCGATCATCCGCCAAGTTAATCAGACCATCATAACATTGTTTATTATTACATTTGAACAATTGTTGTAAGATGAATAATCAGATAAAGCAAGCATCCACAGCCCAGGTCTGCAATTACACAATTACACTGTCTGTAAAATGAGTCTTTGTTCTCATACGTAATTGTCAGACATTGCATTGTTGCTATTGAGCAAAGCATTTATCCATTAATCTTACTATTTTCAATCAAGTGTTTGTTCAGTCAGAATGCAGGATGAAGGTGTGTGTATTCTCGGTGTTATTTCCTGTCCTATTGTGTGTTGTCATACAGCGGCATGGTGGGAACATCGCAAGTGTGCTCTCATCTTTTCATAGGAGTGTTTGTCTGTGTTTCTGTGTGTCTAGCGGCCTCTGGTTTCTCACACAAACTAGTAGCTGCTTGCCTCGCGGCTACATCTGAGGTTGGGAGTGTGTGCGCGGTGAAATGTGTACATGTCTGCTGTGTGTGGGGTATGAAGTCTCAAAGCGTCAATCAAAATTAAATCCAAAGATTAAAGGAAGGGAATGCCCTTCCCTGCCTTTTAATCATAGTGTTTGTGGTGAAGGAGTCAGGAAACGCAGAGGCTAATGTAGCATACAGTAACTTGTGTTCCGCTTACCTGGACAGGCAGACAATACAATTCCCTTACTGGGAGTCTCATGCCTAATTAATCATTTTTATTATGGGTTAAAGGCAAAGAGGGTAGTTGCCATTGTAACCCAGGTATTTGGTATATTGTTTAAAGCAGAAGGGAGAGGCTTGAGGCAGACAGGTTAATCCTCTCCAGGCAACCGATTATAGACTTCCCTGTCCCGTCCTTCCTCCCTTGTATCATCTCATTGACTCACCCTTACACTCCCTTCACTCCTTGTTACCTGATTTTTATCCCGAGCACCATACCCACCCCTTCTCTCTTCTCTTTCCTCACACTGCTGTCCAATTTCAACATATGGGATACGTAGCTCATGCCTCATGTCACCACTTTTACTTTAGCATACGTGTAGCTAAAGTAGAGGGAACAAATTTTATTAATATTAACATTGGGAAAAGTTTAAACCAGAGTGTACAGTATAAACGCCTTTATCCATTCTTTTTCCCATGGTGTGAAAAACGCTTCGAAAAATACTGTGGTTTAAACCACTAGCATCTCCAAATTATGCATACTTGTTCGTGAAGTATAGTCCTTGCTGATGAACATGTGAGTTACTCCACAGCCAAACCTTTAACATTTGCTACAATGGGATGATTTTTCACACCCTCGCGAATAAAAACTGTGTACATCATTTGATCTGACTAATAGACCAACCAACGACTTTACATGGTTTTCTCTTCAGTCACAATGTGCTGCACAATATTTTCTGACTAAGCCAATCAACATTTTTACCAGCTTTTTGAAAAATGTTCACAAGGTGGGGCCTGCTTTGTTCTTACAGTGTGTTGATGTTCTCTGTGTGCCCCTGTCTGTTCTAAAGACATGCATGTGAGCTCTGAATGTAGTTGTCTGTGTCTCTGTGTTAGCCATGTAATGGACTTGTGACCTGTCCAGGATATACCCCTCCTCTCATCTTATGACAACCATACGACCCTGAAAAGGGAAAGTGAGATGGTCTTCTCTGGACCAAAGCTCATCTACAAAGGACTGAGGCAAAGTGGAAAACTAAAAGTTCTATGAAACATATGCTCCCATCGAGATTTCATGTTTTCAGGGATTGATATGTCGTAGCTATTACAACAGCATGGCTTCATATCAGAAGAGTTGGGTACTGAACAGTATGGGCTGAAACACTTTACGTCCCTGCTGGTTAATTCCACATATGAACACTTAGGAGGATGGGAAGTGATAGAGTTACTATAAATAGTTGTAGTAAAGTTGTTGTAAAATAAAATTCATGTCAGTGACATGCATGCAGGAATCTGGCAGTAGCACATGATAATTTATTGCAAAAACCTTCACATTTGTCACAAATATTTATTTATTTAGTCGACAGATGAAGATCCTGAAGTTCAGTGATGATTACATTTATCCCAAGATACATTTCCTGTAGCAAATACATGATTATAAATTAGTATATGAAAGTAATTTGTACAAGAGAATAATTTACAGTGTTGTTAGTGTACTTCTTGTTTTATATTGTTTGGGTAATTGAGCTGGATTAGCTTTATTTCTAATGCATCGTAAAACAATGAGGCAAGAAAGGCGACGTACTGGAGCAGACGAGCTTTTCTGCTGAAGCTTTGATCTGCAGAATATCTAATCCTTTAATGGATGAATGCTGAGTCATCCCGACAGTCGTCACACCGAGAACCATCTGTCACACACGCAGCAGCAGCTTATGAAATCAGGACTGTACCACGATGAGCATTACTTCCTCATAATTCATACAACATATAATGACTTGAACTATTTTTTAATGTGGTTAATACACCAAGATTATTTTTCAGTTTACTTTCTATATCTTTATAGCTTTACTGGCTCTCTCTTGTTTGTCTTTCATGTGGCTGTCATTTCCTTCACTTCCTTTTTCTTTTTTGGTTTACAGTTTCTAGTCACACTGCCAAAACCAGAGATTTTGATTCTGGATCAAACATCAATGTTTATCACCCAACTGTGTTTACTTTAGCACTGACAAAAACATCTTTATTTTGCCAGTTCTCAATTAAGACACAGAACCCACACAAAATAAGCTTTCACTTTGTGCAGCTGCCTTGAAAAAACTAACAACCCCTTAGACACGTCAACAGATGTCTCACTGTCCATTTTATCGTTTCTATATCTCATGTAGATAGCTGCTTAGGATGTAACTGGTTTTTATACAAAACCTATATAATCTTAAACATGCACTTTGTACATGCAAGCTGATCCAGAATGATCTGATTCCACTTCAATCAGATCAATTCCTGAATTCAAGATGAAGTATGGAAAACAGGATTTGACATCTGGAATATTAGAATATAAGATTTGTTCTGGTGTGTGCTGTAAAACTGTCCTTTTGCAATCCAACCTCTAAGACGAGAGCGGAGGCGGTTGAATGTTTTCGGTGCCATTTATCTGTCTGCCTGTCGTCAGGATTACGCGAAGACTAGAAATTTTATGAAATATTAAATAATGTTGATAAAAATAATTCCAAGAGGAAACTCACATAATTGGACCCAAATTAAACTTAAATATGTTATGACAGATTTCCAAAGAATAGCTGTCATTCTGGACTGACTAGCTTTAAAGGTCCCAATTAGGCCTTTGCTCCCTCAGTGCACCTGAGGGAAGCCATCACCCACAAGATCTCTCCCCCACCCCTTACGAGATCAATCCCTGCGCAGGGATTAGAGATGGTTTGGATGAAACAGAGGACCCACAAAGCTTCTTGATCTTTCATGTTACTATGTGAGAGAGTAGGTGTTAGTTAGTGAGAGAGGAATGGAGGCAAAGGCTCCAGCATGCTACTGCAATGGTATTGCGTTAGTAACATGTTGGAAATACTTTATTACTAAAGAGCTTTGCATTGCTCCGCAGACACATGCCCGTCTATTTTATGCTGTCTACTACGACTGGGTTAGGTTTAGGAAGAAAAATATATAGAACAAGCAGAAACGTTGAATACTCATGTGGGACCTTTTATCTCTTTGGAGCCTGCTGCTGAGAATACAGAAGTCAGCCTGGTGTTAATAAATTAGTGGTCGGTGTTGGGGATGAGCTAATATCCTGTATGCTGCATAATAATCAGTTACAAAAAATGCCCATGAACAGACCCATTGTTCGTTAGATTTCTGCTCATCACCCAGTCCATACAGCCCATACATAGCCTGCACATACAGCGGGGCTACGCACTCGATCGAATTCCCATAATCCTACTCACCGCGTAGGTGGAGAGTTGTGCAAATGAACACCAACGGAGATCTAACGAGGTGTGTCTGCACATTTGTGAACTGTCAGCATTCACTGGGAGCTGGGTGGACGGTTTCTGTCTGTCTTAGTCTGTTGATGGGTTGTTCCGCTTTTTTACCTGTTTGCCTGCTAACCCGCTTAGCTTTTCATCTGTGCTGGACTTTACCATAAGGAGATCACTACGCAAAACTTTGAATATGCTAAAATGGCAGACACGTTGCTCTACTTACCAACCGGCTGTCATTACACATCCATTATAAAGAAGCCTACATTGACAACTCTGTTATATAAAGTGCCATAAGGTGCCAGCATCTCCAAGATTAGCCTTTCAATGGGATCATCCGCAACCACAGAACAACAAATAACCACAGATTGTATGGGGGAAAATGTGACAAATAACAAACCTTTAAGATCTGAAAAAAACCTTTCTTCTGTTAGCTAATTTATGATAATAAAAAAAAAAAGCATTTTTTGATTATTTGTACAAATCCCTGTTAATTGCATACTATTGATTTATAATACTGTGGTAATTCTGTGCTGCAGCTGTGGCTTACCCTGTAGCCTGAAATGTGTCTATGGATAACAGCAACGCAGAGCGTAACAACTGTGATGAATCCTTTTGGTAGCACTGTGCTATGTAAACATAATATTTTGATTATCACAAATATCATAGTGCTGTATAACAAATTGTAATTGTATCTAGTTTGCTCAATATTGACAAAGGAACAATAATTTATTGACATTTTTCTCCCCCACATTTGCCACAAATAATTTGGTTTTCTGTTTTTTTTCTTTTCTTTCATTTGTTTTAAATCTTAATATTATGTTAATATAAATTCTTAATTTGGAAAATGCTCACTTTTCAAAACTATGAAGACTCTTATTCATAGAGCTGTGATAAACGTCTGCTTCCTCACTTCATCATGCTAAACTACATGCAGTTCATATCTGAAAAAGGCTGTTCTGTTGCTTTATAATTCATTAGTTTGCTTCTTTTTTTCTTTTTTTAAAATCTGATCACAAGTGCTACTTTTCCAGCCCTCTCACTAAACATTGGACGTCGGATAGATTTAGAACTCGTGTCTATATTGGGCCTGTCAGTCCATCTGTACGGCGTCTAGGTCCACAATTTGGACATCCAACTATGACCCAACCTGGACATAAATATGATGTTCAATATTTAAACTTTGGATGTCATGTGGACGTCTATGATGCAGGGAGTTTACATGATTAACAATTTTTTTTTTAAATTTACAAATGACAACATTGTTGTAATCAATATGATAGATATAAATATGGATTATTTATAAACAAACATGATTTATTATGTGTTAGCCTGTTGATTTATTCAGTACATGTGGGGTTTTTTTTTGTTTTGTTGGCTATTTTAAATGTTCCTGTTTTTCTTTAACTGGTTTATTTTAATTATTAGACTTATGTGCGTGTAATCAGATTAAAACTGACATTTATTAAGATTTTATGAAATATTAAAAACATTGAAATCCATGTTAAATGTCAAATAATAATGGTTAAAGTATGTAGAAAAAATGGGAATTCGTGTTAAAAGGAGTACAATGTGTTTAATAAGTTTAACATAACATTTGCAATATATATGTTTGTTTTTGTTTTAGTGAGGTTGGTCTCCTGTTTTATTGTGAAGAGCTGTGTAAGAGGAAGTGAGTGTGAGAAGTTTGTGCAAGTGGCTATGTAAGAACTGGACTATCTGCTCGACAGTCTTTGTTGATGTGCACATTTTGCAAACTGTCTGTGCGAAGCTCAGGACATTTCTGCTCCAAATCCCCTGTGCAGCTGCTCACTTTTGTTTTAAGTCGAGAGCTCACGCCACCTTTGAGATTCCTTCAAACTAAACTGTTTCTGCACAGAAAACATCATCTCCACCCTCTGGAAACCGGGGACTTCAGAGCCTGTACATGTGGAAGCAGTATAAAAAGTTTAACGTTGAAAAGATGTCCACAACAACCACATTTGGACTATAAATAGCCCGTACACGGAGGTCCTATGGACATCAACACTAGAAGTATAATAGACATCGAGAAAAAGACGTCGCCTGGCGTTGCAAAACAACCCCTTCAGTGGACCAAAACTGTACGTCCAAAAATGACTTATAAAGACGTCACTCCAACGACACTTTGCGCAGTGGGCTTGGTTGCACTCAAATCTTCCACTGCTTTAAGCCTCTTTGTATTTAGCAAACAGTTAGAGCTAACACAGGACACAAAGACATGCATGCATGCATGCACACAATGACGCTTGTTAGGCCCTGGCAGAGAGAAGAAAAAAAAACTAGTAAAGGAGGGAGAGGGAAAAAAATATCCCTGAGGTAGCTTGTAAATTGCACTGGAATGCTGATTTAACCAATGAAATCTCAGGAATTGGAGCCAGAGTGGGAGGAGCGGGCATTCAGCAATGATGATGTTAATACAGCCAATTAGAGTTGTGCGACCACGCTCAGTTTTCCCCCCTCCACAATGTCAATGGCAACATTTATCCCCCAATAAAACAGACATGATCTCAGGTGCTTGGGCCCTGCCAGGGCTTTCCGTTCCTACAAATTTCAGTTGATTGTACAGTGCTACGCCTGTAAGCACTTGGAGGGCTGATTACTGAGCTTGTGTTACATGTTTAAAGGGAGAATCCACTCATTTTTTTGAGCGGGGTGGGGTGTTTCTCTCTGCAGGTTAAAATATTAGTTCTTAAACAGATTGCCAACAACACACAGAGAGAAAGTTGACACAGTATATGTATTTCAAGCAGGATTAACCCCCTCGGGTAGGAAACAGCGGGAAGGACACAACAACCTGAAACAGTTAACAAAGGGATAAGATCAAGAATCTAAATCACATCAAACATCAGTTTTTCCAGATCTCACTCTTTAGGCAGTTAATTGGCAATATACTTTATTTGATTTTATTAAGTTGGGTTGAAAGTTAAGTAAACGTGATAAGTTTACTTAAATATTAAAGGAACATATGAACTTTTGTATGTAGCATATGAGCTTCCTGGCAACTATAAAAACCATGCACAACACTACCTACTCAAGCATAACGTCATCAGATAAACTGTACATGGATATTCTCTGTGTGCAGACAAATGAAATGTGAAAACCCCCCAGAAATAAAAGAAAACAGACACGGAGAGAGGAGAGCAGAAAACTTCAGATGTATGTTTCGTATTTGTGCAAAAATTTGTGATTTACTGCAATTACAGTAGCAATGCAGTTAATCTGCGCAGGATTGTTTCATATTTTAGAAGGTATGGCTGAAATATTATTTTAAAATGTTTTGTACTCTCAACATCTAAGTTACCCAGCTGCCTTTGTAGATTGAAATGCATGTTTTTCAGAGGCTCGGACGTCTTTTTCTAAATGAACTAAGTTAAGGTAAAGTTGTAATTATGAATAATGCGTAACGAGCTACATAGATATGTTTATCCAGAGTGTTTTGTTCTTTGCGCTGTAGCAGGTTTAGTTTAACCAAGAATAAAGAATTCAGCCTCAGCGTAAGGACAAAGAAATAAAATACTGGACTCTTTTCTCCATTATGCTGCATTCATGCAGTCAACAAACGTTTAATTGGTAGCAGTTTATCTAATTCATGAAAACATCACACAATATTTAGTCATTTTAAATCTAACTTAAAGGTATTTTTTTCCATTTAATGTTGGCTAGTAGCTCATGTTACCACACCACAGCTTCTGCCCTACATTCATGCTGTTACCTTAAAATTACAGTCAAATATTTGGTTGCGGCAGCCTCACTGTCTAAATGGAGCTCTCTGACGCTGCTTGTGTGTTCTGCACCAGCAAGAAGGTGTGGATGAAGTTGCCGCTAATCTTGTTTTTGCATCTAAACACCATAACGTTTTAATCTGCACGACAATGTTGGCTTAAGCCTGAGGAAGCCTGCTGAATTAACACAGTAGTACGGGCTGTGTGGTGTGTTGATGTTTTGGAGGAGGTCAGTGTGTATGCTTTTCTCTGCAGTACTTTTTTGTAGCTGAGTTTTCAAAAAGTTGTGCGTGATGGTTCAGATCCTTCATGTGTGTTTGTGCGCTCTTGTAAATTGTGTTACTGGTTCAGGAGCAATTAATTTCCTGGAGTGCAGCTGGAGTGCAGAAAATGTTGTGTAGCTACCTCACAAAAGAAGCAAGATTACACTAAAAGTGGAACATGCTTCAGCTCTCCTAGCTGCATAATTGCACGTGTGCACGGCCTCCTTTTAGAGTTTTTTTGGATATCGAGTAATGGTTTTGCACATAATACAAGCTTGCTTGTGTTATATACAAAAATAATTAATTACACATGTTACTTTTTATTTAGTAATTAAACAAGTCATGCCTGGGAAAGTAAACCAGTTTACCTGTATCCTACTCCTAACTAAGGCAGCCAAAACTCTGACTGAAAGGATTTCAGCCTAAAAAAATCAGCTATGACACGGTGAAGTATCCTGTGTCAAAATAAGATTTAGTCTTATTAGGACAAAGCAGTTTCTAGGTTTGTCGTTGAGTGCGCTGCCAGATTTTGTTGTTTCATTATCACTTTCTGGAAAGGTTTGTCCAACCTCCCCCCCCCAAAGGCACATTTTGGCAAATTTGTCAGATTTCATGCTTCCTGTTAGTTACATCCAGCTGTGTTCTCCAGACCTCTACCTCTGTTTTCTCGCTATCACACTGTTTTCATTTGATTGTGTTCCATAAAGACAGGGTGTTCAGCATTATCCAGCAGTGATCTTCACCTCTTCCTTGTCATTAGCAGTGCCACTTAGCAGCTCAGTTATCTTCCTGAGACAATGCTTCATCACTGGATTAGGCTTTAATTGGCTGCATTAGCTGGGTGCCTTCCCCCCGGCTCTGCAGCAGCTGTGATCTCAAATGCCCCGCCGCCTGAGCCAGACACACTGAAGGCTTTGCCTCGCCACTAAGAGTCAGGTAGGAATGGCAACATGTTTTGGAAACTGGTGCACTTTTGGATAAACAATACAATTCAACACTTGCTTGTAATTATGCTGCCATGGTTACTTTTCTAACTAATGCTAATCCTTTACTTTAGACCATAAAACAACAAAAAAGCAAGATGAGTAAACTCAGTGGCTCATTAGCAACCATGGGGTCAGAGAAAAAAAACCTAATCAACGTGTACATTTTTGCTGGGTCCTGTATTTATTTATTTTTTTTGATTAATTGGTTTGGGGCAGTTTACATATTTAAAAACACATTTCAAGATGTTATAGTCATTTTAATGTCTTCCTGGCTCAGCAAATTCAATACAAAAATAAAACAAAAACAACAGAAAAACACACAAAAACCTGCATAATGGCCTTAAAAGGGTTCGGACCAGTACTGACATAAGTGAAACATGAGGTTTTCGGTCCTGGTATTCCAAAGCTGTGAAGGATTCAATTTTTATATGCTCACATAAAAAAGGTAATCAAGTTAAAATGCACAAACACGCTTCGGATGACATGTTTCCGCTCTAAATGCAAAGTTTTTTGCACGTCTATTGTCTTTTTCCTATCTCTACAACCACATCTGCTAATCTTTGAGGTTTTTTTTAATGAATCTTATTAGGACTATTTGGTTGAACTGAATTCATTTGTAATTATTGCTTTAATTGAAAACTAATTAAACAATATTAAAGGATCCAGGTTGAGGCTTTAGTGCTATAAAAGATCAGCTCGGCTCAGTCGAGGCCTTATGTAAGGCCCTGCAGCGCTGACCCCACATCTGCTGCACAAGCCTCCTATAGAAGGCAGGCAGAGCTTTGTGTGTGTGTGTGTGTGTGTTTGTATGTGTGTGTGTGTGTGAGGGGCTTATGGCTCTGCTGGCCCAGCGAACAGCCTGGCAGGGTTTATAAGACAGTAAGGACTCTATTATAAAGCACTCTGTCTGCCTGTTTGGAGGTAAGACTGTGCTCTAACATAGTGGGAGACTTCAGTATAAATTTAAAGTCCTTATTACATCATTGAAATTCTTCTTTTTATTTGTTTGTTGTTTTTGTTTCAGCCCCTTTGCTCTGTAAAGCGTGCTGTTTGGTTTTTAAAAGGTTTTCTTTGTTCTGTTTTTTAGCATTATCTCCTTTAAATTCATGTTTCCTAGTAATTTTCACTGCTGAAGCAAAGGGATTTACAGCCATTTCTTGCTGTCTGCATTTTTATGAAAGCCTGAACAATAAAAGATTGTACTTGCAGCACAAGTAGAGTTGCACGTCGGGTCAGTTCAGAGCAGCTTTCACATTTTTTTTAATTCACTTTTTTTATAAGTATATGAAAATAGATTTAAAATAATAAAAAAATTAAAGAAAAGACTACATGAATGTCACTGCATGGTGCAGTGATGTTACACTAAAATATACATTGGTGTTATAAACACTAAAAATGATGTTACATTTTGGCATTTGATGCATTTCTAATAAAAACGGACTAAATTGCAAATCATTCATACTAATGTATTTAATTTGATTTAGCTCAATAAATAAATAAATAAATAAATGCACGTTTAAAAGTGTTTTTGAAAGTTCTCGAGATCAGACAGGCTACAAAAAAAAAGAGACAACATGATTTGTTCTGAAATTATAGATACCTCAGCAGATATATTGGGTCTAATTAAAAGAGCGGGCATCCACGTACATATTTCAGACTTTAAAGCGCAGTGACCTATGAATAATTTCAAGCATTAAGACCATGAGTTGAGATACTTGAATTCCCTTCAGGAAGACAAATATTCGATGACACGCGCGCGCGCACGCATACACCAAGGGATGATTCATGTCTATAATGCGTCCTCAGCTGGAGACTGAGGTTTAAAGCCTGGAAATCGATCCGTGTCCATCAGATCAGGTGACATTTGCTGCCTCCTCTGGCTTCTGTTAGATGATCACTTCTGATATTTGCCCTCTTTTTATCTTCCTTGCTCTTCTGGCCTCATGTTTTCGGATCATAATCTCTCTCCTCTTCTTTCTGTGAGAACCAAAACAACGAAACGGTTTCATCTTGTGACGCTTTATATCCTCCGCGGTGCACTCTGGGACTTCTTTTCTGCCTTTTTTGGGGTCAAAAACACTGAAGTGCGGGATTATGTTCTCCCAGTATTATTTTCGTTAAGTGGGGTATTTTTCTGCTCCTGGTAAATAAGGAGCTTCATTTGTAATATTTTAGAATACGATTAGAGATGCGAGCAATGTTTATTTTGCTTATCTTCCCGTCCTTTTGTGTTTCCGGTTCTTTAATTGGAGAGGGGAGGTGGACATTTAAACTGACAAGGTTTAAGTAGCCTAATTTTCTAAGAGTGTGTATGAAATAAGAAGCATTAGTTCCTTTTTTTCAGGAAGAAATATAAATACACGAATGCCCACATATTTTATAAAATAAAATAAATAAACCACGCAGGCAACTTTTTAAGGCCAGATAAATTTTACGCTGTGTATATTTTTTTGATGTTTAGTTTTTTAAAATTCCTTTAGATATTTTTCCTTAGATTAGAAATATGGTAGCCTATAAGAAACCGTTATAAAAAACGATTTGTTTACTTACTTACAGTTACAGTTGGATTTGGTGAGGGACTTTTGAGAAATATTTCAACCGTAACTGACAAAATGAAACAGTAAATGTCCCTTTTTATATTTCTATGATGAATCACGTTTAGTTGAGCCTGAATCTGCCAACGTGTGTCACAGTTTGTTTGTTTTATTCATTAATAAAAGAAAAACTCTTATTTTGGCTTTAATCCCCTTAAATTCCTCCACTTTGTCTAAACGTCATCCTAATTGTATTTTTAACCCCGATGTCTTCTCTGGTTCAATAAAAAGCGTCTCTTGTCGACGTTTCCTTTTGATTAAAGGTTTTTGCTCGTGTTTTAATGAATATTAACAAGCGGAGTGAAATGTCAACGAGGTTCAATTAACGTCGGATTTCTCTGCCTGTCTGCCTGTTTGAATCATCCGTGGAAAACCGATTTTTATTCCGAGCAAATTAGCTCATAAGATTTTTAGTCGTTTGGCGTTGTTCGTGGCTTTTTATTTCAAAGAGGGGAAATTCACTTGTCGCGATATTAAAATGAATGAAGACGCACACGGATCGTCGCTAATCGCCGTCTCTTGCACAAAATAATTTTCAGCTTTTAGTGGTGGCTCCCAATAAAGGCTGTCATGGAAAAGTTAACAGCATCTGTGGGTAGACTGCATGCATGGGTTAACCAGTGGTCTGTTTATTAGTGCCATGTCAAATTAAACGTGTTTGGCGTTTTAGTTCAAAAGCTGAGCAGGAAGTTAAAATAAGTGTAATTAAACCAAACAGACTGCTGACATGAACGCTTTTCTTTTTTCGTTCTTTTTCTCTCTCTTTTTAAACAATTAAACTTGCATAGTTCCCATTTCTGTATAGCTGTATATCTCAGATTCTGTAAAGTTATTTATTTCATATTCTGTATCGTTTTTCATATTTATATCCTGTTCATAGCCTGTACATAGCTTGTACTCACTACAGCCTGTACATACTTATAGTTATAGAATATTCACAACATACTTCATACCGTGTACATTATAACATACCATAATAGACCCATTTCTGTAATATACTCACATATCTATATTATTGCTAATATATATTGTAATATATCTATATCACTAAAGCACTTCTGGATGGATGCAAACTGCATTTCGTTGCCCTGTACCTGTGCATGTGCAATGACAATAAAGTTGAATTCTATTCTAATTCTAAATTCTAATTCAATGCAGTAAAATGATCAGTTATTAGCACAAAATGAAAAACTGACAATAATCAAACTGCTGAGGTTTCTGCTGCAGGTTTAAATCTCCATCAGCTCAGCTCACTTCTTTTTGTTTCTGAACAAACCTCATGATGTCTTTCTCACACAGAGCCAAGTCTCTTTCTTCTTCTGCTTCTTTTTTGTCTTAAAGGGCGGTAAATTCTTCTCCCCTCCTTCTTTCCTCCTTCATTTTTAACCAAAGGTCTGTTTTTGATTGAAGCCTAAAGGTCAGCTTTGGAGTTTTACTTTTAAAGCATCTCTGACTCCAGCTTTGTGGCCAAAAGCTAACAATAAAGCCCTCAACTCCCCTTGAAATAACGGAGATTTTTTTTATCAAGCCTCTGAACACCCTTTTTCCTTCAGTGGGCTTAAGTGCTTTCATGTCTGTAATAACTTTGTATACAGTGTATGTATACACACTAAGCTACAACAAGGTGATAATAAACCAGCTGCTAACTGCTCATGGTGTGGCTAAAGCCTTGCAGAATTATGACTGGTGTGCCAAAGATTTGGAGATTTCATTAAAAAAAAATGAGTACATGTCAATAGGTTTTGATTTAATATCACTGTGCTCACTTTCGCCAACTAGTTACAAAACCAGACAATTTTAATCAAATTCCTCAACTGGTTGGAGTAAAGTTGTGCTGCAGCTTCACCATAATGGGGCTATGTGGGATTTCACTGTCATCAAGAGGGAAAAGGTTCTGATTGATGCAGAAAATGTTTTTTCTCTCCGTTTGCAGCAAGGTAACCTTAGCTCAGTTGCTTTTCGCTTTATAATGTGTATTTTACTACTTTTTTCCCCATCATTTGAATGTACTCCAAATACAATGCACTTACTGAAGTGTAAAGTACTGAAACTACATATATAAAATACATGCAGAGAATTTCTTGTATAATGTTTTTGCCCAAATTAATATGAATATTAAAACAGAACTGATTCTCCTAAAAACACAAACGTAACAAACCAATAAAGCTCATTTATTGTTCTTCCATCGTGTATCCATCAGCAGCTCTGCAGCCCTTCCCTGAGCCCAGAGCCAGTGCTTGAGCCACCCTGACTGCTTGTATTTGATATGGTTGCTGGGAGTTCTCTCTCCACTCCTCAATGGCCTGTGCAAATGCTTTTCATCAGACCTGAAGTGATCTTCATACTGACAATTGCTGATAACATGAAGTTCACACACAAGGACACAACTGCGTGACCGCCATCTGCTTCCTTGTTACTAAGATTCAGCATTTTTCCATTTGATCAGTAAGGAAAAACCTGATTTTTATCATTCATGTTGTCCAAGGATTTTCCTGGAGTTAAAAGCAGGCCCTCACGCTTTTCCTCTAAATGTACACTCAAGTAGGAAGGCCTTCTGACAGTTTTTTATTTTAGAGTAGATAGACAGCTACCTTTAGGCACGTATGTTTATCAAACTTTTCATGATTATTTTATTTGAGGTCTGCATGTGAGCTTGAAGTTCCTATGCTGTATATGCACGTGTGATAGGCCAAACATAAAAATGTGACATTTAGAGCTGTTGAGGATCTTCTTGTGAGGTTAAAGGTGCAGCCGTAGGCCTTTAGTGTTGACTCTATAAAATACACAAAGTAGAAGTAAAGATACTTGTAATTATATTACCCAAAATTACAGGTTGGATTTTTAACCTTGGTTTTAAAAAAAAAGAAAGAAAAAAAGCCTTGGGTCAGTATGGACGTTTACTTTGTCTCTCCTCCTGTTGCCTGCTGTTAGTCATGCACAGGCCTCCCGTCCTGCCTCCAGCTCTGGTAGACACAGAGGCACTTTCTCAGGGCTGCAGCTCAGCTCTGCTGTTCCGTGATAATGATAAGGCCTTAAATCCCTCTGTAGATTTGACCTTTGTCCTCCTTCTCTATTTTTAAACTGTCTTGTACATTTTGAGAGTTGTGATCTGGCCGGTGCTGGAAGGATTAGGTGTATGTTTGGGCAGAGGTGACTTTGAGAGCCCCCCTCTGTTTGGTTTGGCAACCCAGCAACCACCACACAGCTGCTGGCATAACCCTGCTTGATCTACCAGATACCCAAAATCATTATGTGGTGTTTGTTATGGAGGGAGAATAGTGAGGAGAAAAGAGGGGAGAAAAAAACAGAAAAGAAGATAGATTTAGTTTTGTTTGAGGAAGACTTTGAGAGTTCGGCCACTCAGACATGCAGACGTTCTTTCAAACTTGATTAAAATACTTATCATTCGACTTCCTCTTTTAAGACGTTACCAACGGGCTATTGACCGAGCACGTGCTACACTGGCTCGCGTGTTTAATCCTTGCTACTTTTAATCAAAAATCATGCAAAATGATATGGTAATGTCCTCACCCCACCTTTTTCATAGAGTGTCTGGGATAACGGTCACGCCATACTAAAAATTCTTAGGCAAAACTTTACTGAATGTAATGATGCTCATGTGCTGTAAATCTAAACATATATCATATAGAACTCAAAATATATAAAACTCAAGGAAAAAGTTACAAAAATTCAGCACAGGTAGTTTTATTTTAGCAACTCTTAATAGACTTTAATAAATGAAACTCACATTAAAACTCATTCTACATGATTTACTCTAACTCTAGCCCTTTTGTTGTTTTTGTGTATTTAAATTGAGCTTATTGCCACAAATTAATATCCTGTTACATTAAGTGGCTACTTTGTTTCACATTTTATCCTGTTTTTTAAAAAAAATAAACTCATAACTGAAATCTGGAAAAATGCTAAAAAAAAAAATCTATATTTTCTTCTAAAATGCAGTGGAGCATTAGAGTAAAAAGGACCAGTACATGAAAAATGACTATACGTGTCTCAAAATATACTTTAAAAAGCTTTTTTGAGCTCTGAAATGAAGCAGAGGTAGTTTTCAGATGAATCAAATCACAAAGCAGGTTTTGTTCAGAATTTTTAAAAAATACACATCTTTAAAGGTTCTTTGAAGAAACTACAAAGAAGAGTGACTTTTTCCAAAAAACCCCATAAACAAACAGATCCCAGCTCTGTTTCAAACCCCCTTTTCCTCGACTGACTGGGGCCGTCTCAAGCATTTGAACAGTCAAGCAGTCTGTCATTCTTACAAAGACAAACTCGTCCTCTGGCTGACAGTTAATGGGTTTGGCCCACTGATTAATTGTGATAAATGGGAGCTCATTCATAACCCATTGTGCAGTTGGCCCCTGTGTGCTGTCAGTGGTGCTGGATACAAAGACAGCAGCAGAAAGTTGAGTCACTGTTTTTACAGTGGAAAGAGGCAAACTACTGCCCCCCATTGGCCTCAGGTGCTCACTGAGAACACTGCAAGGGCTTTGGCATGATAGATGAAGAGTTTTCTGACTGCAGTTTTCCAAAAAGTAAAATTTAGTACATGATTGTGAGACTTTCAAGACAGATAAACAGGAAGTCAGAGGCCTAAAATGCAAACACACACAGGCCCTGATTAAGAATAAGATATTTATCTTCTGTGTCAATTCTTGCGGTAATATGAAAAACACATGAAAAGTGTAGCTGCAAGCGGCGATCAGGGGGTTTAAGCCCATATGGGAATGTTAATAATTTAAGGCTGTCAGGGGTCAAGAGCTACATGGGAATGCTGGGAATGCTGAGAGCAGAGTTTCTGGCAATCGTAGACATAATGACATGGAAACTATCCACAAAAGAAAGGTTGCCATTGTTATTATTATTATTGATATGTTTATCCTATTTCACATCATTGTTGTGATGGATCCGCTGCTACCTTCTTGTTTTAGGAGTAAATCCTGTATGTGATGTATTTCAGTAGGCGAGCTTTGCGTGCATGACATGTTTGTCCAGGAGTGTATAAATCTACTTTGAGTTATTTTAAGACACACCCAAACTCACAGGCCAGTAGTGCACCAAGACATTTGACTCTAGATTTAGACAGTGTGTTTTTATTGTATGTTAATGCCAAAGTAGTAGTTTAAAAAAAAAAAATACAAAGGCAGCAAGATAGAGTCATTGTTAAAGGGATCTCATTTCTTTCTTCTTCTTTTTTTTTAAAACTTTTATACTCTCAGTACTTTTTCTTAAAAAATATTAATCTGAGGATAAAACCATCTGTGGTTTCATGGCTAAATGTCAGTTCTTTTTTGCTTGGACTAACGGTTAAAGTCCATTTTCTCCGAGCTGCAGACATTGATGTGGTTGCACGGTACATTTCTCAAAGTGTTTGGTGTTGATTGATTAAAAAGTGAAACCGTGTCACAGGAAATTTAATGTCTCGCCACATTAAAAGTCCATCACTGACAGAAGCTGATGTCAGCTTTGGGCAGAAACTAGCCAAGTTTGACAGGAACTTGGCTAGTTTCTGTCACTGACCTGTGACTGTCTGCTATTTTGTTGGTAAAAAACATCCATTTTTGCTGACTTTTTTTTAACCCCTTTGCCTTCAGAAGTGCAGTAATTAATCACAGATAGCACAGATTCAACAAGGTGCTGGAAACATTCATCAGAGACTTTCATCCATATTGAGACGATGGCATCTCACAGTTGCTGCAGGTGTTTTGGATGCACATTGATGATGTCAGTCTCCTGTTCAGCCACATTCCAAAGGTGCTGTATTGAACGAGATCTGGTGACTGCGGAGGCCATTTGAGTACCGTGAACTCACTGTCGTGTTCAAGAAATCAGTTTGAGACTATCTGAGTTTTGTGGCATCCTGTGTTATCCTGCTGGAAGGAGCTAACAGAAGATGGAATAAAGGGATGGACATGGGCAGGAGCAACAGTCAGGTAGGCTTTGGAGTTTAAATGATGCTGAGTTAGTATTACCCAAATCATTACACCACTGCAGCATCCTGAACTGTTGATACAAGGCTGGATGAATCCATGCTTTCATGTTGCTTATGCCAAATTATGACCTTGTCGTAGCAGAATGAAGAAAACAAGCAGATTCCAAACAGAATTGTCCCATCTGGCCAGTTGGATTTGAACCCAGGGCTTTTTTGCTGTGATGTGATTGTACTAACCACCAGATGTATCCTTTTTAATATAAATAAAGAGTACACAATGCATTTTTATTTAATAAAATAGTGTCAGTGTATCTGAATATTCAGTGTGTATCTCATCTCCTACATTGACACATTGGCTAGTGATCAGAGTTTGGCTCTGATCACTAGCCATCTCTGGCCATCACAGGTCAGAGCTAACTTTTATTTACTGCTGCCTGTGTAAATGAGCACAATAGAAACGCCATTGCCAGCATTGCTTTATTTATCTTTAGAAGTTTTCCCAGTGAATAATTTGAGATAACACATATGCAAGCTTTTCCTCACCGAACATGGAGACCTCCTATTAAAAAGACCTCACTGGTATGATGAACAATGGGTATCTTCTGTTGGTAAGCACCATTAAGTGGTTGCATGAGGCCAAATCAATCAACAATTTTCCAAAAGACAGCACTCTTAAAAGACTATATATAAATGATATGTGGAGCAAAGCAGGAAGTTTGGTGACATAGCTCCAGAGCCAAAAAGCCTGTGCAGGAATATGGAGGTCAGTGGAGTGGCCAACGCTATTTTGCACTGTAATGCAGCGGGCTGGTTTTTTTTGTTTTTTTTATACCTATTTTAAACCGATTGTCAGCATTACTTCCTTTAGCACAGATCATTGCATTAATCTTGCTAACTCTTGCTAAGTGCTTATTTTAATCCAAACCATTACCATCACCCAAACCCCATCGAGTTCTTTCCATTTCAGACCTCATCATAGGATTTTCATCTTATCAAAGGCTTATCTTTTTATTTTTAACATGGGAAATATATGTGACCGAATGCGTGTTTACCTCTGGCATAGCTCCTGCTGCTGGTATCTGCTATTTTTAGATTGGTTAGCTCATTCGAGAGCAGCAGTAACAAAACTGTATTCTCCTTTCCTTCTTTTCTTAAATCTCTTTCAGTCACTCAGGCCCACATAACTTCCCTTATACACACACCCCTGCACACACACACACACATATACAGCACCATGCAGCTCGACAAGATCTGAGGCCAGATATTTGATTTACACCAGCAAGGTCAAAGAGAATGCATTAGGACCTTTTGCCGGAGAGGCGCAGGGAACAGGCAAGAGTTATAAAGTGGTCAGATGGATGCTGACACATGGCCCTTCATAACAATCAGTAGAAGAGTTAGTTGCACTGGCCCTGACCTCCTCCTCACTAGCACTGTGATCTATACTCTCCAGCCCCCAGCTCCTATACACCACACCCTGCCAAACATACCAACTCCCAGGTCCTGCCTGCAAGAATCTGACTAAAAGTTAATGTTAATGTTCTTAGTCTTCACATTTTTTTTTCATAGTGAATTTTTAGCACTTTTTGCAAGCTAAAGGTGTTTTCTCTACTTCTAATAATTGCTGTCAACTAACACTGGTCGATATACCGGACACATTCAAAGTCACAGCTCTTTTAATATGTGCTATAACTTGGCTGTGAAGAGCCAAGGCTGAGTAACTCCCTTTTTAATGTGTTATCTGAAGGTCTTTGGGGTTTTTATGTCTGTCGTTACAGCTCTTTATCTTTGTTTGAGCTTATTACATAGTGAAAGGATCCTTTCGGTCCATAAAATAGTAAAAAAAAATACCTTTGTTTGGTCAGATAAAGTCTTTGCAAACCGTCATATATTAAGACAGTCACACATTTTTTAAGTTTAATGTTTACACGTGTACAAAATATTACATAGATTTCTGTTTTTGTGATATGAAGTCTGTTTGCTTTTTGGAAAGATACATACATGCAACATAGCATTTGGATTATGTGCAATAAAAAAAATTAAATTGTGATTTTATGAACGTGCAAATTAAAAGACAAACTCTTTGTTTATTGTATTTTTGTTTCTCCATCTTTTCTCCCACTTCCCTCAATAGCCCCCATACCCGATCAGAGTGATTGAGTGTTATTGGTATTTTGATTGATGCTCTATCACTTTGCCAACAAGATGGCACATATATTATAATATGATCTATTTATCACAACTTATCACAACTATCTTAGCTTTAGGGTTGTGGCGAAAATTTCTCAATCACCCAGTTAACTCTAATGCAATCTGGAAATACTGAGTGATGTCCAGAGGGAGGAAACTTAAACCAAACAATTTGAAAATAGAAAATTAATCTCTACATGGGCGAAAACGGTAATTTTAAAGCATAAAATGATGAACAAAGCAAGAGTAATAGTTAATAGTGCTCATAGAAACCAGTGCAAAGTCGAAATGTATATTTCATCCAGCTGCTGCATTCTCCATTTTCATCTTGTTCTTTCTCAATATTTGGACTAAAATATATGAGTCAAATAGAAAAATTGTGATGCTGCAATAAGTGCTACAAAAACAAACGTGCACTAGATAAAGCATCAATTATGTACTCCTCAGGTATGTTAAGAAGTGGCTGATGTTTAATGTTTTACTGCTGTTTAATTGTGTCATTATATTGCAGCCTTCTTGATTTCTTCCTCTTCTTGCAGTGATTTATGGTAGCTGATTTGAGAGTTACCTCCAGCAGCTCTCCAACTTGCTGAAGCAACTTCTAAAATTTGCGCAAAGCAATTAAGTACATAATCTGCTTTTCATTTGCAGTTTTTTTCTTTAAATCTGCCCTAAATTCTGGTGGAAAAAACCAGCTCGTAATTCACTAACGGTTCAATTATATACAAAAATTTAAATAAAAGAATTAGTGGATGCTCTGCAGAACGTAATAACCTGGTCTATGACAGCAGTCTCCTTCATGACCTCGCTCCTATCTAGGCCTCTCTCCCAATGTTTACATCACTTTTTTATAAGTCTGGGATGACATTCACAGACCTACTACAGCCCAAGTTCTGCACATACATACACACATACACTTAGGCGGTTGTGTCTGGACAGCGTCAGGCAACACTTCAAAGTGCAGGATCCCCCTTTTTACAAGCCATATTAGGCTCACATCAAAGCGTGCTCCGCACTTCAGACCAGAGTTTTCTGGTCAGACGAACATCTCTGCTGCACAGTGCAGTGATGAAGCACTGCAGCGCAGCGCGTCACATCTGACCCGAAATCAGACGTGCACGCAGATAATACGGCACGGACTCAAACCAACGTACATACACACATACTTTGGCATTTGAGCTATTGCTATTGTTTTATGAGCTTTAGCTGTGTAAAACATTAACAACTGAAGGAATCTAAGTTTTAATGTCGTGCTTGTTGGGAGAGTGTTTGCTCACGGCATCAGTTACCATGACAAGACTAGTGACAGGGCGAAACCGTCTGAAATGGCAAATTCCTTTCATTAATTTAGATTTCAGTGCTTTTTTCCATGTGTACAGTGTGCCAGAAAACCATGAAGTAAATTCAGAGCAATCTTCTTTTCCCTCCTCCTCCTCCTCCTGTCGGTAATCTCCTGATGAAATGCACTTCAAAGTGTCACGTAAAGCTTTTGCTTAGCCGTTGTTGCTTTAGTGTGTTTCACGCTTGGATTCTCATGCAGTGCATGGTCCTGGTGAAACGCTGGATGCGTCATTAGAGAGAATGCCGTTGTCAGAGCTTTGAGAAACGTGCTTGCAGCCTATATTAGGTCAGTCCAACTGTAGTCACCAAATAAATAATGAGGGTCATTACGTAAAATAATGTTGACAAAGGGTGACTATCTGTCTTTTTGACAACAGCCGAGTCCTTTGATAAACATTGCAGCACCCATGACTTCTTACAGATACTGTAGGCTTTGTTCAAAAAAGATTTTTCCCCACTTGAGCATCGGTCTCATTTCAGGTAAAAGCTGATCATGACATGAAGTGTTGTAAATGGTTGAATAGCAAGGCCACTGTGCAAGAGTTTATTCAGTTGTTTTTGCCTTTACTTTACAGGCATTCGTGTCATTTGCCCAGTTTTAACTTCTCTTCCCTGAATTTTCATATTTGTCACTAAATCTTCTTGTAGACGTCTCCCTTCAACTGCTATATGCTTTGTTTTGGACTAAGGCATATTTTAAAGAGTGCATCAGTGGATATTTTCACTTGGCACGAAATGACAGTGAACTTTCTCTAAAGTAAAAGATGTCAAACAGCATTTTTCTTTTTTGCTTTTCACTCACCACTCCTCGCCCCACCAAACAGAACATGTCGTCCACCTATTCATCTACATTTGTTTACTCTTTGTTTCAGACCCAGCTTGTTTTTCCAATGAACGCATTTTAAAGGGAAACTCCCTTCCAAGAAGTTTACTTTGTGCAACCGTACCACCAGGCTTGATGCAAAAGTCCCATAATTCATCCGTTCCTCTCCGTCACAAGGTAGCTGCCACTTACCCACTCACCCCACCCCTCCTCTACCTCTGCCCTTGTCTCTGCACAGGTCACCATCCGCAGACAAGACACTTTCGTACTGTTGTGTACTCCTTGTTTATGATGAAGAAAATGTTCCCAACATGCAACATAACAGATATAAATACTAATAAATACTCCTACTACTTCTAATCAAAGTGGTATCTCAGTAATTACTACAGAGTATTGCAATTGTTCTGCCATTTTTCAGCAGTTTTTCTTAAAATATCTACTTTACAGATCAATATTTTTGCAAATTACTGCACTGGCAAAAATTAAACCATTGAGTGGTGTTTGAATTATGCTATTTGACAATACAACCAATTACAACCAATTAGGTGCAAAGTCATCTATGGCATTGAGTTCAAATTCTGAGACCGGGAATGGAGCACATTAACTTCAAAGTAAAAGTTGTGCCTTTTGAAACGTGTTGGCTGCAGCAGAAAGGCACAGTTTTTCCTTTGAAGATGAACATTTTCTGTCTTCCATGCAAAGTGGAGGTGACCAAAGCAAGCAAAAGAAAGTTTTCGGTGCAGGACACCTCTTTGTGACCACTTTTACCCACAGACTGGCAGCAACAGTTCAAAAACTGGTTGGCAAACACGCATTATTCCCTCCCAGTGGTTGACAGATGGTTGCCGACTGATATGTATTTTGCTGTCAGGGAAGAGCACTGACACTGATTGAAAGGGGGGCAATAGGGGGGCAAAATATTCACAAAGGCATTATCCTTTTACATCCTTTAAGGGGAAAAAACTCCCTAACATTGTTCAGTACAACTCTGGCCTTGTATTAAAGAGTAAGCAAATGTTTTTGATGCAGGGAACACAAAAACTCCCCATTTTTACATCTACGTGCTTTCTTCTACCTCTTCTTCTTCTTTGTCTGTGTGTACAGAATGAGTCACTCCAAGGTGTTTTCAGTGCAGACCAGGCAGAAACTCCTATTCATCAAACAGGTATGTGTGTGTTGTCTTTGCTCACAGAAAGGATGCGGGGAGGGGGGGAAAAGGCTAGTGAGTTATTTTAGCAGTGTTTGGGCTTCCCTCCAAGCCTTCATACCATCCCCGGCCATCCTATCTCCTACATATGAGGCCTGGGGCTGGTGGGGGGGTGCTGCAGAATCCCTGTCGGATTAACACAAAGTCCTCTAATGGAGCTCGAGGTGGACAGACACTGAACACACCAACAAAATTTAAAGATCACCACTTAAGCTTTAGGTACTTACTTAGATACTCAGGTAGTCTGGCTCCTGGTGTTCAGCACTGTGGTCTGTGTATTCTGATGGATAAATGGTAGTTGTTAAAATGGAAATGTAAACTACTATAAAAACTTGCCATTATAGCAAGCTATGGCAGGCTCCCTTATATTAATTAAAGTGATTTATTTACTGACCTTTGATTTAAGTTACAATTAGCTCAAATCCCAATCTGATGCAGAATTCTGTCATTTCTGCTGATTCATTTCATTTCCTAACTCAGATATAGAGGCAGTACTTTCTTCTCCGATATTCATTTCTGAAAGTTTTGCATGCCATAAATGTTAAAGCACTCATCGAACAACTTCCTCAAACCACATCACTCCTGGTAAACTGTGAGGAAATCATCATCACCTTCTGTTTGAACAGGGATTTATATCTTCTAAAAAGGACACAGAGGTAAAACGAGATAGGCCACATTGACCAAATACTCCCAGATTCATTCACCCAAACTATCTTTAAGTCATTGAGCATTAACAAGGATCTAATGGGCTAATTGCCATTAGTAACGGTTGTTATCAGTAGGGCTTAGGCGGCCTATCGCCCAGTATGTAGCTTGTGCACATGTGCATGTGTGTTCCTCGCCCTCAGGAGAGGCTCTTGGGTAATCCAGTGTTGACCAGAGGGCTTCGTGGTCCATTACAGGTCACGGCTTGAGACGGAGGGTAAACAAATTCCTAACTAACGAGGGGAGGAGGAGGGAGGAGGCAGGCCTTCACACCCTCCTTCTCCTCCTCCTCATCCCCCATGATGACATGACCCTGCTTGTGTCACAAAGGCAAATCCAGACTTAAATTACTGCTACAGTGGCTGTTGAATAACGGCAATATAATTTATTAAATTTTTTGATTGCATATATTAGTTTAGACGAGCTAAACTTACAAAATTACTGAATAACAAACTAATGAGGCACTAAATACATCAAGCATAATATCAAACATGCAGAAATCTGGAGAAAATGTTAATAAAATTAATTAATGTTGGGGTTTTTTGTTGGTTTGTTGGATGTATTGTCACCCTCATTAAACTCCTGGAATGTTTTCTGCCTTATTAAGTAAAATTTGGAATAATTACGTGTATTTTGTTTTTTTGCTTTTTTGTAGTTCTGTTTCATTTGACATCTTCTTGGCAAATTGCTCAGCTACTGCACATTATTAATAAAAAAAAAAAATCCAAAGGAATGAAGCCGATACAAACTGTCTAAAACAAATACACGCACTGAAGAAATCCCTTTTCTCTTTAATTACAAGTTGAATAACATTAGAAATCTCTGAATATGCACAAAACCTTTTAATAGCTGCTCTCTCAGTCTTCTAACCAGTGACATGTGATGAGTAGCTGGCACTCGGCAGCAGCAGCAGTACAAAGAGCACTTTCTCACACAGCTCTGGACTCATGCACAGACCTGTAAGTGCTTACTGCGCTCTTTTAGACCACATTTACAGAGGATCAGAGAGAACATTTAACTATTTGTGGAGCAAATGCCACCTAAAGGATCTCTAAACAGGGCTAAAGTTGAACGAATATAGGCTCAGTTTGTGAAGTTTTGATCTGCGCTACTGAAGAGTTAAAAGTGTAATCTTTTGTTTTGTGACTCTTTTTTTTTAACCTTGTTTAGACAGTCAATTAAGGTAAAGACACAAATTTACAGTAAACTGTAATTTTTAGGTACTTTCCAGAAACCATGATTGGTAAATTCGTGACTTGTAATAAAGTGAAACAATGAATAAAAAGGGTTTGTTAAATACACAAAACTCTCTTTAGCGGCCATATAGTCTGCTCAGGATCAGACATGTTGGTTTTACTTTAACTGTATTAGAAATAAACCACCACATAAGTAGGTATTTTGTTTATCTTGACTTTGAACCTATTGTTGTTTTTAATATTCTTTAACATCTAATTTATTATCTCAATTAATCAGTAAGTCCTTTAAATTCCAATATGATGATCCATCCATCTTTTTTGCCAGGTATCTGGATCTGGGTTTTTGAGGCAGATCTAAGCAAAGATGCCCAGACCTCCCACTCCCCAGCCATTTCCTCCAGCTTTTCGGGGGGGGGGCACCAAGATACTAACTGGAAAACATCACCTAGGAGGCAGCAAGATGCCTAGTGAGATGCCTTTACCACTTTAACTGAGTCTTTTTGATCTGAAAGTCCTTTCAAATGACCAAGCTCCTCACCCTATCTCTGTTATGACCTCATTATTTGAGTCTCTATCCACAGGTTGCTGTAAGTTTAGTGGTTAGTGTACATTTTCCAAAAACCCAAATATATTCGATTCACAATCGTCAAATAAAGAAAGATAAAATGTGTATTATGGTTATTTAGAGTCAAAAGCATTTAGACCACATTGAAAAGGGAATCAGCAACATATTTATGTACTGAAAAACTTCTTTTTTGTGTGTATGCATTATCTTACTGTGAAAACATTACACGGGAGAGAAATTTGGCCTCTTGGCGGCAAACTCAGCCATCAGGAGGTGAAGTTTGCAGAAACCTTTCAGTGTGAATTGAAAATGCTCTTAAGCCTGTTCTGCACACAAGCTGACACTTCCTCTTTTCCTCAGCTTCACCCCTGGTTTACACAAGCAGCTGCTGACAGTGGATTGCTTCCTCCACGCTAAAATGCAGATCAGATAAGGACAACAGTCCCGCTCTCACTAAGACCTTCGAAAACACTAACTCACAAATCCATCCTCTCAGACATTGACAACAGTGGGAAGTGGCGGAGTCGCACAACAATCTGCCATCTCATCATCTTTAACGCATGATGTGCTGTTACAACACGGCAGTATCCCATCAGTAAGCAGCGATGATACAAACTGATTTGGTAACGTTGTGTTCAAGGAAGTTAAGCAAATAAGTTTGTTAATGATGAGTTCCCTTTTTAGAAATAAAATGAGTTACAGTTACAAAATACATGATTGATGTGTTTTTGTGTGTTTGTGTCTAAATAATCCACAGTAAGAGATGCATCAGTGCTCCTTATTCTTGGACTCTTCCATTAGAGTAGCTTTGTATGATACATGATTTAAAATAATCCTTATTATTCCTGTCATCCCCTCAACTCATCGTCTGTATGAAATGATCCCTTATCATATCCTCTACCTCTACCAACATTCTTCTGATGGGCTGCCCCTAACGAATAAAGGTTTGAACAGCAGGTGAGTGGAGCTGCTGTGGTTGTAGCCAGAGCTGTGTGCTTGGGGTAACTATTTTAATGCTGTTCTTTGTATGTCTGTCATTGATGACACATAGCATTATGTCAACAAATACAGTTTCACATGACTCTGTGCAGTTGCAGAGCTGTGAAAAAGTATTTGCCCCGGATCTTACATATTTCAGATTGTCAAACAAATGTTTTCACCCTTTCTTACCACCTGACATCTTATCCTCTTAATTTTGATGAACCTCAACTGTTGTACCTAGCCTGGATTTATACATATAGCTGGCAATGGCTAATCCTGAGTTCCCCTAACTATGACTGTCTAATTTCACATAACTTTATAGCTTGTCAAAGAAGGCCAGCACACTATAATATGTTTTCACACCACTTTACAATTGTTCTTGTTGTTGACTTTATGTCATTTTACCAAATAAAGTCTCAAATAATCATAAATAGCCCACTGCAAACTAGTTCATTAAAGGCTAATTGTTATTTACCTACTTAACTGACCTACTTATTATAAGGCCTAAATATGTTTTGCAGCTCCAAAAAGATATTTTGACTCTTTTGATAGTAAAGGTTGGCAATCTGTGCTCTAACATTAGTTTAAAAAATTTTATTGATAAAATTCAATGAACAACAATTAAAAACTCCTTCCTCAGCTGTACATTATGTTTGTGTCTTAAAAGCAGATATTGTGCATTTGAAAGCACTGGGGTAAATGAGTAAACATGATAAACATTTTTCTGCTTGACATCAGTAATCATGTCATCAGCGTCAGTAACATTGACTCTAGATAGTGAAACAAGTCGCTTACAGACCGTTAAACACAGATCATATCTTCAAGATTGACACACTAGCTTTAAGGCCTTAAATACTCATTAAAAGAAACATATTTTACTTTATTGCACCGCACAGACATGCAGATTTTCTAACACACACTTGTCCCAAACGATGAGGCATAACTTGAGCTCCTGTCTAAGTTTTTAGGCAGCGCACAAGCCGGACGCCCCGGAGCCGTGCCTCCCACTGACGCCAAACATCATACTTACATGTCACATGTGTCAGTTTCATTTTAACACCTTGGGCAGGTTATGGGTGGAAAAACAGCAGTCCGACTGACAGACGGACCAGTTTGACCTGACTTTCACAGCAAAAGCTGTGACGCATGAGAAAAATATTGAGGTAATGTCAACCCGGGCCTCTGGGATTTGTTAACTTAGTCTGTGTACATTATTTAACCATGTAGTATAATTGTACACACATATGAAGACAAATAGTACAATTAGAGCTATCAATCGTAAAACTTTTCATAGATTTTATTATCTTTATTTTCTAATTAGACTAGGAGACTTTTTTTGTGTGTCAACCATTTTTCATTGATAACAAATGTAACATAATGTATCGTTTTATTGCCAAGATAAGTCACTTTTTCAGTCAAAAGACAACTATTTAACAAGGGATCTGAGGACACACACAGACACACGCACGCACACAAACCCCATTTGTTTTTTAGATGTTTAGTAAAACTTTTTACTCATTATGTTGCATTTCATTTCCACAGTGACATAGTTGTTTTTGAAATGTTATGATTTTTAATGCCCAATTGTAAACATAATAAAATACTACACCATAAAAATGTAGATGTGTGTAAGTTCACCATAACAAATGTCCCTGTTAAATGACAGTAAAACACTGACAATGAAAACTAGTGTTGCCATCCTTTAACTTTTATAGCCACAGTAAAAATACTGTAATGTGTTATAAAAAGTGTAACCTTTAGCATATAATACTATAAACTGTTTGGTTGTTATTACACTGTTATTCTTATTTTATTGTTCTATGGTAATCTCCATAAACAGTTCATAATAGTAAAACATATAAAAGTATTTCATCTAGATGTATAAAAACACCATGACTTGTGTCTTGGTCTAAAGTGCTTTGGGTTTATAGGCTAAAGTGCTCTATGAATTTATGGTTAAATATCACTTATAGTTTAAAGGCTTGGTACTCTTTGTTCTTTTTAAATGCACATAAAGAAATTTGTATTGCAGTACAAATCAGAAAAGTGTAACATGACAGAGGTTTCCTTTGATTGCACAAACATTGTGTAAGCGTAGGTTATGCGGATTATTGGTATTGATTTGTAAATAACTGGACATAAAGCTTGAGTTTATTATATAATTATAATATACTACAGTATATTTCTAACTAACTAGGTAGCTCATTCTCTTGAAAATACTTTAAAAGCAACAACACATTTTGGGGTCAACTTTAAAGAAATGCAGATGTAAAAGTGAGGTCAGAGGTCAACTGTGGCATGATATTTGAACATAAATGTGATATTTAGAATCCCCACACACCAGTATCATTTCCTAAATGTTACAAATACAAAAAAAAAATTATAATTCTAAGAAAAAATTATAATTCTAAGAAAGCTTGACCTTGTTTGACCTTGAAGAAGAGGTCAGAGGTCCAAAGTAATGAGGTATTTAGAATCCCTGTATATCCCCATATACCTACATGTTGTCAATTCAAGCAATGGCAATAAGAAACAGTTTAAATAGCTCTATTATCCTTCAGGTAAATCTGTTGACCTTAAAGGAGAGATCAGAGGTCAGCTGTGACATGATATTTGAATTCTTTATACTTAATTCAATACTTTTAATGTGTTGACAATTCATAGCGCACTTATAAGAATCACAGTTTTTAAGCTATTAGCCTTTTTGTCAATTTTCTACCAATAAATCGTCAAGTTGAGCTTGATGACCTCGGTGGCTCGAGCCATATTTCAATTAATTAACATGACCCCACTCCCTACAAAGTTTTATATTATATTATTCATTCAAAACTTTTTGAGCTATCAACAGAATGATGACACACACGCACACAAATGCTACCAGAAACAAAACAACTGATATGAACTTTAACCTTTGTATTCGTATGTATTTTTGGCCTCGATCAGAAGGAGCCGTGTTTAATGGTTTCTGTTATCCATACTTTTTAAATGTTTGGTCAATGAAGTCAAGAACCGTCATGCAACATATTGCTCAGATTTATGAGAGTTATGAGTTGACTAAAGCAACAAAGAGTGACGTCAGTATGAAAACAATCCTGTGGTATAATGTATAATTATAAGATTTGAAATGGCTCGATTGTATTTAAAAAAAGAGCAGCACAATATTTCGAATCCCCAAAATTCTCTGTATTCTCACAGCTAAGATGTAGTTGTCTTTCCTTTAAGGGTTACTATAAAATGAACAGGTAACTGATCCTGTCGTGTTAGCAGGTTGCAAAGCCGCAACTTAATTTAACCTTTGATCTCTCGTTGCCGGTTTAGATCATGCAGGGTTTTTTGTATCTCTCATGACAAAACAAACTGAACATCATCACTATCCAAACATTAGAGCAGGTTGCACTTTCTGCTTTAATGACAGAAGACATCAACGGGGAGTCAAACACACCTGCATACACGAGGTATCAGCAGCAAAGATCTTCATGTAATAAACCTACAAAAAAAACACATTTTTTCATGACAGATCACAGATTAAAGGCCTCTTTTCCTGGCATGTAGGTCATTACATTGATCAATAACCAGCAGATGCAAATTCTCCTCTGACACAAACCCAGCGAGTGAACAAATGCTTAGTATCGATTACCACAGATCCCAACCCCAAATTAACAGCCGAGGTGTTTATCACGATGGCCTCCTGTGTGTCCACTGCAGTTCCTGTCGCAACACAACGCAGGGGAGGTAAACATTGACTAAGAGTCAACAACACCAAAGACCGCTCGACAAACAGAACTCACACAGGTATGCATATAAAACTACGAGCAGGAATGTCGCAGGTGAAGGCAAGCTGTTTGAGAATGAGTGACAATGAGGGGTTAATGTTTTGGCTTTTTAGGTCAAACCAAACACCAAATGTGCGACATTTATATAAGAATGTTTAGATCAGCTGCTTGTAAAACCATTTCTGTTATGACATTTTTTTTACTATGAGACAAATTTTCATATATTATAATAAAGAATTTTTTTGGTTCTTTTAAAAAAAGAAATGGGGTAAACAAAGAAAAGAATTTAGTTTAGGTTCTATTTCCCTTTCCAGGAAATAGATATAGAGCTGAAAAGAGATATGGTTAGGATTAATAATCCCAGATTTTTTTTTTTTTTATTACAGATTAAATATCAGATAAACATTATGCTCATTGGGTTTTTTTTTTATTTCACTTTTACTTTACTTTTTTACTTTTGTATTTCCTCAATGATACTAAAACAGATACTAATAAACTTGAACCCAACTTTCTACAAATAATGACATCACAGGTGATGTGCAAGCAGCATATAATTGCTCATAGTTACATGTGAGCTCTAGTTACACCTCCAGTTTTCACCTTTAGATTGTGTAAAATTTTTCATGGTAGAAACCTGTTAAAACAGCTTTCCAACATGTGTTTGCTGTTGTAAAACTGCCTGTTTGAACCCAAAACATAATCTTTCCCAGTGGCTTTGTTTCTGAAACATAACCGAACAACGAGAAAAAACCCAACTTAAAAATAGTTCCAGGCCTGATTTGAACCCCAGGCTTTTGGTCAAAATTCAAATTTGACACTAAAACATTGACAAAGGATTTTCTCATTATCTGCTGAATATGTGGTGTATTAACTATTGGCCTATCTCCTGTAAAAGCTCAACTCTTTCACAGTGATCTAGATGGTTTCTCAAAGATAATTCCTGAAATGCTACCGTGTAACAGCAAAGTGGTGCAGATGAATGATTAGTACACAATACTGATGCTCAAAATTCATTAGCTAAAGACTCCATTAAAAAAAAGTTTCTTCTCTTTATTATCTTTGTATCCAACAAACAAATCAGTCTCGTCTGTTTGCTCACCTAATTGCACGGCAAACATTGCGAGAGAAGACCAGAGCTTTTACCACCTCCTAGCAGCACATCTAACCTTGTTAGACATGGACGAAGCCCTTGTTAAATAAATATCTGCACATAGTGACACAGACAGAAGGCATAACAGCACAGATTTCGCATCGCTGCATTTCACTGTCAACATATCGTTTCTCCCCTCAGATAACATGTGTTGTTAATAAGAAGTTAATACACACACGTGCAGAAGGATTCCCTAGATTATTTCCTCCTGTGTGTGTTTGCGTGTGTGCTAACAAAGTGTCAGTGATTGCTCTGCTATAATCAAATGGTGAAGTTACCGTCTCTCTCTCTCTCTCTTATTCAGGGGCTGGCTGAGAGAGATGAAACAAATCTCATAAATACTATCATTGAGGAAGGGAATGTACCTTAACACGGTAACTCTAGAGTCTGCTGCAGCACAGCCAATGTGGACCAGCTGTGCAGACTAATCTGTTACCTTACAGAGGCTTTGGGGCGACCATGTCAAATTTAATTGAGCATTAATTATAAACAGTGCAATTTCCCGCCGAGGTCGGCTTGGTGCATGATTGGGGGGGCACCTCTCTTTGGATTCTTTGGGTCTGAAGCTCTTCTGATTACCCCTCCTTTTGGTCGCTCACACTCTTTCTCCCACTGACTCTCATTGGTCCTTTTGCTATGTTTATGTCTCATCATGTTATGCAAAGGCTTGGAAATTTGTGGCAAGGCTCTAATGTGTTTGTTGGCTGAAGTGTTGCGTCACAATTTCAGTGAAATGTCTGGAACTAAATATATAGCAAATATTGGACTACAGTGGATTGCAGTAACTCTTTAAAACCCGAACCATGAAATAATTGCCAGAAAGTGGGGATGTTTATTGATTCTTCTGACAAATAAAAAAAAAACCCAGACAGTGTATCAAATATGATACACTAGGTATTAAGTTGTTAATCTAAATACCTGAGAAATTAAACATATTCAGCCTTTTTCATTCAGTAAACATTACACCGCTGCATCAGCCCATGTGCTTTCTTTGTGAACAGGTTAGAGTGATGATGCTTGCACTTCGTTCGTGTACAATTAATGCCCTTCTACTCAATTTGCTGCACCCAAGTCTCCGAGTCATGACAAGCTGAAATGCATGCGGGCGTCCACACAAAAATTTGCATATAGCCTGTGATGATGAAATGTGCTCGTCTTGCTGGTTTGCAGTTTATTTTACCCACCACATGTCTAATCATGAAAAGAAGAGTCATGGCCAAAAGTACTGGCAAAAATCTTGTGTTTCAGACGTTGCACCACTTCAGGTTTAATTCTGAAGATTTTTTTACGTTTCTATGATTTTGTGAGGAACAAAAGAGTCAGTATTTACAGCGTTGACCTTTGCTGGATATCAGCTTTTGAGCCACATCTTGACTGATGGCGATCCATATTTGCCTTACCCGTACTCCAAGTTAATCACAGTTTGTGAGTTCTGGGGGTTTCTCTTGCCCACCTGCTTTTTGAGGTCAACCAACCAAATTCTCAAGACAACTTGTTTCGAGTATCTGGGACGCAATTTTGGTG